>NC_141998.1:18577361-18897361 GCF_049901715.1 Pseudonaja textilis | reverse complement strand
AAGGAAGGAAGGAAGGAAGGAAGGAAGGAAGGAAGGAAAGAAAGAAAGAAAGAAAGAAAGAAAGAAAGAAAGAAAGAAAGAAAGAAAGAAAGAAAGAAGTATTATCCTGTAGTAAGATAGGCAGGCAATAAATTTGATAAGGAAGTAAGATGGGCAGAAAGATTTGATAAGGAAGGAAGAAAGAAGGAAGGAAGAAGGAAGAAGGAAGAAAAGAAAGAAAGAAAGAAAGAAAGAAAGAAAGAAAGAAAGAAAGAAAGAAAGAAAGAAAGAAGTGTTATCCTGTAGCAATTAATTTGATAAGGAAGAAAGGAAGGAAGACAGGAAGGAAGGAAGACCTTTTCAAGACCAAATCACCCTTAATTTTGATTTGCTTATTCCAGATTAAAATCTTAAGGCAAAAGGGGGATTTACGCATGTGTACCATGTTACAGAATCAATACCTCATACTTTAACATTTGGGGGCAAGAGGGCAGATAGCAAAAATGTCTGACATTTTATATGAAGGCAACTGCTCAGAGTGATGTGCTTTATCTCCAATAACAAATCCCTTTTATGTACCCTAATTCCTAAATCTCTATGAAAGTATTTGCCTTCGTGTTTGTTTTTCTAGCTATAACTCCTCACCTCCACAGTGTGAGAAAGAGTCTAATTTGCACTTGCCAAAAGGAAATTGCTTTTCCTGGCACAGAGTCAAAAATATGATGGGTGCCTCTGCAGTACTCAGCAGAGAAGATGTGGCGCTCCAGAAGTGTCTCTCAAAATCTTTCTCAGGTCTGCTTGGGCCTCCTTTCTGCTCAAGCAATAATTCTGGTTGATCTTTCACTAGCTGGTGTCTTCAGAAAGATTCGGGGGGAGATGGAGAGCAAAACTGAACTGCTTGGTGAAACCTGGTCATGTAATGCTAATTATTTAGGACAGGCCTCTCCAACCTTGGCAATTTTAAGCCTGGCGGACTTCAACTCCCAGAATTCCCCAGCCAGCAAGCTTTCCAAGGTTGGAGACCCCCGATCTAGGAAATCAATTGTGGAGCAACACTCTTCAAGAAGAACTTTGTAGAGCAGTGGTCGCCAACCAGTGAGCCAGAGACCACTGGTGGTCTGTGAGAAAATATTGGTGGTCTGCAGAGAAATGTCCCCACCCGAGCAATTAATCCACGCTGCGCAGGAACACAAGGCTGCGCCGCCCACATGGCTCACCCACCCTCTTCCCCCCACCCTACAGCCAAGTGCAAACCTTACCTTGAATAGAGAGGCACGCGAGCTGAAACTGGAAGGTAAGACCAATGGCAGGGGAGGGAAATCCGCCCTGGGGTGGCTTGCTGACGTTGGTGGGGAAGTCGGTCCCATATTCCAGAGCTGCAGGAGTCACAAGACTGGCCCTTTGGTCATCCTGGAGCAGCTCCTCCAGTCCATGGCAGGCCGGTGCACCTGGGTGGAGGAGCAGCTGCTCCAGGATGACCAAAGGGCCAGTCCTGTGACTACTGCAGTTCTGGAATATGGGACCGACTTCCCCACCAATGTCAGCAAGCCACCATCAGTCAAAATTCATATTAGTGGTCTGCAGGAATTAAAATTATGAGTTTGGTGGTCCCTGAGGTCCAAAAGGTTGGCAACCCCTGTTGTAGAGCACCTAGCTTTAATTGTCCTCCATGGCTCAACTCAGAACCAGTCGAAGAGGTATCTTCCTTGACCCAGTGGCATTCAGTTTTTAAATTTGTAGGCCATATGGGTGTCACACATATTTTCCAAATCCACATGTGCATCTTCGGAACGCATCCCAAGTTCACACCATTCATTGTTTTTCTTCCTTAAAAAAAAGAAAAGATGCATCAAGACTTCTAATAATCCTCCTCTCTTACACTTCCTGTCCTCTTTTATTTTGAGCAAATGTTCTAATTTCTCACAGAAATAATTTAGAAAGGCCGACATTCTCGATTTAGCCCTGTTCCAATGAGGGCAGTAAATCACTATTACTGTATATCCCTTGTGGCCCCTGGAAATATCATTCCTAAAACATTAATACGGAGTGCTTAACTGGAGGTAAGTTGTTCAACTTCTGCTTTAAGTAGCATTATACTGACATCCATTTCCTTTTAGTTTTCTATAGGCTAATGCAGGAAATTTTTGGAGAAGATCTGCAAAGATGTTCCATTCACAAACACCAAGCAACTACAAGAGGCCTTTGCAAGGAAACCTCTCCCAGCTGTCTCTAAAATGACATTACAATAAAAAGATAGGGAAGCCATGCAGAGCAACCATCTTCGTGAGCTCATTGGTTTGGTAATTTGAACACACACACACACACACACACACACACACACACACACACATGTTTAAGTGGATAATAGCCATGATTTAACACTGACAAGACATCACTTGTCTGCTTAATTTATTAAATTTATATCTCACATTTCCTTCAGAAGTTCAATGAAGCAAAGATAGCACTTCACCAGTTTTTCTTTGTAATAAAGATAGATAGATAGATAGATAGATAGATAGATAGATAGATAGATAGATAGATAGATGGTAGACAGATGATAGGTAGATAGATGATAGATACATACATATCTACATACATATGGTAGATACAGTAGATACACGATGGATAGATAGATGATGATAGATAGATAGATAGATAGATAGATAGATAGATAGATAGATAGATAGATAGATAGATGATAGACAGGTGATAGATAGATAGATAAATGATAGATACATACATACATATCTACATACATATGGTAGAAACAGTAGATACACAGTGGATAGATAGATGATAGATAGATAAATAGATAGATAGATAGATGATAGATAGATAGATAGATAGATAGATAGATAGATAGATAGATAGATAGATAGATAGATAGATAGATAGATAGAGATAGATAGATAGATAGATAGATAGATAGATAGATAGATAGATAGATAGATAGATAGATAGATAGATAGATAGATAGATAGATATGGGAGATGGAGAGAGAAAATGATTGGATCAAGTCACCCCATGAACATCTGTGGTTGAAAAGAGATTTCAATCTGTGTTTCACTAGAGCCAGTTGAACAGCATTAAGCATTATTCTTCATTAGCTTTAAGGACAGTATGAAGCTATGGCAGCTGGAAGGGAGCCAGAGCCCACAAATTGGAGTGAAGCAATAATTTATTTCCTTTTCGGGTTTAGTAAAGTTTGGAGTTCATTATCGAATCAGCTCATAGACATTGCTGGCAGGTTGCCCATCTTGACCACCATACAATTTCTTCATTTTCTCAATGGTCTCTTGCTTTGCAAGTTTTATTTCTCATCACATCAGAAAGTGGAAACGAGAGATGCATGGCCACATGGAAGCCAATTTGTGCAATCTAATTACTCTAATTAATTCTTTGTGATTGTACAACTTCCTATGAGTTACAAATAATCTCTTTATCATTTTGGAAGTAGGCATATATTAAGCTCATTTTCCAGGTAAGTGTAAATAGATACAGTAGATAGATATATGATCCAGCACTATTTGTAAATTGCTGATTTGACATGGGAAAATTATGAATCTCAGCATACAAAATTAGCAATAGAGATGAGGAGGTTGGATACAACATGTGAATAAATACTTGTCAGGACAGCAAAAGAACAGTTGGTATTCTATATTTAGTTCAAGGTTTTAAACATCTGGACTGGTTTTCCCATTATTTTAGTCCTGATCTGTACAACATGTGATGCTCCCAAGTCAACAGTTTGTCAGGGATCCAAGTAACATACCCATAGCAAACAAAACTCTGAGGCAGGTAGTTTCCTCAAAGAATAAGTTTATTGGATATGTCATATTGGCATAGGCTGGTGAAAACCGACTATGATTATTTCCGTGGTTTTCACCTAATTAAAAATAAAAGTTCTTCATGTTCTCAAAACAATCAATCATATGGTCCAATCAGGATACTGTCCAGTTGCTAGGTGACCCCGGTCCCCTCCTTATGAGCACCTGCACGAATGCCCTTGGTTCCCAAGAGAAAGTATTTTGTTTTGACTACAACACCCCAACTATCTCCATTCCACCCTTCCTGTCCCTCTTCTCCAGTGTGCAGCACTGAAATCTCAAAATGGCCGCAGTCAGGCCAGCTTCAGGGTTGACACAGTTCTCACCTGTATCCAAATGTGTTCTCATGTCCTTTCAGGCAGTTAAGCCCACAAAGAAACTGAACAATGGTGGACATTTAAGGATAGATTTCTAGATAGTTAGGAAGTAGTAGTGACCTTGCCTAAATACACCTCAATGGAGAAGGCCTAGCAGAGCCAAACAAACTTGCTGAGATATAAAGAATCATGTCGCCCTGCTTTTGGGGGGAAAAAGAAAGAAAAAAAATGGGAAGGTGACGTGATAGTAATGTTCCAATATATGAGGGGCTGCCTCAAAGAAGAGGGGGGTCAACCTATTTTTCAAAGCATCAGAAGGCAGGACAAGAAACAATGGATGGAAACTAAACAAGGAGAGAAGCAACCTAGAATGAAGGATAAATTTCCTAACAGTGAGAACAATTAACTAGTGGAATGGCTTACCTTCAAAAGTTGTGAGGGCTCCATCACTGGAGGCTTTTAATTCACTTGTCTGGAATGGTATAGAGTTTCCTGCTTGAGCAGCAGGTTGGGCTAGAAGACCTCTAAGATCCCTTCCAATTCTGTTATTCTGAAAGCCGATTCTACTTTGACCATTGCAGTTTTCATTTTGATGGATAATTAATGTATTTTCAAAGGGAATAAAACAACAGAGCATGGATGAAAAGATGGAAAATAATTAGCTTCCTGAGGTTGCCTGTTTCATCACCTACCTTAATTTCCTCACTGTTTTGAGAGTTAAGATTCAAAACCCAGATATTTCCATGCTTAATAACAGGCCAGACTTCCCAG
The DNA here is from genome assembly GCF_049901715.1 of Pseudonaja textilis. NCBI lineage: Eukaryota > Metazoa > Chordata > Lepidosauria > Squamata > Elapidae > Pseudonaja > Pseudonaja textilis. The sequence continues at coordinate 18,892,467 of NC_141998.1, read as the reverse complement.
TAGGAGGAAAGGAAAGAGTGTGGGTGCTTCCATGTATGTATTGTATGTCGTTGAATGTGAGTACATTCATGAGCAAACGTATGTGAATCTGAATGGAGAAAGCATTGTTTTAACAAACAGTATCCAAATGACAGAAAGGCTGCTGTTTTAAGCCAAGGCCTCCTCTACTTTCTAATGATCATATAAGCTTTGAAAATCAGTCCGTGTGAATCTCTGCTAGTCACAGACACGCACCGAGGACTAGTTTTTCATGAGGCATCTATCTATTGATGATATTCAGACGAACTGAAATGGCTTTGACAGTCTGCTACCACTATTGCCAGTTACAAGGAGCCCAGAGAAACCTACCAACCATCAGACATCAAACTCCATAATCCATTTCTAGAAATGCAATCTACTTTGCAAATCCGTTTGTACCAGGAGCAGGCCACATCAGTTTTGCTATAATTCTGCAAGAGCACTAGAGTATTATGGATGTATCTCCTGTTAGAAGCTACATCTAGAAGCAAGGGAGTTGAAGAAGCTGGCTCTAACCACCAATTTTCTGCCTTAGTTTCATGCATGGCATTTGGGGGGCTTCCATAGGGATCACTTTGATGAGCACCAAAGAGCTCATTCCTAATTGTTTGGGATAAGAAATATTCCTAATTGATGAAAGTATCAGAAAAGTGATGGGAAAACTCCAAAGAGATACAGGTGTTAGCATCCAGATCTGTAATACATTTTCTCAAATGTTTTTCCCCCAATTTTTTTTATTTCATTTTAAAAGAATTTCTCAGATAACTGCACAAGAGAAGTCTTGAAAGGACACCTCATTTCTCTCCTCCTGCATGGGACATGGCCAAAATCTGAAATGTACCACCAACAAGATGTTGGTGGCAATCACCAATGAAGACAAGGCTACTGATGACTTCTAGTTTTGTGAAGTCCATGAACTACTGGCATGGTCTAAGCTTCATTCCTTTGGCGAAAGAGGACAATTGCTTTCATGAATTGTACATAACATCTGGTTGTTGCTTCTAAGCTCTCAAAGTAGAAGAACAGAAAGGAAAGGAAGGACTGAAAAGGATGAAAGCAAGAACTTGAAGTTACATGGATACCTCACAGGATCCTGGGAAAAGGATGAGGTTTTTTGGATGAGTTTTCAGGGGCTGCAAATAACCTTTGCGGTCTTGTGTCATCTAAAACATTTGTTGGGGATCAAATCTGAAGTCCTGCTCAGCCCTAGTTGGAAGCATAAGAATAAGTACTACATAGCCACCTTCATCTCATACTCTTCCTACTACTTCAGACTTCTCAAATATTTTAGACAACTCAACACAGGGAATCCTCAACTTGGGGCTACAATTGAGCTCAAAATGTCTGTTGTGAAGCGAGACATTTGTTAAGTGAGTTTTGTCCCATTTTGCAACCTTTCTTGCCACCGTTGTAGGTGAATCACTGCAGTTATATTGAATTATTTATTGTAATTCTACATATATATACAAAGTATACTTACAACGAAATTCACATAACACCCAGAGACCAGACCAGACACACACACACACATGACAATCCCCAAACACCTCCCCACCCACCAAAATTCCCCGCCTCCTAAAAACACACAAGCATCCACACAACCACCAAGTAATACTGTCCAACAGCTTACCGATGGTGGTCCTTAAGTTCCTTGATAAGTGCCATGATAGCTCTGGGATAAAAACTATTCAGAAAACGTGTGGTCTGAGTTTTAATTGTTCTGTATCTTCTGCCAGAAGGTAACAGTTCATAAAGATTGTAAGCAGGATGGGTAGAGTCTCTAAGAATGTTATGCGACTTTGTCAAACAGCGAAATGCGAAGATGTCATCCAGGGCTGGTAGCTAGAGCCTGATGATATTCTGGGCAGTTTGAATAATTCTCTGTAGAGCTTTTTTGTCCACTACAGAGCTCTGGCTGATAACTTGGTCACCTGGTTGTTAAGTGAATCTGGATTCCCCACTGACTTTGCTTGTCAAAAAGTTGCAAAAAGTGACCACATGACCTTGGGACACAGCAACAGTCATAAGTAGGAACCAATAGCCAAATTATCTGAATGTTGATCACAATTTTTGGGGATGCTACCAAGGTTGTTACTGTGAAAAATGGTCATGTCACTTTTTTCAGTGATTTATGACCATTGAATGGTCACTAAGCAAACTGTTTTAAGTCAAAGGGCTACCTGCAGATCCTTGCTGAATTTCCCTCTGGTTAAATCGCTTCTGGATGCGCTGCCTGTTAAAAGTTTCACACTGCCTTCACTCCAGATTCCTGCCTTTCTCGGCAATTACTTTAGTCTTCCCCCACGAGGTGGTCTCTCAACAAATAACTTACTTTCCGCTCAGCTCCGACAAATAGTGAAGTATTACCATCTGACCATTTCATTTCTTAAAATTTCAATTTGAAACCTCCATGACTTTCCCTGTCTCACTCGCTCCATGATCTTTCAAAGAAGGAATGTTCATTTTCAGAGAGGGAGGGAGGGAGGGAGGGAGAGAGAAAAGGAATTAAATTAACCCCGTGTGAATAATTAGGAAACCAAAAACACATGGAGATGCAAAGACTCTGATTGGAGCTCTGGTGCCAATGGTTAAGCCTGGAAGCTTCTGCTGCATAATTCTAGGCTAACCCCTCAGAATTGCTTTCAACAACTGTCTAAGCTCCCGCTTTTTAAGGAACATCCTTGGGTTCTTCTAAGTTCAGTCTCAGTCCTTGATTGTCTCCTTGGTAATGTAGAACGGGCAAAAAAAAAAAGAAAAGATGATATTTTCCAAGCTGCAAAAGATGCAGTGTTAATGAAATGATTTTCATGCCTTTGCACATCTGCGTGGCAAAGAAGCAGACTCATCAGTTCCTCAGTTCATGCATATTGCAGAAAGTCGGCACTGAATGGCCACAGCTGGAAACATTATCTGTGTTGTAGTGACTTTAGATTTCTCTTGAATTTACAGCCCAGTGTTTTCCCAGATGTAAAACTCTATAGAAATGCACTTCTCTTGAATTTGAAAACGATCCGTTATTCTAAAGCATTGAAAACAGTGGGTGGAATTCAAAAAAAAAAAAAAATTACTACTGGTTCTGTGGGCGTGGCTTGGTGGGCGTGGTGTGGCTTGGTGGGTGTAGCAGGGGAAGGATACTGCAAAACCTCCATTCCCATCCAACTCCAGGGGAAGGATAATGTAAAATCTCCGTTCCCTCCCTACTCCTGGTGGAAGGTTACTGCAAAATCCCCATTCCCTTCCCACCCCACTAACCTGCTTTCCAGCTCCATTCTTCTGTGCAGGGCAACCAAAGAAGACCCAGCCAATCAACTGGGACTCGGGAGGCAGAGAAGAGATGGGGGTGGGTTCAGCCAGAGGTGGTTCTCCAAACTACTCAAAATTTCCACTACTGGTTCTCCCGAACTGGTCAGAACCTGCTGAGTACCACCTCTGATTGAAAACAGCCAAAGTTTGTATATGAATACATTTTAGAGTCAACCCTTAGGTGAGGTTTGGATACGCATCAACTAGACAATGGATCGGTGCAATTTTTTTTACACACATACATACATACTTCATGATATTCTGAACCACTAACCAATTAATAACTGCAAATTCTGAAGGTTTAACGTACGTCTTTATCAAGTCAACCAACTGTAGCAAGCATCTCTAGAAAACAGGCGGATATTAGAACGAAGCAACATTTGCAAGAAGCATTCTCCTTAACGCTGTATATATTTTACTCCAAGAGTTTAAGAGTAAAAGGAATGGGAAGAAGTGCAGGTGAACTGCTGGCCCAGAGAACAATCCTTTGCCTTCCCCAAAATGGAATTCAAGCAGAGGGAAAGAGGAGCAGAAGGCTTCTTCTGGTGTTAAATAACCCTCTTTAACCTGGGAAAAAATGGTTTTTTGGCTGCCCTTCTGAGCTCTGGGTTGCTAAGTAACCACCATCTCTTCTCCCTTAAATGCTCTGATTGGAAGGCCTGCTTTCTTGAGGTTGAAATGACACCACAGTAGGTTTAATTCTCATACACAAGGGCATATGTATTCATACACACCAAATGCCCACCGCTGAATGTTTTCAGCTGGTAGTTCCAGAGTAATTTCTAGAAGTAATCCTTACACAAAAGGAAAGAGATTTTGGCAGACCTATCACAAATCTATTTGTATTTTTGTATTTATTTGATTTGTTAATCACGTACAAGATACAGGTATAAGAATAAACATAGTTTTGAATACATGAGATGCATACTTATAAGAAAAATAAAAAGAAACAATAGGATAGGGATGGTAGGCACAATTGGTGAACTTATACACGCTCCCCTACAGACCTCTTAGGAAGGGGGTGAGGTCAATAGTAGACAATCTAAGGTTAAAGTTTTTGGGGTTTGGGGAAGAAACCACAGAGCCAGGTAGATTATTCCAAACATTGACCACTCTGTTGCTGAAGTCGTATTTTCTGCAGTCAATTTTGGTGCGGTTAACCTTGAGTTTGCATCTATTGTCTGCTCTTGTATTGTTATGGTTGAAGCTGAAGTATTTGTTGACAGGTAAGTCATTGCAATGTATGATTTTATATACTATATTTAGATCGGACCAAAGGCGGTGCAGTTCTAGTTTTCTAAGTCTAGAGTTTCAAGTCAGGTGGCATAAGGTATTCAGCAATGAGTAGAGGAGTGGAGAACTCTTCTTGTGAAATATTTCTGGACTTTTTCAATTGTGTTAATATCAGATACATGATATGGGTTCCAGACTGATGAGCAATATTCAAGTATAAGTCTAGCAAATGTTTTGTATGCTCTACTTAGTAGTGTGATATTACCAGAGAAGAAGCTATGTAGGATTAGATTAACAACTCTTAATGCCTTTTTGGCTATGTAGTTACAGTGGACTCTAGCACTTAGATCATTAGAGATGAGTACTCCAAGGTCCTTGACAGACTTTGGATCCTCAACAAGGTCTTGACTATTTAGCTTGCATTTTATTTTCTGATTTTTTTTGCCAATATGTATGACAGAGCATTTATTTGTTGAGATTTGAAGTTGCCATTTGACTGACCATTCTGATACACAGTCAAGGCCTTTTTGAAGGGTAGCGGTATTGTCTGTGGTATTGAATAGCTTTACATCATCAGCGAAGAGAACACAGTTGCTCTTGATATGATCACAGAGGTCATTTATGTAGAGTATGAAGAGAGTTGGTCCTAAAACACTGCCTTGTGGGACAGCACTGTTAACAGGTACATAAATTGATAGGACGCTCCCAATTTTGACCATTTATTGTCTGTTTGACAGGAATGCTTCTATCCAGTTATGTAGGTGTCCAGAGATACAATAAGATTTTAGTTTTAGGAGTAGTTTGTCACGTACCACTGAATCAAAGGCTTTACAGAAGTCTATGTAGATTGTGTCTATTGCTTTGCCCTGATCGAGTTGTGTAGTCCATATGTTTTTGCAGTGTAAGAGTTGCAGATTACAGGATAGTTTTTTCTGAAACCAAATTGTTTATTAGAGAGTAGGTTGTTTGTTTCTAAGTGCAGGATGATGGATTGGTTAATAATTGATTCCATGACTTTACAGGTGACACAGCATAAGGAGATTGGTCTGTAATTTTCAACAAGGCTGGGGTCTCCCTTTTTAAAGATGGGGATGACCGTGGTTTGTACCATAGTTTTGGCAAGGAGCTGGTCCTGAAAGATTTTTCAAAGATTATGCTTAGAGGTTTGGCTATGGTATTGGATAGCTTTTTAAAGAAGTAGGCACATATTCCGTCTGGTCCAATAGAAAGAGATGGTTTTAGATTGCGTAGTGCTTTTTCAACATTGTCTTCTGTAAAATCAGTATGATCATTGTAGTTGTCTATGGTCCGACTAGGAAGTACCTAGCTTGATCCATGTACCTGTGTAACATATAGTAGCTTCCAATAATATAGGGTATCCGACTGGGAAAAGCTGTTTTTTGCTCGTGGCTTTTGTCCTGCAAAATAGCACTGAGCCATGGTTTAGCTACCTGGGAAGATTTGTGGTTTACTGAAAATTCCTATAAAAAGAACTCAGTCTCCAATTGATTTGGTTTTTCTGGATTTATTTTCTTAGACAGTTCTGCTCTCAAAGGGAACTACACTCAAACACCATTTGCAAGATACATGTTTTAAATGATGATGTTTTTAGTAACCCCTTTATAAAGATAAAGCTTCTATTCTGTTCTGTTCTGTTCTGTTCTGTTCTGTTCTATTCTATTCTATTCTATTCTATTCTATCCATTCCACTCCATTCTCTAATTTAGTCTAGTCCATTCCCCATATGTGCTGAATCAGGAAAAAGACATTTAAAATGATGGATTTGTTGAATACTTTTTAAAATATTACAATCCCAGTATTGTTTAAGGAATAGAGCTGTATATATCTGAACAAGCGTTGACCATATTCTGTTTGATGAGCCAGGAAATCTGCCTCACTCCTGGTCTTTCCTATCCCTTAATACTCCACACAGCCCAAATTAAAATATTTCAAAGGACATCCTGTGCTTTCATTTCCAGCTGACTCCCCTGCCCCATTTGTTAAAGTGGGGAGTGCCACATTTTCATTACCGAGAGACAGACAGCAAAAACTGTTGCCTAAAAATCCAGCAGACAGATGCATTAACTCCAGTAATCCTTTCCCGTGGTTTAGGAGACGCCACCCAGATTTATTAATTAAACCCAGTTATCTGATGGCTACTGTGAATTAAGCATTTCCTTGTAATGGTTGTAATGAAGACTCATTCATTAGTAAATGTTTCCATTACATTTGAGCTGAAGTGCTGCTGCTGGGATCAGAGCCTGTGATAGAAGGAAGAGGCAGATACCAAACATATAAACGAGTTAGGGAGTGAGAAAAAATCTTGATCCTATTAGGAATAAGGTCTCTTACTATGACTGTCAGCTTCTCCACGAATCTTCTGCATGGCTTTAATTTCTCCCAGTTGGTTCTCTTGTGCAATATGCAGAGAGTTATACCAGTTAATTGTGAACACTTGCTTTAGGGATCAGAATAAGAGCATTCATTCAGCAAAATCATAATAAAATTACATTACACCCACTATTGTTGAAACACAAATGCTGGGTTCATGGTAATCCACAACGTAGGTTGTTTGGCCTTCATGTGTTGTACAAGCCCTTTCACTATCCTTTGCAATCCCTGGTTTATGACTTAGAGTTCAGGAATGATGGACAACCCATCATTTGCCCGAAGGGCACATTTATTCTCCTGAGGGCCACAACTCTGGAGAATTTTTTTCCCCCCATGTATCGTTACAAAAGTTTTTGAATGAATCAGAAAGGATTTCAGGAAAGGTATCATTTGTTTGTTTGTTTAAACATATGACTCAATAAATAAAAAACAAGCCATAAACATCACAACAAAATAATGCGATATATGACTAAACATAAATGAGATTAAATGGCTTTGTTTTATAGTGATTCAGAGTTACTTGCAAAAACAGCTACTCCATTTCAATTTGGACTTGAAGGGAAATGAAAGTGTTTTTAATTCATCAGAACACAGATAGATAGATAGATAGATAGATAGATAGATAGATAGATAGATAGATAGAGATAGAAAGAGAGAGAGAGAGAGAGAGAGAGAGAGAGAGAGAGAGAGAGAGAGAGAGAGAGAGAGAGAGAGAGAGAGATAAGATAGACAGGTGGTAGACATAGATAGATATTAAGATCCTACTCAAAAGTATATAATCTACTAAAGCCCTTAAGAACAGCCCAAACTCTGCTTTTCATTCCTCTCCTTCCTTTCCTCTCCTCTCCCTCTCCTCTCCCTCCTCTCCTCTCCTTTCCTTTCCTTTCCTTTCCTTTCCTTTCCTTTCCTTTCCTTTCCTTTCTTTCCTTTCCTTTCCTTTCCTTCCCCATCCCTCTCTATTCTCTCCCTCCCCTCTCCCTTCCCCTCTCCTCCCCTCCCCTCTCCTATTCTCCTTCCTCCCCTCCCTTCCCCTCCCTCTCTCCCTCCCCTCTCCTCTCTCTCCCCTCCCCTTCCCCCTCCCTCTCCATTCTCCCCCACCTTCCCATTTCTCTGCATCTTTAGTTCTTCCCAAAGTTACATTTGTCAGAGAAGCAGATTATTTTAACATGCAATATAATTGTATACAATAAGGAGTGGGGGAGGAAATATATTTTACATGCAATAAATAATATTTTATAGGCTTTTCTTTGGCTGGCAGAAGAAGATCAGATTTGCTGAAGGTTTGGTCAAAGCACAGCAAATCCTTGGAGGATTTGCAGCCACTTAATTTCGTGTGCAGATAGGAAAACTACTTTGTAAACAATTGCATTGATGCCTGCTTTAACCCACTTAAGAATATTACACTTTTTAAATAGGTGCCATTAAACTTTAATTATCTTCCAAGTGGATTTGCACAGCCTAACTGCAGATTAAGCTTGGAGAAATTTAGCTAAAAATGACAATTATGTTGAATGTCAGAAATGTGCCTCAGAGGTCATTTCAGCTCTGTGCACTCTTGGTCCACACATTGTATAAACCAAGATGAAATCTAATCCTGGTTTGTTGAATAAGCCACAATAGTTAGGATTCTAAAAGATGATAAGCTGTACGTCGTGGTTTTCAATGAGCTTGGTTGACCCCACATGTTAAGTGATACTTTTAAAAAGCAATTGATGCTATAATGGATAATCCACACTCAGTTCAGACTCTTCTCCGTAGCCCTGGAAAGTGGGTTTTTTTAAAAATCTGCCATGGACTGATATAAATAAGCATGAAATATATCTTCATTTGTGTATTATGGACGTGCAAACAAGATATAATTTGAATTTGCAATTAGACTGAAATAGTTGGCTGGATTTGAATTTGTAATTCAGTTTCAAGAAGCAAGTCAAATGTTAAAAATCCATTCCATTATTCGACAAAAGTGTGTTCTGGTATGTGTCAAAACCAGCTGACGGGGGCTGGTTTGATTCTGTTTGAAGATTCTGTTTCAAACAGACAAAGCCATTAATTCACCTTTAAACCAAAGCTTTGAATCCGAGTTCCACAGGGCGGTATAACATCTAAGAAATGCCGATTCACAATGGTTGTGAGCACAGCTGGAATTGCCTTGTTCACAGATGTGCACTCACATTCAAAGTTACAGATATGAAATGAATTTCTCTACAAACAGCCGGTCCATTTGGCAATTGGCTCCCTCTGCTGATTTAATGGTTAAACAGCTGTGCTGTATTCTGGAAAAAAAAAGTCATCAAAACTTTGATCTATAAAAAGTGCCAACTCCAAACAATCAAATCCAATCTCATTTCTGTTTGATTTCTTCACTGATTTCATAACATTAATTTCATGGACTTGGGAGTGATTCATAACATTCAAACAGGAAGAAAACACAATGCATCCAACTTCAATGATATTATATTATGTGTGTGTGTGTGTGTGTGTGTGTGTGTGTGTGTCATATAATACACACACACATACACACAAATATGTATATATGTGTATGATTTTTTTTTATTTTTTAGTTATTAAATTTATATGTCATCTATCTCACTACCCACTACATCAGGGATCACCAACCTTTTGGACTTTAAGGACCACCAAACTCATAATTATAAATCCTGCAGACCATGAATATGAATTTTGACTGACGGTGGCTTGCTGACGTTGGTGAGAAAGTCGGTCCCATATTCCAGAGCTGCAGTAGTCACAGGACTGGCCCTTTGGTCATCCCAGAACAGCTGCTCCTCCACCCGGGTGCACCGGCCTGCCATGGACTGGAGGAGCTGCTCCGGGAGGACCAAGGGCCAGTCCTGTGGCTACTGCAGCTCTGGAATATGGGACCGACTTTCTCACCAACGTCAACAAGCCACCCCAGGGCAGATTTCCATCCCACACCATTGGTCTTACCTTCCAGTTCCAGCTTGCATGGCTCTATTCAGGGTAAGGTTTGCGTTCGGCCAAAGGGTGGGGGTCAGTGGGTGGGCAGGCCATGTGGGCGGCGCAGCCTTGTGTTCTCATGTAGCTTGGATTAATTGCTTTGGGGGGGTGCTTTGGGGGGGACATTTCTCTGCGGACCACCCAAATTTTCTCAAGAACCACCAGTGGTCCCTGGCCCACTGGTTGGCGACCACTGCACTACATTGATAAAAGATAAATGTAAAAAATAGATTTAAAAATTTAGAGGAACGAACAAGATAAAAGAAAAACTGCAAAAAGCAAATAAAGAAACAAAAGACAATTAAAGGAGCAACTTCTGATCCTACTGTATGCTCAATTTGTGAAGACAGGAAGATGATGTAATTTCTCTCGCACACAAAAGTGTGAATAGCATTTCAGAACTTCCTCAGAAAGGACAGGTGTAGCTTCCATAACTCCCGCCTCTGAGCATAGAAGCACCCATTTCTGGCAACCGCTAGCTCTGTGTTGCTACTGAGGATTATAGGGTTTGGAGTAGAAGATTTGATTTCTTCTTAATCTATTCGTATCATCACCCATCTTATCTAAGCAACTAATTCAGTTGGCTTTTATACCCAGAATTGAGGCTGGGTGTGCAGCAGGATTATTAAATAAGAAATGATGAAGAAACATTGGAATAATCACAACAGCAAAATAGATTGTAAATATGACAGCAAAAAAGAGAAAATTGACCTGTCTTGTTAACACAAAAGGTATTTTTGTAAATGATTGGCAAACTTTGATATACTTTTGGCTGAAAAATCACAAGGTGATTTCTGGATACGTTGACCGAGAAAAAAGGTTAAATATAGGGTAGAAAGAATTTCCATAATGTAATTTTAAAACAAGAGAAGGGATCATAAGTTTGTTTGTAACGGCTGTAAATACAGGTGAAACTTTTCACAATATTCTAATTTTCTGAGATTGTGGATTTGGGGTTTTCATGAGCTGTAAGCCATAATCATCTCAGTTATGACACATCATGGCTTGAACTATCTTGCTTTGCATGTAATGAGTCTATCTCATATATTAGATTCACCTTTTAAGTTGCATTACTGAAATAAATGAACTTTTGCACTATATTCTAGTTTTTCAAGTTTCACCTGTATATAGAGACATGTTACCTTTCTGCCCCCTGCAGGAACAATTCTTTCTCAGAAGTGCTGCAGCCTGTGAAGTAGTTTCTAAACCACCAGATGGCAGTATAACAATGGAAGAAATTTAGAGCCTGGAAAGGGATAGAAGCCTTGGCCAATAACAAGTAGACAAATCCTCAAGGAGAGCTAAAAAGCCGCTACAGAGATTTGAGTTGCTGAAGTCACAATGCAGCGCAACAAAAGAAGACTCAGCCAATCATCTGGGACTCAGGAGGCAGAGAATAGATGGGGTTGGTGGGGCCAGTCAGAAGTGGGATTTGCCCGTTCTCCAAACTACTCAAAGTTTCTTCTGCTGGTTCTCCAGAACTGGTCAGAACCTGCTGAATACCACCTTTGGCTCCTCTCATCTCATCTCCATGGAGGAAAGCGGAGGTAGATGTGTTGACCTCATATTACTTGTACTGGCATTTGGACTAGCAACCAGGATTTGGAATCTACCAGCAATTTGCAAGGGCTGGATATCTTTAAAGCTACCCAGACAATAAGATAATGAGGAGAGGGTTTCTTTAACTGAGAATACAGGCAAAAGGTTGGATCCTTCAACAGTGGGAATTGGAATTGCCAACTGGCTGCTTCTTCTTCTTCTTCTTCTTCTTCTTCTTCTTCTTCTTCTTCTTCTTCTTCTTCTTCTTCTTCTTCTTCTTCTTCTTCTTCTTCTTCTTCTTCCTCCTTCTTCTTCCTCCTTCTCCTCCTTCTTCTATCAGGTTGGCGATCAGTCTTTCCTTGGAGGATTAAGTGAAGGATGTCGTATTTTTCCGGGTGTCGCATCCCATATCTGAAATATTTTAACTTTTGCTTCTTTATGGTTTTGATGATCTCCCTTGGTGGCTTATTATCTCCCCATTTCAGATTTTGTCAACCCAGTTTATATGCAACAGCCACCTGTAAATTTTCATATCAAATGCTTTTAGTGTCTTCAGGTGGCTTTCTGTCAGAGACCAACTCTCTCTACCCTGTAGAGCAGGATAGAAAAGATGCAGCATCGAACAAACCTGGTTTTCAATCTTAAGCTGATGTTGTGACTGCAGAAGACCTTTTTCATTTTGAAGAACACTGTTCGAGCTTCCTCTATCCTTGTCTTTATTTCAGGCCTCATGTCCCAGTTTTCACGTAAATTAGAACCGAGATATGTGATCCTTTCAACTATTTCTACTAGTATTCCTTCCAAATTTATCAGTGGTAAATGAATGGGTTGTTTGCTGAGGCTAAATTTTGAAAAGGGGTGGAAGGGAGAGTCCACCAGAGCAAGTCATCCTGGTGATTGACCCAGATGACATTCTGCTTCCATGGACCCTGCAATCAGCTCTTCATGACTGACCAGTTGTGTACTCATATTTAATTGAAATGATGAAGATAGGAAGCAAAAACAGGCAATGCAAAGAATCCAGGAAGGCTCCTGTTAAGTTTGGGAAAAGAGAGGCTGAACCAGAGCATGAGTGCAACAATACTTTATTATAACAATAAAGGGCTGACCGTGCTTGCCACGCCTGGAAACTGGCTCGCAGCAATCAGCAACTGGTGGGACCCCGCAGCCTGCTTTTATAGCTGGCTTCTGGGGAGAACCAACCAATGAGTGAAGGGAAGAACGCCCACGCGAAGTGAGTGGACCTGAGTGAGAACTCCAAGAGTATCTCAGGACATAACACCCCTTCCCCCAGATGCGAACACGCATAGTCTCTGAGGTAGGCAGGAGGTTTATGTTGGCGCCGGGAACGGCGCAGCTCTGGAACACTGTCTGTCCGTTCGGGGTCTGCCTGGGAAGGCAGAGCCGGCAAAGTGTCATCAGTATGCCTCGGTTCGGGCATGCCCGGGGCTCGTAGGGTTGGTCCCTGGGATGTGCTCCTGTAGACTGGATCGGGTTGGTCAACCGTCTGGGTGCCGCTGTCCGTGTTCAAGCCCGGAATCGGTTGTTGGTGTGAATTGGTCGCGGGCATGATGTGGATGTGGGGCTGCGGATGTGGTCTCCCCTCATCATGTGACTCTGGATCCCTGCTGGCGAGGGTGCTGTGGCGCCTCCGCAGTTGGTCTATGTGCCTTCTCCAGACGCGGCCATCCTCTAGCCTGACCCGATCGACCGCGGTCCGGTGATGGCTACGATCTCGCCGGGATCCACAGGGGTCTCCAGCAAAGTTCCTCGCGAATACTGGCTCCTGTAAGATAAAATGTCTAACCCCCGATGTGGAAGCGAGGGAGAGTCAGGGCAATATTGTGGGTGGAGTCTGTCCAATACAGTCCTCAGGCGCCTGCCCATCAGGAGCTCAGCTGGGGACTTATTGGTGGCTGAGCAAGGAGTTGAGTGCTGGCTCATCAGGAACCCGCGAGTTTGTGGTGCCAGTCATCCCTGCTGAACCTTGCCAGGGCTTCTTTAGTGGTCCTGGCGGCCCTTTCAGCCAATCCGTTACTGGCAGGATGAAATGGGGCTGTGAAAATGTGGCGGATGCCCAGGTTGGCTACTGAAATGGCTGAACTCGGTTGATGCGAACTGTGGGCCATTGTCGGAGACAATGGCGTCGGGTAGCCCGTGCGTTACGAACAGGCGTGTTAACACGTTGGTGATTGCTAGTGTGGTGGTCGTGGATAGCTGTGCTCACGCCAATCCATTTAGAATAGGCGTCCACGACCACTAGGAACATCTTCCCATGCAAGGGGCCGGCCAGGTCGATGTGAATTCTGGACCAAGGAGCGCTGGCGCTTTCCCATCTAGTAGGGGTGGCAATGGGGGAGCAGGACGGGATTCCTGGCAAATGCTGCAGGAACTTACCCAATTGACAACGTCCTGCGTGAGACCCGGCCACCACACGTAGCTGCGTGCTAAAGCCTTCATTCTCACGATGCCAGGGTGTCCCTCGTGCAACGCTTCCAGAACTCGGTGCGCAGTGAGGTCGGGATGACCACTCGAGTGCCCCATAGTAGACAGCCCTGCAAACTGGACAACTCCTGCATGCGAGTCTTGAATGGTGTGAATTTGTTTTCAACATTGCCCCCTGGCCACCCCCTCCTCACCCAGTCGAGCACCTGGGCGGCGTTTGATCTGCCTTGGTTTTAGCAGCGATGTCAAGGGCAGTGATGGGTAGGTCCAACTGGGTGATCTCGAAAATTGCGTGGACAGGAGCAGGGTCTTCAGCCGGAGCCGGCAAGGGGCAGCGACTGAGAGCGTCAGCGTGGGACAGTGTTTTACCCGGGCGGTGTATAAGTCTGTAGGAGTAGGCTGCTAGGAAGAGGGTCCACCTTGTCATCCTAGGGAAAGGACTTGAGGGGTCTGTTTGTCCCGGCTAGTAGGCCCAGGAGGGCTTGTGGTCCGTGACCAGCTCGAAAAATGGCCAAAAAGAAATTCGTGAAATTTTTCACGGCTGCAACAACTGCTAGGGCTTCCTTATCGATCTGGCTGTAATTGCGCTCCGTTGCAGAGGCGTCCTTGAGAAAAAGGCGATGGGAGCCTCGGCGCCATTGGGGAGCCTGTGACTTAGTACCGCCCCAATTCCAAAGGGGATGCGTCTGCTGCCAGCACTAGAGGGAGGTTAGGGTCGAATTGAATAAGTACCGCCTCTGACGTGAGTAGTGATTTGACGGCGTGAAAAGCCTGGTCTTCTTTGTGCCCCCAGTGCCACAGTGACTTTTTATCCAGTAATCTGTGTAGGGGTTCAGCTACTGATGCTTTATGGGGCAAGAAGGATGCGTAAAGTTCAATAGCCCCAAGAAAGCCTGTAGTTCAGTTTTGGAGGTTGGAGTGGGTGCCTCGTGGATTGCCTTAACCTTGGACTCCAGGGGTGAATGCCAGAGGCGTCAATTTTATAACCCAGAAAGTCCACCTGTCTAGTGGCAATGGCACATTTTTCCTTTTTCAACTTGAGGCCATGCTGTCTGAACCTCTCTAACACTGCTCGCACTCTCTGGAAGAGTTGGGGTCTGTCCCTGGCCGAGACTAAAATGTCGTCGAAGTAGGGTACTACACCAGGAGGCCCTGCAAAATCCGCTCCATGAGGGATTGAAAAATACCTGGGGCAACACTTATGCCAAATTGGAGCACGCTTGCACCGGAAGGCACCCCTGTGAGTGACAATGGTCTGGAGTTCCGCTGTTTGGTTATCAACAGGAACTGCTGATATGCTTGAGACATGTCCAATTTAGCAAAAATGCTGCCTGGTTCGAATGTGTGTAATAAATGCTGAATGACAGGCACCGGATAAGCGCTAACTTGTAAAAATTTATTGATTGTCGTCTTGTAGTCCGAGCAAATTCTCAGGCTACCGTCTTTTTGAGGGTGTGACAATGGGCGTCTCCCACTTGGCGAAATCTGTTGGCTCAATGACCCCTTGTTTTAACAGTTTATCTAATTCTGCATCTAGTTTTGGCCGAATAGCAAATGGGACCTCACGCGGTTTTAGCCTGATTGGTACTGCCTGGGGGTCAACCGAGAATGAGATGGGGGTACCGTTATAACACCCCAGCTCCTCGCTGAACACATCTGAGTAATCAGCGAATAAGGAGTCAGTGTCTGAGGTTGAGACAGCATGGACTCCTGTTAGCCCTAGGCCGAGATGGGGAAACCAATCGAGCCCCAATAAGGTGGGTAGATTGCCGTTAACTACCACTAGAGGTAGGTGACCTTTAAAAGCTTTAAAACTGACCAGGAACTTGCCTCTGCCGATTACAGGAATGGTCTTCCCCTGGTAGTCCTTCAGGCTAAACTGGCATCTCTGGAGCCGGCTAGTGGATAGGCTTGGTTGGAGCCTCTTGAGGGTGTTCCACGAGATAATTGAGAGCGCTGACCCGTGTCAACCTCCATGCGGCACGGTTTACCTTCTAGGGAAACGGAGAGAGAAATTTTACTAACAGTGTGGCCAGTGTGCTTGGCAAGGTGGTGCGTGCGACAGTTCAATACTTGCCTCTGTGGTCCCGAGTGCGAGGGGGTGTCTTTGTGCTGAGCTTTGGGGGCTTGGCAGACTCTCGCGATGTGCCCCCTTTTATGGCAGTTATTGCAGGTGGCTCCTTTAAACTTGCAGGTGGCCCTCTGATGAGATCCCCCACAGGCTAGGCACAGGGTGATGTGCTTGGGTGGACCGATGTTTTCTTGTTTGGCTCCTACCTGCGGCCGTCGGTGGTTGGAGAGGCGGTGGGCGTCGTTTTCATCACTGACGGTTTCCTCTGCTACCACCTCCTCGGAGTGGACTGGAAGTGATGTCAGCTTGGTGCTAGGGCCCTGGATTTCGTGGCTGAGTTCGTTGCCAGCTCAGCTGCCAAGGCCTCCTCGACTGCTTGTGCGAGGTTGAGGTCTTTTTGGCGAGAAGGCGCCTTTGCAGGTGGAGGTCCTTGACCCCGCAGACTAGTTGATCGAGGAGCATGTCCTCCAGGTAGGTTCCAAACCCACAATGCAGTGCTGCTGTTCTGAGAGCAGCCATATATTGATTGATGGTCTCCTTGCTCGATTGCTTCCTCATACGGAAGGTGAATCTCCTGGCAATCTGTGAGGGCCTGGGGAATAGTGGTTAGTGAGGATTTCAAGTAACTCCAGACCACGGGCGTTTTTCAACTCACGAGGAGCCACGAGTGCCGTGGCAGTATCGTAGACGGTGGCTCCACAGTAGATTAGGAAATACGATTTTTCCGATGCTCTCCCGCATCCGCCAGAGCCAACTGCATCGATATAATGATTGAAGCGGTTCTTATCGATTCCCACTTCTCCTCGTCTGGTTTGAACGCTGGGAAGACTGGATTGGAACTCATGGTGCTGGGACCGGTTGAACAACCTGTGGAATAAATCTCTCTGGGGCAGCAGACAATGTTTTAGTGCCTGTGGTAGGCAAGTGATTCAGCTCAGGAGAGGCTTTTCGCAATCCTCTCTTTCTCTCTGGGTTGACCACGTTTGGCTGTTAGCCGTTGGCGGCGTCTAGATTCGCGCCTGTGTGGGCATCAGTGATTGAGCTACAGCGCTGTGCTGTACCTTTTAGGTTTGAAATTCAAATGACAGCCGTTTGAATTTCGCGCCTAATACTGAGCGGCTGCGGCTCGCAGCGCTTCACTTTCCCTAGCTGGGCTAACAAGCGGCTACAGGCGCTTCTAACTTTCGATTCTGACCGCTCTCTCTGGCTGCGGATCAGCGTTCGCTTCTTATCGCTTGCTGGCCGCTTTCTCTGTCAGCGGATCAGCGTTTGCTCTTTGTTTGCTCTTTTTGTTTGCTGGCCGCTCTCTCTGGCTGCGGATCAGCGTTGCCCTTATCGCCGCCGATTGCTCTCTCTGGCTGTGGATCGGCGGCTAGTGACTCAGCGGTTGCATGGTGCTTCTGGTAGCCATCCCACCCTCGTCGCCAGTGTTAAGTTTGGGAAAAGAGAGGCTGAACCAGAGCATGAGTGCAACAATACTTTATTATAACAATAAGGGCTGACCGTGCTTGCCACGCCTGGAAACTGGCTCGCAGCAATCAGCAACTGGTGGGACCCCGCAGCCTGCTTTTATAGCTGGCTGCTGGGGAGAACCAACCAATGAGTGAAGGGAAGAACGCCCACGCGAAGTGAGTGGACCTGAGTGAGAACTCCAAGAGTATCTCAGGACATAACAGCTCCTTTATAACGAAGTGACTCTTGCTTTACCCAAAATTTTAGTTGATAAAGACATTCAGGTCAGTTGGTCTGAGTCTGTTTTCGTAACTTTCCCAGATTATCTGATCAAAATTGTCATCAGTGGTGAAAGTCTTCTTGGTGGTTCCTTGATTAGGCAGGGAAAGACACACATATATAAACAGAGGGAAAACCCCATTACATTCTATTACTGATGATGTTACCTAGCTGGGTCATGAAATGTCTGTAAGAAAATGGCCACACTTGGAGAGCACCAAGGACACCACAATTCAACCCTGAGCTACAAATATTCTAAGCTTAGTTGTTGCTAATCCTGGTGCATATCTGTGGAATCAGTCTAAACACCTATGTCTGTATCTTCCTTCCTTCCTTCCTTCCTTCCTTCCTTCCTTCCTTCCTTCCTTCCTTCCTTCCTTCCTTCCTTCCTTCCTTCCTTCCTTCCTTGACTCTTCCTTTCTTCCTTCTGTCTCTTTCATTCTTTCTTTTCCTTCTTTCCCTCCCTGGCTCTTCCTTCCTTCTTTCCATCTCTTTTATTCTTTCTTTTCCTTTCTTCCCTCCCTGGCTCTTCCCTCCTTCTATCCATTTCTTTTACTCTTTCTTTTCCTTCCTTCATTCCCTCCTTGACTATCCTTCCTTCCTTCTGTATCTTTTATTCTTTTTTTCCTTCCTTCCTTCCTTCCTTCCTTCCTTCCTTCCTTCCTTCCTTCCTTCCTTCCTTCCTTCCTTCCTTCCTTCTCCTTCATTCTTTCTTTTCCTTCCTTCTGTCTCTTTCATTCTTTCTTTTCCTTCTTTCCTCCCTCCCTTCTTTCTGAAATCAGGTCGAAGCCGAAGGCCTGCCAACCTAGCCTGTCAGTCCTTCATCACTTCTAAGCCAGTGCAGACAGAGCTATTGAGTCACTGTGTGAGGGGAGCTGAGAGTGACTCAGCCTTTTCTTCTCTGCGAGGTGAGAACAGTAATGATGTTTTTACCTTTTCTTTTGGGCAGAAAAAGAAAGCATCTAAGGAGAATCAGAAGCAAGCTGTGCTGCCAGAGAAGCTGATTAGTAGGCTGGTCCACGTCCTTTGGACCGGGAGGGCTGTAACCAGGGAAATAAGCCATGCAGGTCCATGGCTTGGTTCATAAGCAGGACTAATTCCCTCTGTTCTTCCCCCTTCATATACTCTCTCTCTCTCTCTCTCTCTCTCTCTCCCCCTGTCACTCAAGGCTCCCTTCTTGGACCTGGGAAAGGACCTCACCCTGTGATGCAACTCCCAACAAACAAGTTAGAAGAAGCAGGAGAGCTTTCTATTCATTAATGTAAAAATCCCAGGTTGCATGAATTCCAGGACCAAAATTACTTGGAGATTTGATTCAATTTTCCTGAAGTTACAATAAAATAAAAAAGGCACATGGAATTCTTTGATCGGGTATTTTCCCACGTGAGATTCTGCTGAAACGTTGCTACAACTTTAAAAGCACAATTACAATGACGTGGGAAAATACCCGAACAAAGCTGAATACCGTACATGTAAGTACCCGCGAAAACTTAAGAAAACACAACATTAAGACAGCATTCTGCTCAAACAGAAAAATATCCACCATCCTAAGAAATCCTAAAGACAGAATCAAGTTAGAAAACCAAGGAGTATACGAAATCCCTTACACAGCCTGCCCCACCACATACATCAGACAAACCAACAGAAGAATAAGTGCACGCATTGAGGAACACAAGAACTCAATCAAAAAAGAAGAACCGACCTCTTCCCTGATCCAACACCTCAAAGCCACAGGACATGAGATTGACTTTAAAAATACCAGAACTATCACCAAAACTGAACACTTCAACAACAGAATAATCAGAGAAGCCATAGAGATAGAAAAACGCCCACACAGCATGAATAAATGAGATGACACCTCCCGCCTACCAGCCATTTGGAAACCCGCCCTCACTAACAAATGAGTACCTAAAATGAAGAATGACACCAGACCCATACCCACGAGGGCCACACAAGATGCTACCACCACACCTCCACGTAGAAAGCAGACTCACACCCACACAGATGATGAGACACGACCATGGACCAAAAGCCGTACCACAGCTGCATCACTATCTGCTTCAAACTCCTCCAACCCATACATGAAGCGAACGGACGCCCACCCTGAAGATGTGGCATGACCACAACCGTGAAGCCAAACAACAGGATCACAGCTCGCCAGCTCAAATCCCCCAGCAACTAAGACTAACCTGAGCACAACCAAGCCCCCACCTGAACAGGACACAACCCCAGCCAATCAGAACACAGCCAACCCCACAACCAATCAAATCACAGCCAGGCCCCCAACCAATGAGAACACACCCCCACCCAATCAAGTCACAACCCCACTAACAGTTAAAAGGAGGAAGCAGCTGCAAGCTCACATTACTCTGAGAAGCACAAAGCCGAAGACACAAGCCTGAAGGTGATGAATGAGATTTCATTGAAATGTTGCCAAGATGCTTCCAATTTTACATGGTAGAAAACCCGAATAACCAAGATTATTATATACATATCCACAGACGAACACAATACAGAAGCCTGATGATGGCAGATGAGATTCTGCCGAAACGTTGCTACAACTTTAAAAGCACAACTATAATGACATAGGAAAATACCCGAACAAAGCTGAATACCATACATGTAAGTACCCGTGAAAACTTATATGTGTGTGTGTGTGTGTGTGTGTGTGTGTGTGTGTGTGCGCATGCTAACATTTGTTTTCATAGATTTTCATGGGTACAGGTATGCAGGTCTTGGCATGTTCAGGTCTTTTCCCGGGTAAGGTTTTAACCTTACACGGGAAAAGACCTGAACATGCCAAGACCTGCATATACTGACACGTGTGTGTGTGTGTGTGTGTGTGTGTGTATGTGTGTGTGTATGTATGTATGTATGCATACACCCACCCACACACATATACATATATATACATACACACACAAACACACACACGCGCGTGCCCTGGATGCATTTCTATTTTATTAAAAAGATTTGGCCTATTAATAAAGTTGGAAAAGGTGCTACCAGACTTCTCCTGAATTTTTGTTGCTTCCATAGACAAACACAAGCTCTCCTTCTATAATATCTCTCTCTCTCCCTCCCTGCCCTCCCCTCTCCTTTCTCTGCATTTGCTTAATGGCCTAGAATCCTTAACTGAAATTGAAATAAGAGCTGAAAGGACACAGATGAAAAACGAGATGTTTCACAGAGAGTTGGGGAATATCAAAGTTACATTTCTTATTATGACATTAACTGATGTTTTGTCTTTCGGACTGGGCCATACGAACCACTGTTTGTAAAGGAGCAGACCTCTTCATGTTTAACAGATGCTGTTTGTGTAGGCTTCTGCCCATCCATTAAACCAGGTGGGAATTGTTCCCCATTTCAAAAACAGGCACCCCAAATTTCCCACAGACCCATCAACACGGGCCTCTCCTTGTCTCTGCAGACTGCACTGTCTTCAAGTCAGAGCCACCATTTGATTGTTAGGCAAAGAAGGAGTCGAAGCTGTGTTTCAATTAAATATGAGTACACAACACTATGCCAGCCTTTTGAAATTATTCTCGGAGGAGGTTGTCTCTTGCTTCGGTGCTTGGCTCTGAAGCTAAAATACGTCCCCATTTTTATTGCTGGTGATCATTTATATATGTGTGTCTTTATTGTTTTTATTCATAGCTGCTTCGGTACAATTTTCTTATAACAACAGCGACAGCAGTTGCCTTTTAAAACGCCTCGTTAGCTAGTCCTTAATTTGGAATTCTTCTTGCCTCCTCGAGCAAGTCAAGACTGGTTGGGATTGGGACAACGGAGCGGGCGGTCACACACAGAGACAATTACTTTCATTTTGGGCAGGGGGCTTTCTGGCATACTGTGTGATGTAAAGGTGGATGGCATCAACTATGGGGCCAAGCTGAAGGTTCTTCATTAGGGATCAGTTCCGTTCACTTATGTAGTTCATCTAAAGCAGGGGTCTCCAACAGTGGTGGGATTCAAAAACTTTTACTACCTGTTCTGTGGGCATGGCTTGGTGGGTGTGGCAGGGAAAGGATACTGTAAAATCTCCATTCCTTCCCCACCCCACTAACCTGCTTTCCAGCTCCCTTCTCCTGTACAGGGCAACAAAAGAAAACCCAGCTAGGACTCAATGGGAGGCAGAGAATAGATGGGGTTGATGGGTCCAGTCAGAGGTGGTGTTTGCCGGTTCTCTGAACAACTCAAAATTTCCGCTACCGGTTCTCCAAAACTGGTCAGAACCGGCTGAATACCACCACTGATCCTGAGACTCTTCTGCCCAAGTTATTTCCCCATTCTCTCTCTCTCTCTTCTCTCTCTCTCTCTGCTCCCCTAGAGGAAAGTTATCTTTGTAGGCATTTGGGCAACTTGTGGACTTCAACTCCCAGAGTTCCTCAGCCAGCATAGCTCCTGGGAATTCTGGGAGTTGAAGCCCATGAGTCTTAAAGTTGCCAAGGTTGGAGACCCTTGGTCTAAAGAATGCTGCCTGGGCAATTCTGAGAATTGACGTTCACAGGTTGTTAAGTTGCTAAGCTTGGAAATCCCTGATCTAAAGCAGGGGTGCCAAAGTCAAGGCCCGGGGTGCTTAGATCTGGCCCACGGAGCTGCCCTGAAAATAATGAAGGACCGGCCCGCGGTGTCTCTGCCAGAACTCTGTGTTAGCTTGCAGAGGTCTGCAGGAGGCTGTCACAGCCAAAATCGGAGCTTGGGACCCCGTTTTCACTGGCAAGGTACTCAGGTCACCACAGGCACCCCCAGCACAAGTGATGTCAAGTTGCCCATGCCCACCCTGGACCCCCAAGGTCGAACACTAACCCTGATGTGGCCCTCAATGAAATTAAGTTTGACGCTCCTGATCTAAAGCATGCTGGCTGGGGAATTCTGGGAGTGGAAGTCCACACAGCTTAGAATAGTTAAGGTTGGAAAACAGTGATTTAAAGCTTAGGGGAAACACTCCTACTTCATGTGCTAATTTTAATCATTCATCATCATCATCCATTTTAGTTACAATCCAACCTTTTTCCACTGTGGGCTGCAGAGGACTTTGCCAAGCATCCTTGCTTTCCTTTTGAGGCCAACCAGGAGCCTAGTTGTCAGCAAAACATTTTATTAGTAGACATGTCTTTAAACAAATCACAATTAATCAGTGGAACGACTTGCCTCCAGAAGTTGGAAGTTTTTAAGAAGAGATTAGACAACCATTTGTCTGAAATGATATAGGGTTTCCTGCCTGAGCAGGGGGTGGACTAGAAGACCTCCAAGGTCCCTTCCAACTCTGTTGTTGTCCATTATTTTTCAAAAGCCTAAAGCAAGGCAAGTTGGCAAGTTTAAGACTTGTGGACTTCAACTCCCAGAATTCCTGAGCTAACATGACTGGAGGAGGAATTCTGAGAGTTGAAAGTCCACAAGTCTTAAAGCTGTCAAGTTTGAAGACTCCCTGACCTAAAGAGAAGGAGGCACCAAATACAAGGATCATTGGAAGACCTTAAGTCAGGGGTCTCCATCCTTGGCAAACTTTAAGCCTGGAAGACTTCAACTCCCAGAATTCCTGAGCTAACATGACTGGAGGAGGAATTCTGAGAGTTGAAAGTCCACAAGTCTTAAAGCTGTCAAGTTTGAAGACTCCCTGACCTAAAGAGAAGGAGGCACCAAATACAAGGATCATTGGAAGACCTTAAGTCAGGGGTCTCCATCCTTGGCAAACTTTAAGCCTGGAAGACTTCAACTCCCAGAATTCCTGAGCTAACATGACTGGAGGAGGAATTCTGGGAGTTGAAGTCCACAAGTCTTAAAGCTGTCAAGTTTGAAGACTCCCTGACTTAAAGAGAAGGAGGCACCAAATACAAGGATCATTGGAAGACCTTAAGCAAAGCTGGCTGGGGAATTCTGGGAGTTGAAGTCTTCCAGGCTTAAAGTTGCCAAGTGACTCAGCCAATTTGGGTATTGTTTTCTTTTTTTTTGTAAAATTGCTTGCTTAGGGTTCTGGCTTCCTCAATCAAAGATCCCTTCCTCCTCCCCTCTTTCTTGGAATGGCATGCTGAGGTAGCTATAATCACTAGTTATTTCCACCAAGCTTGGGAATCAATACTGCCCAGAGTCTTCCTCATAATCAGGGTGAGAAACTCCTTCCTAGCAATAATTCTATGGAAAGTCTATTGATTCTGACACTGCTGTCAGCTAAAAAGCATCCCACCCACCACTTTTGACAGTATTGTGCAAATCCAACTCTCTTCTCGAAGAGTTACCAAAGCAAATATTTTGAAATCTGGCTATGGGATGAATGAGTACAAATGGAGATACCATCAAACTATCAAAGAGAATGAGATCTCTTTTCAGACTAGATGTTTTCTTTAAAACACAAAACAAAATTCAGGAATATTGAAAGATATGTTAGTCCTGAGTTTGCAAAAAATAACTTCACAACAATTGTTTCCACCATACATTTAGGGGATAATGGAAAACTGGCTGGGGAGGATGTGTGTGTGTGTGTGTAGGTGCCAGGGATATATAGCCACATCACAAATCCCACCGTGCCTTAGTAGTTCATGTTAGGACACAGAGAGGTTTATAGATTCTACAGCTGCAGCTAGAAATATTAGAACCTTGTGGGTGGCAGCCAGGAGCAAGAGAGAGGTCTATTTCCAAAGGTCCCAAGCCAACAACCACAAAAATGTAGGGATAAAAAGCCCATTGTACTGATATAAGCAATGCTGGGAAGATAGGGAGAGCATGTCATACAGAGCCTTGAACATTCTGTGCCATAGACAGTTGATGAATGGCCGTAAAGATGGATAAACTAAAACCCAATTTAATAAACATTTAAAAGAGCAGCCCAATAATGGTAGAACATCTTGAGATCTTTGCTATCCGGAAGGCAGGAATTTATTTGGTTTTCCAAAGCAACTGAGCAGGATGCTACCCATCCCAGTGTTGGACAAGATGTAAGGTGACTACTCTCACCCATGGATGTTCAAGGGGTAACTACGTACTCTTAACCCAACCTACATCACAGAATGATGGTTGAAGGACAATCGGAAGAGGGAAACCTATGTCCGCTGCACTGAACTTTTGGAACCTACAAATAAATAACAGGATGGAATCCAGTCACCTTCCATAGTAATCTTGATCAATGGTGGGATTCAAATTTTTTTACTGCTGGTTCTGCGGGCATGGCTTGATCGGCGTGGCAGGGGAAGGATATTGCAAAATCTCCATTCCCTCCCCACCCCACTAACCTGCTTTCCAGCTCCATTCACCTGTGCAGGGCAACAAAAGAAGACCCAGCCGATCAGGTGGGACTCGGGAGGTAGAGGATAGATGGGGTTGTGGGGCTAGTCAGAGGTGATATTTGCCGGTTTTCCAAACTACTCAAAATTTTCGCTATTGGTTCTCCAGAACTAATCAGGATACCAGTTCTGGAGAACCAATATACCACCTCTGATCCTGATGTGGTAGAATCTGGTGATGAAATGCAGGAAGGAAGGGCTCTTTCCCAAGGAGCTAAAAGGCAGATCTGTCTCGAGTCTCTGGTTTGCAGAAAGAGGCCCAAAAGGGTCCTTCCAAAATCTTCACAAGTTTGGTCTGATATTTATGTCTGGTAGGATTCCTGTCTATGGGCGAACAGCAATGAAGAAACTACTCTGAGCAATTCATAGCATTGCTCTTGGTTCCTTACACCTGACACTTATCTTCAGAGTTAGCAGGAAGCCAATCCAGGTACTGCACCTCCATCTTGTAAATAGAAGCATAGAATCAAGATCACATGAAGTATTAGTGCCATTTTTATGAAACCCTAGTAAGACCACAAACTAGAATACTGTAACTGATTTTGGTCACCATACTATAAAAAAGATGTTAAGACTTTGGAAAAAGTTCAGAGAAGAGCAACTAAGATGATCAAAGGCCTGGAGACTAAAACATATGAAGAATGGCTGCAGGATTTGGGTCTGACTCATCTAAAGAAAAGAAGAATTAGGGGTGACATGATAGCAGTATTCCAATATTTGAGGGGCTGCCACAAAGAAGAGGGGGGGTCAAATTATTCTCCAAAGCACCAGAAGGCAGGACAAGAAACAATGGATGGAAACTGATCAAAGAAAAAAGCAACCTGGAATTAAGAAGAAACTTCCTAACAGTGAGGAAATTAACCAGTGGAACAACTTGCCACCAGAAATCGTGGGCTGCTCCATCACTGGAGGTTTTTAAGAGGAGACTGGACAGTCACTTGTCTAAGGTTATATAGGTTCTCCTGCTTGAGCAGGGGGGGTGGACTAGAAGACCTCCAAGGTCCCTCCCTTCTCTTCTCTTCTCTTCTCTTCTCTTCTCTTCTCTTCTCTTCTCTTCTCTTCTCTTCTCTTCTCTCCTTTATTCCAATATTCTATTCTATTCTATTCTATTCTATTCTATTCTATTCTATTCTATTCTATTCTATTCTTGTTCTTGTTCTTGTTCTTGTTCTTGTTCTATTCTATTCTATTCTATTCTATTCTATTCTATTCTATTCTATTCTATTCTATTCATGCCTGCAGGGAACGACAAAGTCCAGACAGAGGCCCCAACAGCGGGATTAAAGTTTCCCTTAATTTTTATGTGCATTGTGATATGCAATACCCATAAAAAGCAAGTGGCATTTTCATTGCACTCTTTTGGCCATCACACTGTGTTTTTGGATCAGGCCCCGTGGACCCCCTCGATTTATTCAACCCATTTATCTCATTGTTTCTTTCAGAGAGGAGTTTCATTTTCCACCTGCCCTTTTTTCTTTCGTTAAAGCTGGCTTAGTTCTGAGAGGAAGAAAGAGAAACGAGGCCCGCATGGGAGACTCTCAATATTTGGAGGAATTTTAATCCTTATCTACAGGAGAAGCTCTTTGTCCAATCGGCCTGAAATTTGGCAGATCTGAAGCTGGGAGAGGAAAGAGAATGCCTGCGAATTTCAATCCATGTTGGACAGAAAGATAAAAGGCAGCAACAGCAGAGTGGCTGGGTCAACCATTGTTTATTTTATTTATTTATTTTTGTTTGTTTGTTTGTTTGTCAAGCGTGTATGAGAAAACAAGTGTAAGTATGAACACAACAGGTAAACATATAAGTATAAACAGGTGTAAGTATATGCATAATAAATGAATACGAATAAATGGGAACAGTAGGACAGGGACGGTAGGCACGCTGGTGCGCTTATGCACAGTCCCCTTACAGACCTCTTAGGAATGGAGTGAGGCCTACAGTAGGCAGTTTAAGGTTAAAGTTTTGGGGGTTTGAGGATGTAACAACAGAGCCAGGTAGTGAGTTTCAGACACTGACCACCCTGTTGCTGGAGTCATATTTTCTGCAATCGATTTTGCAGTGGTTTACTTTGAGTTTGTACCTATTGTTTGCCTGTGTGTTATTGCGGTTGAAGCAGAGGTGGTATTCAGCAGGTTGTGACCAGTTCTGGACAACCGGTAGCATACATTTTGAGTAGTTTGGAGAACTGGCAAATCCCACCTCTGATTGGCCCCGCTCCCATCTCTTCTCTGCCTCCCGAGTCCCAGCTGATCGGCTGGGTCTTCTTTGGTTGCCCTGCACAGGAGAATGGAGCTGGAAAGCAGGTTAGTGGGGTGGGGTGGGAATGGGGATTTTGCAGTACCCTTCCCCCAGGAACGGGATGAGAATGGAGATTTTACAGTATTCTTCCCCTGCCATGCCCACCAAGCCACGCCATGCCCATAGACCGGTTGTAAAAAAAAAAAATTAACCCCACCACTGGGTTGAAGCTGAAGTAGTCATTGACAGGTAAGACATTGTAGCAGACAATTTTGTGAACTAAGCTTAGATCAGACCTTAGGAGGCATGGTTCTAGGTTGTCCAGGTCCAAACTTTTGAGCCTGGTAGCATGATGATAACGATAACAATAATGGTGATGATGATCATAATATCATAATATCATAATAAAATGTAATAATAATAATACCTCTCCCCTCAAATCATGATTACAGCTGAATAAAAAATGAAAAAAACTGGAATTATTTCCACTCCCCTGCCCACAACTCAGCTCTTCAGCCACAGTTCTAGATTAAAAAAAAAAACTATTTCCAGAAGCCGGCACAGAATGAGCAAGTAAAAAAATTCAGTGCTCTGTGGTTTCTTTGAATTACAAATCTTGCTGGTAGATCCCAGTAAGATTGTATAAGGGGAAAAATATGCACCAGGATAATTTTGACTGAACTACTCTGCCAAACAGACAAACCAGAATCTAGAAAACAGGTTTTTTTAAAAATAAAACAATAAAACCAGGGGATGTATCTAACATGGGCATTAGAAAAGGAGGACAATACGATCCAATTTATTCTTAAAAATGGGTCCAAAGTATTCTGCTGAAACATTTTCCAGGGGATGGAAAATCCTTGGTTGGCTAAACATCGGGAGCTCGGTCTTCCAAAAAAAAAAAAGAGTTGGAAACAGCTGTTTGGAATCAGGCACTTGGCTCTGAGCGATGAGAAAAAGGGCCCATCATTACGTGAAGAAGATGCTGAATTTGGACTACACTGCAGCTGGACTGGGATGTGAATGTATATGTGAACCAATAGAAACGTTTACTTTGGGAAGATCACCAATGCAGAAGGTTTGCCAAGGGGTGATCACTCCAAGGCATACATTTCTAGAGGCATTAACTCACTGATGGAACCGGTGCCTTAATCGTAAACGAAACTTTTGAAATTCTTTTGTTTTTGAACATGTCTGACACGGAGTGAAGTTCCCTGTGATGGATGCACCTATTTTTATTTTTTTTAGGAGACACAGAGACTGACAGTATCTTGATATTATGGGGCTTCCAACATTTGAAATAAAACTATAGTGTCAGCATTCCAGCAAAACCAAACTCCAGTCAAAAACTCAGAGACAGGCATTTTCTCGTTCCATTTTTTTGAAGTTGTCATACTGACACTTCTGGGAAAACCCAAATGTGAGAGTTCCGGGTTTTCCCTCAGTAATTCAGAAAGCCAAAATCCACTGCCTTTACCCATCAGTTCATCACATGGTCCAATCACCAACCGTCCCAACTTGAGACATCCTCTAAACCACTCCTCATCCAGGTGCAGGAAAACCATGGCCTTGACCGAAAAGAAGAATGCTATTATGTCTAACTACATATGCTCCATGAAACACCCCCTCCCAATTTCCCAGGCACAGGAATGTGGTGGCATGGAAACTTCTGGTGTTAATATGGCTTCCAAAGCTGACATATAGATCATAGAATAATAGAGTTGGAAGGGACCTCAGAGTGTAACACAAATGTAACAAAATCCAAAACGTAAATAAATGTCCTTTATTGCCTCCAACTTGGCCGCACTGTTCCATAATTCTCAGTTGGAGATAAAACATACTCAAAAATAGTTTTCAAAAGAAAGCAATACAGTCCTAATTTAATGAGCAGATAAAGGTGAAATAAAAAACCAAACAAACTACAGTGACGAAATTTTCACAATGGACCAGGATAAGTAATTATCAAATTCAAGGAGATAACAAGGCACAGTCTGTTGGAAGGATACCAACAGATAACTTCAGACCAAAATAAACATGCTTGCTTCTGGCAACGCTGTGTTGTAATCGTCTCTCTTATATACTAGTCTCCCCAGCTGCAACCAATGAGGAGGATCATGGCCGCTTCTTCTCTCGTAAGCCAAGTTGTTTCCTTCTCCATTCCTCCCTGCATGGATGCAGAGGGGATGGGCCTAGCTCTTCCTCTGAGTGCCCAGCCAGCCTCAGGCCTTCACCAGCCTCCTCTACAACCTCCAGAGCCACACTTCCACTCCCTGTCGGCTGTTCCTCCTCTCCCTCAGAGTCCAACTCTACCAAGGGCATGGCACCTTGAAAGTCCTCTATTCCAACCCCCTGCTCTAGCAGGAAACCCAGTACAATTTCAGCCAAATGGCTATCCAGACTCTTTTTGAAAGCCTCCAGTGATGGAGTACCCACAACTTCTAAAGGCAAGCTGTTCCATTGGTTGATTACTCCCACCTTTAGGAAATGTCTCCCTAGGTTGCTTCTCTCCTTAGTTGGTTTCTATACATCCTTTCTTGTCTTGTCTTTTGGCGCTTTTGGAAAATAATTTAAATCTCTTATCTTTGTAGGAGCTCCTGAAATTTGGAACACTGCTATCATGTCTCCCCTGGTCCTTCTTTTCATTAGACTAGGCACACCCAACACACCCATAACTTATAGTAAGTCATCAGAGATCTGTAAAGGATGGAGTTAGGGATGAGAGAAGGAAGGAAAACAGGAAGACAGAATCTGGGATGCGGAGAAGGCTGGAACATCGCTAATTTGGGGAATATTTTTTTGCCTCTGGTTATACCATACTTCAGGAGAAATGTTGAAAAGCATAGCCCAACCTCCTACTTAGGTAAAAGGTAAAGGTTCCCCTTGCACATACATGCTAATCATTTCCAGCTCTAGGGCGTGGTGCTCATCTCTCTTACAAAGCCAAAGAGCCAGCGCTGTCTGAAGACGTCTCCGTAGTATGTGGACGTCATGACTAAACGCCGAAGGCGCACAGAACGCTGTTACCTTCCCACCAAAGTGGTTCCTATTTTTCTACTTGCATTTTTACGTGCTTTTGAACTGCTAGGTTGGCAGAAGCTGGGACAAGTAACAGGAGCTCACTCCATTACGCGGCGCTAGGGATTTGAACCACCGAATTGCCGACCTTCCTGATCGACAAGCTCAGCATCTTAGCCATTGTGAATGAAAATTAAAATAATCTTGACAGAAGAACACCCAATCTCTGCTTAAGCCCATCTAATAAAAACACAATATATGCATTCCTAGATCATATTCCATAATGTTTTCGGAACATTAATTTTAGTGGAAAAACGAAACCTTAAAAAATTGAAGAGAAAAGAGAGGGAAGGGGAAACTTCTCTCCATTTCCCTGAATACTTTCTCAGATTGTGCAAGATTTGTCCATTTCATTGGCTTTACTAATACAGCCTGTCTACTTTGTGGGAATGAATAGTTTCCCTCGATTGACACAATGCACTGAATCATGGACTAACCAGAAAGGTTGGATTCGTAGACAGACGAAGGAAACAAAACGGCATCAAAACAAAACCAAGCTAAAGACTAACTAAACGTTGCATGTGATGTGGTTTCAATTGCTAAATCTTTGTCAGCCTTACGAGCGAAGCCGGGTCAGGAAACAGACTTCACAAGGCCTCCTAGAACATCCTAGAATCTAGACAATATAAGACATGTTGGCGAACTTTTTCAGCAGCCTGTGCTGAAAAGGGAGCACCAGTGGTGGGATTCAACAGGTTTTACTACCAGTTCTGTGGGCGTGGCTTGGTAGGTGTGGCATGGCTTGGTAGGCGTAGCTTAGTGGCCGTGGCAGGGGAAGGATACTGCAAGATCTCCATTCCCTCCCCACTCCTGGGGGAAGGATACTGCAAAATCCCTCTTCCCTCCCCACCCCACTAATCTGCTTTCCATCTCTGTTCTCCTCAAAGAAGACCCAGCAGATCAGCTGGGACTCAGGAGGCAGCAATAGATGAGGGCGGGGCCGGTCAGAGGTGGTATTTGATGATTCTCTGAACTACTCAAAATTTCCACTACCAGTTCTCCAGAACTGGTCAGAACCTGCTGAATGCCACCTCTGGGGAGCATGTGTGGGGGCACCTGGTCTTCCATTTTTTGGCACATGTGTGGGCACGAAGACCAGCTGGGATGTGTGCATGCGCATGCCGGAAACTGGAAGCTCAGCTTCCCGGCTTGCGCATGTGTACCAAGGAGCTGCTGTTCCGGTTTCCAGTGCTCCCGCACACATGAAGTCAAGCTGGCTGGCGCACACTGGAACCCAGAAGAGTAATGGGCAATGGCTGGTGTGCCCAGAGAGATGGCTCTGCATGCAACTTCCAGCACTCGTGCCATAGGTTTGCCATCACGGATGTAAGACATGGAAAACAGCTAATTCATGTAAAATTCTGTAGATAAACAGATTACTAATGGATCCTTTTAAAGCTGAATAGATGGTCATTGAAATAGCGCAGTGGGACTAAGATTCTTCCACAGTCCTTGACTTATGGTCCCAATTGAGCCCAAACTTTTTGTTGCCAAGCGAGACATGTGTTAAGTAAGTTTTGCTCCTTTTTATGACCTTTCTTGCCACAGTTGTTAAGTGAATCACTACAGTTCAGTTACTAACACAATTGTTAAGTGAATCAGGCTGGACTTTGCTTGTCAGAGGGTCACAAAAGGGGGTCCCAACCGTGACCTCAGGGCTTTGCCACTGTCATCAACGGGAGTCAGTTGCCAAGTATCTGAATGTTGATCATGTGACCATGGGGATGCTGCAATGGTCGTAAGTGTGGAAAACTGGTCATCAATCACTCTTTTCAGTGCCATTGTAATTTTTAATGGTCAGTAAATGAACTGCTGTACATCAAGGGCTACCTGTCATTCATACAAAAATCTGTACACAACATTTGCCCCAAATAGTATAGCTTCTCCTGCTCCAGCAGGGGGTTGGACTCAAAGACCTCCAAGGTCCCTTCCTAGCTCTTGTTCTGTTCTGTTCTGTTCTGTTCTGTTCTGTTCTACTCTACTCTACTCTACTCTACTCTACTCTACTCTACTCTACTCTACTCTACTCTACTCTCTATTTACTAGATTCTTCTATTCTACTCTGCTCTGTTCTCCACTCACTTTATTCTTCTACTCTACTCTAACCTACCCTACCCTGTTCTTATTCTATTCTATTCTATTCTATTCTATTCTATTCTATTCTATTCTATTCTATTCTATTCTATTCTATTCTATTCTTTCTCTATTCTGTTCTGTTCTTTCTCTATTCTGTTCTATTCTATCCTATCCTATCCTATCCTATCCTATCCTATCCTATCCTATCCTTATTCTATTCTATTCTATTCTATTCTATTCTATTCTATTCTATTCTATTCTATTCTATTCTATTCTATTCTATTCTAATTCTGTTCTATTCTTTCCTTATTCTATTCTAAATCAAAGAGATTTGTAAAAAAAAAAAATCTCCTATCCAAAAGGAATCTGGAAATGAATTTGAAACGGTCAGAAGGAATAGGGAATACTTAGAAAGATTAAAAACAACAACAACCCAGCCATGGAATTTCCATTTTCTCTTCAGCTCCTCCAGACAACAGACCCCATTATGCCAATTGGATGTGGAATTATTTATTAACTCAATCTTTCTTAATGGCCCGGCTTATGCCCTCCCTCTGATATCAGTGATGCAAAAAGCTGCTGCTTTCTTTTAAGTGTTAGGGCTGCATCAGCTATTTTCTCAGAGCTTCTCCGGCATCACACAAACACACAGCGATGGAGCTTCCCTCTCTCATCGCGGTGCTTCCCTCCAAGATCATGAAAGAGAAGGGGAGAATATGCGCCTTCCATGATCTTTCAGCGAGTCTGGCTGCCGAGGGCAGTCCCGTAAATTAAAATAGTTTCTGACATCGTGAAAGGCGCGGGTCTGGAGAATTTGTACCGTTGCCTTTTATCTTTTGACTAGTGCACTCCGTGGCTGCTCCTTCTTGTAGATGAGGAGAATTGTCTCTATTTGCCAGAGGGTAGAGTGTGTGTGTGTTTGGGAACACAGAGAAAAGGCCTTTCTTTCCTTTTTGGAATTAAGGGGAAAAAAAGTCTTTTGAGAACAAGCTTTTTCTGGAGTGGGCAAAGTAGAAAATGACACTCCGGAGACCAGAATAAGTCAGAATGCAAAATTCCACCTTTCCTTGACCTTGAGATGGTTCAATCAGAATACAGCTGGAAGGGACCTTGGAGATCTTCTAGTCCAACCCCCTGGTCAAGCATGAGACTCTATAAAATTTAAGACAAGTGACTGTCTAGACCAGGGTGTCCAACCTTGGCAACTTTAAGACTTGTGGACTTCAACTCCCAGAATTCCTCAGCCAGCAAAGCTGGCTGAGGAATTCTGGGAGTTGAATCCACAAGTCTTAAAGTTGTCAAGGTTGGACATCCCTGGTCTAGACTCTTCTTAAAAACCTCCAGGGATGAAGAACCTACAACTTCTGAAGACAAGCTATTCCACTGGTTAATTGTCCTCACTGTTAGGAAGTTTCCCTTTAATTCCAGGTTGCTTCTCTCCTTGGTTAATTTCCATCCATTGTTTCTTGTCCAACCCTCTGGTGCTTTGGCAAATAAATTGACCCCCTCTTCTTTGCAGCAGCCCCTCAAATACTGGAATACTGCTATCATGTCACCCCTAGTCCTTCTTCTTTTGGGGGAAAGATGTATGCATAAGGGTTGGGATCCTTATGGTGAGACCAAAGATCTGTCAATCTAGTATTCTGCAACCTTAAACATGACAGGCTACCCTGTCCTCATAGTAGGATGGGAGGCACATAAGTGCCATATCTCATCTTTTACAAAAGCTTCGTTTTATTTTACATGTCCACACGTTTATTTTACACGAGCATGCCAGCCTCACACCAGTGGTGGGATTCATTTTTTTTTTTACTACGGGTTCTGTGGGCATGGCTTGGTGGGCGTGGCTTGGCTTGGTGGGTGTGGCAAGGGAAGAATGCTGCAAAATCCCATTCCCTCCCCACCCTATTAGCCTACTTTCCAGCTCCGTTCTCCTGTGCAGGGTAACAAAAGAAGACCCAGCTGATCAGCTGGGACTCAATGGGAGGCGGAGAATAGATGGGGCGGAGCCAGTCAGTGGTGGGATTTGCAGGTTCTCCAAACTATTCAAAATTTCCACTACCGGTTCTCCAGAACTGGTCAGAACCTGCTGAATACCACTTCTGTCTCACACCTAAAATTATTGCAGTCTACCTGGTTTGCGTCTGATAAGACAAGCAGCTACGTCTCGGCGAAAGAGGAGGACAGCCCTAAATCACTTGCTCTTTCAAGTCCATACAAGCCTTGGCAGCTATTATTTGGAAGGAATATCTGGAGTGTGTAAAAGCCTGGTGGATTTTTTTTAGTCACAAACAAAATGAACTTGCAGAAGAGAATCAAATTGTGCTTTCAAAACATACTTTAAAAAAAAATGCAGGGCATCATCCAGATTGATGAATGAAAGCAGGCCAAGGCCTTATCTAGGTCCAGAATTCTGGGTCCTTTCAATGGCTGGTGTGATGCAATCAGGGAACTCACAAGCAATCCCCCCCACCCCTTTTCACTATCACTCCTCAGTAATTGGGACTTAAGATACCCTGCCTGCGCATCAACAGGTAATAAACAGTTGTTAAGATTAAAAGCCACTGATTGCTCAATCATCATCAACTTATCGGCAGAATCCGGTTTTTGAGTCTAAATTGGTGGCCATTATCAATTCTTGATGACAGCAGCAGAAATCTTCCTGGCTGTGAAACAAGCCAGTCCTTGCAAGGGTGGGAGCATTTTTTAAAAACTTCTTTAGAGATGCGCACCAGTGGTGGGATTCAATTTTTTTTTACTACGGCTTGGTGGGCATGGCTTGGCTTGGTGGGTGTCACTTGGTGGGTGTGGCAAGGGAAGAATGCTGCAAAATCCCATTCCCTCCCCACCCTACCTTTGCTCTGAATATTAAGTGACCTAGTAGCAATGCATCAACAGATAAAATATGTTTCCAATCAAAGCTTTTCAATACACTAAACTGGCTCTGAGCATTGCCAACAATCCCAGTCAGCAGTTCTATCTGCTTTGGCTTGGAACAGCTATTAAGAAAAGGAACTGAAAGTTTCTGATTGTTATTTAGAGGGACACTCAGCCAGGCACTTAAAGCCTCTGTTTAAAGATGTCCACATCTCATTTAAATTTATCTGACAGCTCCATAAGTGTGACAGGACACTTGATAAAAGCAGAGCCAGGGGCTTTTGAGATCCAGGTTGCAGGGAGAGAATGCAGAGCTTCCAAACAGATGACAAAAAAATTGTCAGCGTTCCTTAGCCGTGCACACTGAAGGACCAAAGTGGAAGCTTTGCCTATAATTCTTGATTTATGACCACAATGGGGAGCAGAATTTCCATTGCCAAGCCAGGGGGTTATTAACTGAGCCATTCTTGATATTATAACCCCTTTTTTTCTTTCTTTTGACCATGGCTGTTTAATGAATCATGGCAATTGTTAAGCAAATCTGGCGTTCCCCATTGATTTGTCGGAATCCAATTGGGAAAGTCACAAATGGATCCCTGTTTTAAATACATGCCGGTTGCCAAGTGACCCAATTTTGATTAGATGACTTGAGGGTGGGTGGGGGAAGGGATGGGATGCTGTGGCAATTGTAAGGACCGTTTTGTAAGTCACTTTTTCCCGGGCTGTTGGAACACTGAATGGGTGTTAAACAGATAGTTGTAAATCCAGATTGTCAGGAGCAATTTGAGGCATGTGGAGAGATTGGCTGAGTCAATGTGAGATGCAAAAGTCCGTTTCAAATCGGTGCTCACCAGAGTCCTGCTTCTCATCCTCCACAGCACACGTGGGCAATGGACATGTGGGTTGGGGATTATGGGAACTGGAAGAGGAAAACGTGGTATCTTTCATAAAATATTGGACTTGAAAAAGAACCCAATCATCCCAGTTGAATGGCTATAGCTCAATTCTAAGATCTCATCTTCCCCTATCTAGAGAGAGTCTTCCCAAACATGGTGAATCACTATAGGTGGTCCTCAATTATCTGGACATAAGTCAAGAACTACCTGTAGGATGTAGTGGTTGGAATGATGGACAAGGTTTGGGAAGACCTGGGTTCGAGTCTATTTTTGCCTATTGTATCTGCCTTTCTCATTCATAACTTGCCTCCTGAAGCTGTGAATGCTCCAACACTGGAAGTTCCTAAGAAGAGATTAGACAACCAATTGTTTTGAATAGCAATAGCACAGACTTATATACCACTTCACGGTGTTTTACAGCCAGAGGTGGTATTCATGCAGGTTCTGACCAGTTCTGGAGAACCGGTAGTGGAAATTTCGAGTAGTTCAGAAAACCAGGAAATATCCCCTCTGGCTGGAGATTTTATAGTGTCCTTCCCCTGCCACGCCCACCAAGCCACGCCCACAGAACTGCTAATAAAAAAGTTTGAATCCCACCACTGTTTACAGCGCTCTCTAAGTGGTTTACAGAGTCAACTATTGCCCCCAACCATTTTGGGTCCTCATGTTACCCACTTCAGAAGGACGGAAGGCTGAGTCAACCTTGAACCTGATGGGATTTGAACTGCCGAATTTCAGGCAGCCGGCAGTCTGCAGAAGCAGCCTGCAGTACTGCACTCTAACCACTGTCCCACTGAGACTCATGGTATACAGTTTCCTGCCTGAGCAGGGGGTTGGACTAGAAGACCTCCAAGGTCCCTTCCAACTCTGTTATTCAATATTCTCATTTTCTCTTAGCCCAGCTTTCACCACAGGCTTATTGTTGAGAGAGAGAGAGGGATGTTAATAATCACAAGCAGCAAAACTATTCTAGTCATAGATCAAATCAGACAACATTACAGAGACATAAACTTTGTCTTTTTGATACAGACTCTGTTATAAATAAATCGAGATGAGTCATCTTGTCCTACGATGGTGCCTTTTTGATGGTGTGTCCTTGTTGCTAAGTAGCATGATTTAGCGACTCAGTAAGTGAGTGTGGGATCTGGGTCTTCTCTAAAGAAAGCTAAGTACAATTCCTCTGATTTACTAAGCAATTTTATTTTCAAAAGCAGCCAAAGCAGCTTTTGGCTCAGATAGGGATAGCGAAAACATTCAATTTCTCCTGATTCAAAGCCGCAAAGACTCTGCAAAAAAAATAATAATGGAATTTTGTTGAACCTGCCTCCAAAGTTGCTGAAGGAAGAGCATTAAAGCAAGCTGTAGAGAAATCCATCAAGAGTTATAATAGGGACGGAAATGAAGATATTTCACTAGAAGAAGCCTTTGCGTTTCTGGTCATAGTTCAGTGGATCTATACAATTTGCCTCAACTGATTTGGAAGCTCAGTATTGGCGATCCAGTGCCAAATATTTTCTTGGCCTTATCCAGAACTGGTGTTAGCAGAAATACAAAACAAAAGCCACAGGAACGTCATGCCTATTATTTTGGTTTCTCGGGCAAAGGCCGGATATAACTTAGCAAACTGAAATACATAGTACAATGAGAATAAGATGTGGCTGTTTTATATTTTGTACCTCGGAAATCTTGCAGGAAAGTGAGAGCGTCCAGTGGATAAAATGCGTCCAGGTTTAAGACTGAAAAGATGCTTTTTCAAAAGGATGAAAAGTGAAACAACTTCCAGGAAAAACTAAGAAAGTCCAGTTGCCTCTTGAAAAAGCATCTTTGGGACAGCCATGACCCGGATGACTGAGAATCTCCATAGACACCTATAAGATTGGATTCATACATCATGCTGTGTCACAATTTGCTTAAGTATTGTTTGTTCCACAAGCCACCACCAGGGGTGGGATTCCAATTTTTTAACAACTGGTTCCGTGGGCATGGCTTAGTTGGTGGGCGTGGCTTGGTGGTCATGTGATTGGCTGGGCGTGGCCAATTCAATATCACTCACATCGAGGCACGCATCTCCTCCCCTGGCCTCTCATGACTGTGGGGATGCTGCAACTGTCGTGTGAAGAATGGTCATAAGTCACTTTTTTCGGTGCCATTGTAACTTTGAATGGTCACTCCACACAAGCAAAGTACCAGCAAAGGAGGAAAAAAAAAACTCCAGAGAAGTTCCTGAGACCGGAAGTCTAGTCCTGCCAAGAATGTAATAAGGGTTAATGGAGAGGCAGTTTCTGTAAGCAACACCAGAATGTTTCCTTCCTGCCTTCCTTACAGGATTAGGCCAGTAATTTCTTCTGACAACCAGTTCTCCGAACTG
The DNA here is from genome assembly GCF_049901715.1 of Pseudonaja textilis. Taxonomy (NCBI): domain Eukaryota; kingdom Metazoa; phylum Chordata; class Lepidosauria; order Squamata; family Elapidae; genus Pseudonaja; species Pseudonaja textilis. The sequence goes on along the minus strand of NC_141998.1, from coordinate 18,853,950 downwards.
CTTAGAAGGTTAACAACTGGTTCTAGCGAAGAGGTGTGAACTGGTAGAATCCATCCCTGGCCACCACAATTACTTGAGTTCACATGTCAGACTGTGTCATGAGTGAGGATGCTGTTTGGGAAAGAATTCAGTGTGGGAGTCCAGCATACTTCCATTTAATAGTGGGTGGGGTTTGCCTGATATTTTTGAGCAGTTTACTTATTTATTGATCATATATATGTAGCCATCCCTCTCATGGAATATGAATCTGGGCAGTGAACAGTGAAAACACCTCATAAAAAATAACCAAAAAGTATTTACAATTAAAAATGCCGGTCAGAGTGAACAATGACAGAGTAGCTGTCAAGATTGGCCATGCAACCATCTCACTAACTTACAATAGGATCTCAAAGTCTGATGACACAACCATGTTTTAAGGCAGGGGTCTCCAACCTTAGCAACTTTAAGACTTGTAGACTTCAACTCCCAGAATTCCTCAGCCAGCAAATATGATTTGCAAATATGAGGAATTCTGGGAGTTGATGTCCACAAGTCTTAAAGTTGCCAAGGTTGGAGACCCCTGTTTTAAGGGACTTCCAGAAGGATGGGAGAATTTGCCATGGCCAACTCGCCATGGGATAATTTAACCATTCAATTTAATTATTTCAAATAAATAACAATTTATCTTTAATTTTTGTCATTCCCATTTCATTCTGTCCCTCTTTTCATCTCCATTCTCTAATGAGTCTATCCCACCATTTCTTTGATATTAGTGTAACTTTCATCCTGCAGCAACTTGTCCTACGACGGATTGGCCACAGCAAGTTGTCTGTGGCAAGTGGGCTGAAGCACAGGGGGTCAGGTTGATCATTTTTGGAAACACAGGTGGCACACTTTCAAAGATTCCAAAAACATTACCTTACACTTGTAGTTACGCATAATTCTAGAAATAGAACATATTTCAGTTTGATAAGTTGACAGTCTCTCTGACCCAAATTTGGATCCCACTTCCTATTCAGCAATTAAGGAAGCAGTAATTAATTTCATTAAGTAATTAAGTAACTAAGCAATTTGCTGATGCAAATGTGAGGCCATGCCTTTCCTTTTTACTTCCAGTAATGGGTGGAAGACTAGCTTGACTGGACAATTGTGCTATTATTTACTTTCACCTTGTTGACTCTTTCGATTTGGGTTGGGCAGCAGGTAAGGAGAGCTGGATATACAGGTAGATCAGGTGATTTGCTGTAGATCAACAAGAATAGTTATTTAACAATGCTAGCAACAAAATTATATGCTTATGCTAAGAAAAGAAAGATACTGTTTTGGTAAATTATAATATTCCTAGCTTGATACCTGTGCTTTGCTACGAAGCTATGTGGATAGGTTTAGTTTTGTGGGAGGAAAATAGGTGGGGGGGCATTGTGCTTCTGTCTAGCATCCATTGCTATTCATCTGGCTAGTGTCCTGTCAATGTGTGAGAGAGTTGGGGGCTGTTTGCAAACTGAAACAGTATTTGCTTTATGAACAAGAAGGAGACAACAAGGAGCCTCAGTGTGGCTTAGCTCAACTGTTCTATACTAAAGCTGCTTGGTGCTGTGAAAATAAAACTGAAACTCTTCTGCTTGTGTTTTGCATATGGAATAGATTTCTTTTCAGGTGGGGAGGGGGAGTAGAACTCCTTAGTATCAGAGCATGTTAATAATAATAATAATAATAATAATAATAATAATAATAATAATAATAATAATAATAATATAGGATATACTAATGCTCTGATGGTCATTTTGAAAAATCCTTTCTTTGTGAGCACCTAGAAGCCAAGAGGAACATACGTGCCAAATTTTAAGTTTGTAGGCTTTACGGTTCTGGAAATTTTGTGATGATAAATGAGTAGTATTTCGCTTTTATATATATAGATATGACTGAATGAATGAATTATAAATTATATTTATATAATGAATTATAACAATCTTAGGGGCCCAATTTTTATTTCCCACTTTGGCAAGAAAAGTTCCTGTTTTACAATCCAGCAATCAGTCTGCATCTCTGACATAGGCCTGTTTTAGTAATAAATAAATATATAATAACATGTTTTTCCGTTTTTTTCTTCTTTTGCTTTGCCTCTAGCATGCAATTTATAGTTCTTTTTAGTCACCCTTAAATGTATCTTAATTTCACTTTGCATATGAAAGAAAATCATTTAAGAGATGTGAGTTATGCAGAGAACTAAAACACAGAGACACAAATGCTGTTTTTATTGAGCACCTGTCTACAGAATTAATCCATTTTCTAGCTTTACACAGTACATTGAATATAAAAACTAACTAAATGACCTGGATCTGCAAATCAAACTATATTACCATTCAATAACCAAGGATACAGCTAACCATATTTAACACAGGGATGGGATTCTACCAGTTCATACCTATTCCCTAGACCTGGTTGTTAACATTATAAGCAGTTTGGAGAACTGGTTGTTAGAAGAAACTACTGGCCTAGTCCTGTAAGGAAGGCAGGAAGGTAACATTCTGGTGTTGCTTACAGAAACTGCCTCTCCATTAACCCTTATTACATTCTTGGCAGGACTAAACTTCCTGTGTCTCTGGAGTTTTTCCCCCCTCTTTTGCTGGTACTTTGCTTATGTGGAGTGACTATTCAAAGTTACAATGGCACTGAAAAAAGTGACTTATGACCATTTTTCACACTTACGACTGTTGCAGCATCCCCACAGTCATGAGAGGCCAGGCAAGGAGGTGCGTGCCTTGATGTGAGTGATATTGAGTTGGCCATGCCCAGCCAATAACATGACCACCAAGCCACGTCCACCCAGTCATGTGACCACCAAGCCACTCCACCAACTAGTACATGCCCACAGAACCGGTTGTTAAAAAAATTGAATCCCACCCCTGATTTAACATGTTGCACGATTGTAACAGGTACTTAATTGATATGGCAGAACTTAAAGTGCATTCTGGCATGGTCATCTTGACATATCTTCGAAATCAAACACTGAGCTCTTACAGAGATGCAGCCATTCCTCTTGAATCTTGCGCTGTCACCTGTACATCAAGGTGTTGGATCAACTGATTCCTTCACAGAGATCCAAGACAGTGCTCTAGACAGGCAATCTTGTTTATTGGACATGAAAACATTAATCATGGTTTGGCCAATATTAAAAGGAAGATGGAGTTGCACTGTGGGTGGGTTGCCAGTCTGTTTTAAATATGATCTCTTGAAGGCCAACAGTTGATTAACTGAAGTGGACAATCCATAACTTTACAGTCACTCACAGCTGGGGAGGAAAGGCATTAATGTGAATGTCTAGGGCAGTGGTGGGATTCATTGGTGTTTTTTTTTAACTACCGGTTCTGTGGGCATTGCTTGGTAGGCATGGCGAGGCTTGGTGGGTGTGGCTTGGTGGATGTGGCAGGGGAAGGATAATGCAAAATCTCAATTCTCACCCCACTCCCGGTGGAAATCCCCATTCCCACCCCACTAACCTGCTTTCCAGCTCTGTTCTCCAGTAAAGGGCAACCAAAGAAGACCCAGCCAATCAGCTGGGACTCAATGGGAGGCAGAGAATAGATGGGGGCGGGGCCAGTCAAAGGTGCTATTTGCCAGTTCTCCGAACTACTCAAAATTTCTGCTATCTGTTCTCCAGAACTGGTCAGAACCTGCTGAATACCACCTCTGCTATAGAGGAAACTTACTTTCATATTACAGCTGCACCTGTTCCAACACGATATATATATATATATTTATGAGCAATGAATACACGAGTCATGAATAGAGATGAAGGAAAGGAACCCAAATGAAGAAACCTGTTTTCTAGAATAAGCGAAGCAAAGGAAAACTTCTTTCTTTTCCCTGCCGTTCCATGATTAATAGATTCTGTGATTCATCTTCATAATCAGCTGATGATCAAAATTACCCACCTCCAGCCAACATACCATCGCATAAACATTCCCTGGAAGCTTCACTCAGAAATTCTGTCACCTGCTGTGATAATGAAGAGTGACTTGGTTAGAAAACAGCATCTTCTTACGCTAAGATACCATATATCTGTTTCCCACAGGGCTGGGCTGGCCTCATCAATATGGCAAAGCAGCATGATGTGGAAACACAACAAGCAAAGGAAGTAGAATTCTAGAGAATGGTATTGCCAAAGTTTCAGAATGGGGTATGGTCCTCCAGTGGTCCAGGAAATGAGGCAGAATAAGAGAGTTCAAAGGGACCTTGGAGGTCTTCTAGTCCAACCCCCTGCTCAGGCAGGAAATCCTATATCATTTCAGACGACTCTTCTTAAAATCCCCCAGTATTGAAGCACCCACGATTTCTGGAGGCAAGTTGTTCCACTGATCAATTGTTCTGTCAGGAAATTTCTCCTTAATTCTAGGTCGATTCTCTCCTTGATTAGTTTCCATCCATTGCGCTCTTGTCAGAAGTTTCCATTCATTGCTTCTTCTTGAAGAGAAGAAGTGCTCACATCCCGTTTTTGATCTACCGTATTCTTAGGTCATTTCTCCATTATTACTGTGGGAAGCTACACCCCTCCTAGAAGAATGAAATATTTTAAGAAATATTAAAACAGCCAGACTATTATATTTCCCTAAAGGAGAAACGTGTTTTTAAAGATAGAAAGCAACCGCCAAGTCCTATTGTCCCCATTTATTTGTACCTATTTCCTGTATTCTTACTCATGTTTATACTTATACCTACTATCTTGTAAATAAAATAATATCTTGACAAATAAAATAAACAAATAAAAATTTAAAAAGTCTTTCTTAATAGTCCCAGTAAGACTGGGCCAGCCTATCTACAAGAAAAAGAACTTAATTCCAAGGTGATGGATTAAAACATGACCTACCAGGACACAATAGGATTATCTAGCAGCAGAGCTAGATCTCCATTGCACAATCTCTTAAGGACGTTACATAACCCAGCAAACTTCAACCAAACTTGACTCAGACAAACATGACACCCCATGGCCCCATGGGAGTCTGACAACAGCCAATAGAATACATGTTCTTGCACAGGAACAGGAGGCTCAAGTGCAAAGCCCAAGAGAAGGTGTATATACTCCTCACTCTCAATTCCATGTGATCAGCTGCCCAGAACCATGTGCTTGGTGTTCTGTTTCACCATTAAATCATCTTCCCAATCAGTCTCCACGCTCCCAGTGTCTTTATCCCGGCTTGAAACTGAACCAGGTGGATATTTCTTCCATTACCTTAGAGCAATGTTTTCAACTTTGACCATTTCCAAGGGTGTGGACTTCAACTGACAGAATACTTATCAATGACCATGCTGGTGGTGGAATTCTGGGAATTGAAATCCACACACTTGGAAATGACCAAGATCCGGCAACACTGCATTAGAAACTTTAACCATTGTTGAGCCAAAAGAAAGATAATGAGGATAGCCTAACTCTTTGTCCATATCAACTCGTTCCATCTCATCTAAGCCAAAGTTAGGAACTGTGGTGGTGCAGTGGTAAAATGCAGTATTGCAGGTTAACTCTGCCCACAGCCAGGAGTCCGATCATAACCGATTCATCCTTGACTCAGCCTTCCATCCTTCTGAGGTTGGTAAAATAAGGACCCAGATTGTTGGGGGCAATATGCTGACTCTGCAAACCATTTAGAGGGCTTTAAAGCATTGTAAAGTGGTATATAAGTCTAAGTGCTATTGCTATGCTTTTTCTTAATTTCCCTTTCTAAAAACTTTAATATCCTTGTAGCTATATCCTCCATATAAGGAATGACAGCTTATCACCTAAACTGGACTTAGGTCAATGTGTGCATTTGTTTTTTCAAATGTGCAGAAAAACTGGGCCCCTTCTACTTCTGACATATTTTGATTTATAATGTACACAAATCAGGGCAGATACATTTTACTGTGATCCTCACCCTTCTCTACTTTTAAGATGTTCTCACTGCAACATTAATCTCTTGTCAGCTTCTTTTTCTGCTAGTCTGAAGATTATTCCCCTATTCTAGGAAAGTAGACAAATCTTTTCAAGGATTGCTTACACCACAGCTGCGAACATCCATCATGTCATCTTTCAGTTTCCTTTCACTCTGCAAGTTGTATTAAGGTTGCTGCCTAATGCATCAGATTTTATTCCCTCTCTGCATATTTATCCTTTTGCTAGACTGGATTTTTTATTTGTGTTAATTGAGAAAGAGAAATACACCAGATTTTATTTCCTCTCAGTACATTTACCCTCTTTCTAAAGTGGATTTTTTATTTGTATTAATGAAGAAAGAGAAATGTCTGGTTGTTAAAAACTTGCCCCCCCCTGAAACAGCATGGAGTTTGGTTTTGACTAGTAAGAGCAAAGACAAAAACAAACACATCCTCCATGTGTAAATAATTTTTATCAGGTTTTTACGGTTTACCAAAGTGACAGAAATAGCATATTGCTTTATTTTTGCTTAAATAAGCAGTATGTTTTCTGTTTACCCCATTTCCGACCACCAAAACCTTTTCAAAGACTTGAATGTTTGTTTAATCATTATTTTGATATTTAGAAGTTAATGGTCTTACTTCCTTTTAATTTTTTTGCCAGACAATAGGTAGTTAACCTTATGCACAACTTTTCCTTATGCAGATGGAGTATTTGGTTTATGAAAAAATAATACAAGCATACTAAACAGCCATCTCTTAAAAACACTTGTCAATCACAGAGCACTCTGATGGGTGGATAATTTTCCCTTTGACAGTGACTTCTAAGAGGGTTTGTAGAAGTATATTTATTTTGGTTGGAATAATAAATTAGCAGGCCAGAATGAGGTTCATGCTGTTAGCTTTTATACTCAGAATCCAAAACAGGTTTGATGGGAGAAAAAACACAACTAAAGACGACCAATTAATGTAGCGGGGGCAGGGAAAGTAAATGTGAATTAGAACTATTGTAGCAATAGCACTTAGACTTACACATCGCTTCATAGTACTTTATAGTACTGTCTGAGCTCTTTACAAATGCCAGCATATTGCCTCCAACAATCTGGGTCCTCGTTTTACCGACCTTGGAAGGATAGAAGGCTGAATCAACCTTGAACCAGTCAGGATCGAACTTCTGGCAGTGGGCAGAGTTAGCCTGCAATACAGCGTTCTAAGCACTGCGCCACCACAGCTCGTAACTTATAAAAAGTAACTTATCAAAGTTTCTATTATAAAAGCTACTAACCTTTTAAAGAAGGGGTAGGTTTACTTTCTGTTCAATCCTGATCCCAATGCAATCGTATTTTAAAATTTTTGTGAAATCCTTCCTGCATGTGGCAATGTGGTTGTTAGGATACAGAGGATGGATGAAATTGCTTCTACTGTATAGGGTAACTTCAGAACCAATCATTTGCTAGGGGTTGTCCTGGGTGATGGGCTTTGAAGTCCAAAACATATTTAGTAGACACCAGGTTTTCTACTCTTGCCTGAGAGGTCATTGATTGGAATTTATAAACCAAGTTGACCATTCAAAAGTAGAGAGAACTTCCCTGCAAGGGAACATGGTTGGTAATTGCCCATTTTTGACGGTCTACCCTAATTTTTTTTTTTCTTTCGGTTAACACTTTTATTGAGTTGTAAAGAAATATAAAATACAAAATGCAAAGTTAATAGGGAAGCAACGGGGAGGGGGGGAGGGGAAGGAGAAGTGAGGGAAGATGAGAGAAAAAAAGAAAAAGAAACTTTGACTTCCAACTCTCTCTGTTACAGTAAAATCAGGCATTAACACTGAATCACAACTTTTTCCTCCTTCCTAATGGTACAACAAGCCATTTCTATAAAAAAAATCCACCAGTCTAGTCGGTAAATCCCAAAGTCAGAGTTTCTATAGAAAGAGAAGTATGGTTGGTAAGGGGATTGTATAAATCTATCACCACCACAAGTTCTCTGCTCTTTTAACTTTGCTATTGAATACCACAATTTTTCCTAAGGAACAGTTCACAGCACCAAGGAATTATGAATCAACATTGTGTTCTAAATAATATCCCCCAGCCAGAGTCTGCAAACAACAAGCTTTTTATTTCAAAAGTGTTTTTTCTTCTCTCTCTCTCCCCCCTCCCCCACCTCTCTTTTAAAAAAGAGCTGCATTGGACAACCACAAAATAATTTCACAGGAAGGGAAATGTTTGTTTCCTCTTCTGGCAAATAGGGGGTCTTGGATTCAAAGAGGAGCAGTGATGAAAAACACCTGGAACTCAATGCAGATAATGATAAATCTTATATTTATACAGGCCGGGTTAACCCAGTCTGCTCAAGAACTAACAGAAACATTTTCACACTGTGCTTAGGTTGTGTTAATCTTTTCATGGCTTTGCATATTGTGCAAAGCTAACTTGTTTAATTATTTTATGGCTCAATACATTGTGTAAGGCCAGAAAATGGGTTATTTAATGACTAGTTTACCAGTGTGGCATCAGTGCAGCTTATGTATATGAAATGCATGTCTCTGTATTCAGAAGAATAAGTTGGAAAAGGCTTTTCTGCTTAAGAGTATCATGTTGATTGTTGATTCACTGAAAAGGCACACCCTTCCCATTCTTTGCCTGGGTTGTATTGGTATGTAATAAGTTGCATTGTAGCATGATTGTTTCCGTGACAATAACTTTGAAGAGATTTAATTAGAGTTTCTGCTGTAGTTCCAGGAATGCAGTGGCTCAGTGGCTAAGACACTGAGCTTGTCGATCAGAAGTTCGAATCCCTAGCGCCCATAATGGAGTGAGCCAGTGGTAGGATTCACTTCTGACAGGGGAAGGATACTGCAAAATCCCATTCCCTCCCCACCCTACCAACCTGTTTTCCAGCTCCGTTCTCCTTTGCAGGGCAACAAAAGAAGACCCAGCCAATCAACTGGGACTCAGAAGGCAGATAATAGATGGAGGCAGGACCAACTAGAGGTGGTATTTACCAGTTCTCCGAACCACTCAAAATTTCTGCTACCGGTTCTCCAGAACCTGTCAGAACCGGCTGAATACCACCTCTGGAGTGAGCTTCCCTTACTTGTCCCAGCTTCTGCCAACCTAGCAGTTCAAAAGCATGTAAAAAATGCAAGTAGAAAAATAGGGACCACTTTGGTGGAGGTAACAGCGTTCCATGCACCTTTGACATTTAGTCATGCCAACCACATGACCAGAGACACGTCTTCGGAGAGCGCTGGCTCTTCAGCTTAGAAACGGAGATGAGCACCACCCCCTAGAGTCAGAAACGACTAGCACACATGTGAGGGGGAACCTTTACTTTTACCTTACCGTAGTTCTAGGCTGTGACAATCCAGAAGGTCATTAGATGGCAGCAAAGGGTGCAGGAAACTCTAACTCTGCTGCCATCTAGTGGTCCTTTGGATGTTATACATATATATCAACAGTAATTCTAAGCAAAAAGTAAAATGCTTGCCTTAAATGACTCTCAGCTTATCTGCACCTGTTTGGAGGCCTTTCCCACTTTCCGTTTGTGCATGCATTTGCTGAAAGATCACCACTCCTCTGCTTTTCTTTTGTGAACAATTCACACATTTAACAATGGCACTGAAAATGAGTCCAATTCTCTTCTCCCGAGCAGAGATCAATTTTCATGAATAATAGAATAGGGAGACTTGAGTCGGTCAGGTTTAGAATGGCATTATATATCCCTGGGAACTCAAGGCCTGGAAACTTGCTTTACTTGCTGGGCAGTACAATCATTTTTGTCAGTAAGGCTATGTCTGGTTCCTAGCCAAAGCAAGCAACAGAGGCTACACTCCGAAATGTTGTTCCTCCTGAATTTGCTTGCTGATTAGTGAAGAAAAGTTGTTCAGCACGTTTTTATATTTATTAGTGGCACTGAAGGAGGTATTTTACTAAGGACGATTTTCTAAACTGGAGATATGCTGATATGAAATTATGAATAGAGAATTTCCCTCAAACTTTAAAAATTGTCTATTTGTATTACAGAGTTTGGGGAAAAAAGAAATGAGAACAAGTTATACTATGGCTTACAATAGCTAAACCAAACCATATCTTAGCCTGTTGTGTAAATCAGGCCATGTTAAACCACAATAAGATTGATTCTGGCTTAGCATGTAGTAGAACACAGCTCAATTTTTTAAATAATATTTTTAATGGTATTTTTTAAAAAAATTATACATGCTATGCCAAAAAACTGAAATAATAAAAAATAGAAGGTACCGGAAAAAAAATAAAAGCAAAAATAAAAATATAGTAAAGAAAAAGAAAATTATATAAGGAATGACTTCCCCCTTCATTACAACAAATACAAGCAATTTTACGAATATTTCCTTCTCTTAAAATACCACTAATGAACTTCTCATATCTCATCTTATCTATAAAAAAATTCCTTAAAACCTCATCATTTCAATCCTGATAAGCAAAAATCCATTCCAGGTTACCAGAAATAATTTCATATGTGTTTTAACCTTGATCAAATAAACCAATTTTATATTCCTTCATTTTACTTTTAACAACATTGTTCTTTAGTGCCTTCAAAGAGTCCTAGAACTTGATTTCGTTTTTTTCTCCATCCCTTCTCACAAAACCCTGCATTCTTTAGCTGATGGGAGCATCACTTCAATCCAGCTGTCTTCTTGTAAGAACTGGCTTGTCCCTTAAATTCATCCCTTACAACGTTGTTCAAACTACTGCTGTGGAGCCCATTGGTCAGGCATATCAGCCTCTCTGGCTTCTCAGAATAGTGTGAGTTTGAATGTTTAGCAATCATTTCTATTGCTAGGAGTCGAATAACCCTCTTTAACCAAATTCTGCAGCCACCAATAAACTAACAAACTGCTAGAAGTCAATGATGTTTTCGAATGTGTAGAATAACTAGTTTCTAAAATCACAATTATTCATGATCATTGGTGAGGTCAGGATGTTGTTCTCTTGTTTCCTTGTGCAACTCCAATCATTGCAAATCATGGTTTAGAGTAGGGATGCACACTAAAAAATATGGTTAATGGGCTCCTTGTTTATGATTCCCAAAGGAACAGGATTAAAACATTCATCCCTTTTCTTTTTGCATTCTGGGACTTTGGGGGTTGTTAAAAGGATTAGTGTCCGAGGGATAAAACTGTGATGACCCGTAGTCTCTCAAAATAACCCCAAACCCAAAACATATATTAAACTCCGGTAAAGCCTTCAACTTAACTTCACTGTTTTATTAGGCACAGTTTAAAGTCACAAAAGTAAATAATGAGGCAAACAGAAATCCAAAACAAACCGCATTGATGAGAGTTCTGAAGCAAGCCAAGATAACTAATTATAAACTCCAGAAAAATAACCGAGAAAAGTCCATGGGAAGAACTCCAGCAAAGATAAGCCTCTTTCAAGGTGAACACTAACTGACTTCAGCAATTCTAACTGCGCAGTTGCAAACTTATATACATAGCTCCCACCTGCAAGCCACGAGGAGGATCATGGTAATCTCCTCTTGAGTAGAGCTCACTTTTCCCTGATCCTCTCCTCCCTGCGTGACCTAGGATGGATAGGGGATGGGCCTGGGTCCTCCTCTGACTGCCCAGCCAGCCTCTGCCCTTCCCCAGTTTCCTCCGCCACCTCTGGAGCCACACTCCCACTCCCTGTTGGCTGTTCCTCCTCTTCCTCAGAGTCAGACTCCACCAGGGGCATGACAAAAACATTCAAGCTAGCACGTGGTGGATAAAACATTCGAGACGACCAAAGGCCTTTTATTTTATGGGTATCGTAGGAGTGAGACATTTTAAAAAGGGATAGCATTTTAATTGCAGTCATGGCTACTATCTTGATTTTTTTTTTGAACCTCTTGCAAACATCCCAAAGAGTGCCTTCACCCTCCTTACCGTAGGCTTTCTCTGGATCCAAATCCCCCCAATATTTATGAACTGCAGCTCTCAACACCAGCTCTCCTTCTACAGCTCAATGTGTGGCTTGAACTCAGCCATTCTGTGGCCTAGTCAACTAATTAATTAAACAAACGGAGACCTCTCTCAGTGTTCAAATTCAGGCAGGAAGTTAATTGCTCTCTCATGAAAATTCCTTTTGTTTGTTATTCAAGCCTCCACCGAAAAACATCTTCCGATGCAGTCGGTGGTGACCCTTTCTTTCTCCCAGATGATCACTTAAAAGAATAACGAAGATGACAGAGCCTGGGAAAAAAAAAAAAAAAAAGAGGAGACGCATATGGAAGTATCTCTAGCAATTTCATTCAACAAAGGTCCCATTGTCTGACCCTGTGGGATACTTGATTCGCGTAGCCATGTGGGGATTCTGACAAGCTACTGCAAACAAGGCAAGAGTTTGTACGGACTTCCGCACCCAAGAACGCCTCTCGTCCCACCAACCACTTGAAGACCTTACAAAGGTTTGTGGGATGAACCCCTGCACTGATGATGCAGAAAGCTACAATTTATTTCTTTTCCTTGCTGGAATGGAGCGCTAGGAGTGTCTTACACTAATGGGAGTGACAAAACGGCTTGTTTCTGCTCATTATATGCAACTCTTTGGTACCAGCCACTAATGAGAAGTTGAAGAGGGAAACAGCTCAGTCAGAGATGGAGAAGAGTACTGAGGCATGTTCAGTGACCCCAAGCATTTTGCCATGAGAGAGAGAGAGAGAGAGGGAGGGGCGAAAAACAAATTAATACTGATTTAATTCAAGAGTTCTACCTTCCCCTGTAATGCACGAGGACTGCTCATGTGGCTTGCAATGGTTCGAATTAGAACAACCTTTGAAACCAGTAAAAAAGAGAGAATCTACACAAATGACAAAGTAGGCAGGTGCAACTTCTAATGTTTCTATTGCTCGCAAGAGAGAATACCTTCCTAAAAAGAGAGGCAAGAAGATCTTCTCCCATTGTAGATGGCTGGTATGGAAGTTTCAAGGTTGCAACTTAGAGTTTCTTTTTCCGCGTTGCCCAGTTCACCTGTGCACTGTCTGTAAGAGAATTCTGAGGGACTCACACATGCCCTGATCCAATCGTTTATTTCAAACCTACCCTGCGTAAAAGCTCAGGGCTGCAACCTAATGAGGACATCCTAACAGAACAGGGCAAAGCACATTTCCAGGTTCTCCCAAGGCATCTGTAAATCAACCGTGCAAAGTTCTGAATAGGAAAATATTAGGCAGATTTTACGATGTGTGTCTTTCCCATGAGATCAAACGGCAAATATTACATGCAAAAAAGGAATTTGTTTTAGAAGAGAATGTTTTAGAAAGAATAGAGCTGGAAGGGATCTTGAAGGTCTTCTAGTCCAGCCCCCTGCTTAAGCAGGAGAACCTATACTATCTCAGACAAGTGACTGTCCACCACTTCCAGTGGTGAAGCAACCACAACTTCTGGTGGCAAGCTGTTCCACTGATTAATTGTCCTCACTGTTAGGAAGTTTCTCCGCAATTCCAGGTTGGTTCTCTCCTTGATTAGTTTCCATCCAGTGTTTCTCATCTTGCCTTCTGGTGCTTTGGAGAATAATTTGACCCCCTCTTCTTTGTGGCAGCCCCTCAAATACTGAACTACTGCTATCATATCACCCCCTGATTCTTCTTTTCTTTCAACTAACCTGACCCCAAACCTGCACCCGTTTTTCATACGGTTGATCCTAGTGAAGGCAATAGACAATCACACTGTTGCCAGAAAACCAGTCAGAGAAAACTATTTTTTTGTTTTTGTTTAAAGCCTGGAAGGCTTACCTTAGAGAGACTATTTTTTTGTTGAAAGAAGAGATTTTGCTTGTTGGAAGCCAGTCGAGAAGATTGCAAATGGTGATCACGTGACTCCAGGATCCGGTAACTGTTGTAAGTACATGCCAGTTGCCGACGACTTCAGATTTGATCACGTGACCTCAGGGACACTGTTAAGCATGACGCCCAGCTGCGAGTCCTTTTTTTCTGCACTGTAACTTTCTGTATGTTGAAGACTATCTGTATGTATTTCTGCATAGGGGTGGGATTCAGTTTTTTTTTACTACCGATTCTGTGGACATGGCGTGGTTTGGTGGGCATGGCAGGGGAAGGTAACTGCAAAATCCCATTCCCTCTCCACCCCACTAACCTGCTTTCCAGCTCCGTTCTCCTGTGCAGGGCAACCAAAGAAGACTCAGCCTATTAGCTGGGACTCGGGAGGCAGATAATAGATGGGGGCGGGGCCAGTCAGAGGTGGGATTTTCCCGTTCTCAGAACTACTCAAAATTTCTGTTACCAGTTCTCCAGAACTCATCAGAACCTGCTGAACACCCCCTTTGTTTCTGGAGAAATCAAACCCAGTGTGTTCAAGAAGGCATTCATAGGTTTTTCTTGGACTTCCTCATGCAAGACACATCTGTTGTAGTGTTTCCCAAATGTTTAACACCAGTGACGCATGCTTGGAGAAGGGGTGCAAAAGAGCCATCCTTTGTAAAAAGCAGCCGAGAGCAAAGATGCCAACCCATCTGCTGCCTGCTAAATTGGCTCTCTGTTCTGCTGTCAGTTTTTGCAGTCCCTCCTTTTCAGATTCATCAGGCTTCTTGGAGATAGGCAGCCGAAGGCTTTTGGCGGGGCGGCTGCATTCTGAACTCCCCCGAATTTCAGTCCCGAGAAACAGCAAAACTGCACGTGGGAACCTGACCTAAGCTCTGGGAAATATTAGTTTTAAAAGGGTGATGGGGGGAGTCCGGGGAATGAATAGGGTGACTTTACGGCCTCGGCTTCCGGAGAATCATGCTGTAGGAGGTCATGTCAAAGGAGAAAAAGAAAAGGAAAAAAAAAAATCCATGAACTTGTCTTCATCCAAATGCTTTCACAACTAGCTTCCAGCCTGCAGCTAAGATCGAGTTCTGCAAATCCTGGTTTCCTTCACGCTGCAATTGAAAACCACCCCAACCGTAAATTCTAGCGCAATGGACAATTAAAACAAAACAAAACATTGCAGGCGAGTGAAGATCCCCGCTGGCCTTTTATTCTGTATTCCATTGGCTTTTTTTTTTTAAAAAAAAATCTCAGCCACTGGATTCCAGAGCAGGAAAAGGTCAGGGGGCAAAGGTCACGAAAGTCAGCTTTTAGATTGATTATTTTGTGCTATTGGCAGCTTCCTCCTAGGAAGGGAGCCTGGCATTGGCTGCTAAGACTGGAAAAGATAACCTAAGTGAGTCTGGAAACTTATCCTGACATTACCCAGGAAATCTGAAGAACCATATCGGTGGGTGTAATTCCGGAGAAAAGAAGGCATGATTTCCAACACCTCTAAATAATTTTCTGGGGTAGTTTCAAGTCCTCCTTGGAGAATAGAATAGAATAGAATAGAATAGAATAGAATGGAATGGAATGGAATGGAATGGAATAGAATGGATTGGAATGGAATGGAATGGAATGGAATACAATTAGAATAGAATGGAATGGAATGCAATTAGAATAGAATGGAATGGAATAGAATAGAACAGAATTAAATTAGAATAGAATAGAATAGAATTAGAATTAGAATAAAATAGAATAGAATAGAATAGAATAGAAGAGTTGGAAGGGACCTTGGAGGTCTTCTAGTCCAACCCCCTGCTTAAGCAGGAAACCCTACGCCCCTTCAGACAAATGGTCCAACATCTTTTTAAAAACTTCTTTTGGGCCATGTCTCTGCAATTTCTCTGGCAAGACTTTTTAGAAGTGGCTTCCTTTGAGATGGAGAGAGAATGACTAGAACTCAGAGTCTTCCGATTTCTATCCTGGTGCCTTAACCACTATTAAACCAGAGTCAGAATAGAGATGGAATGGATCTTGGAGGTCCTCTAGTCCAACCCTCTGCTCAAACAGGATACCCTGCCTGGCCCTATACCATTTCAGACAAGTGGCTGTCCAATCCCTTCTTAAAAAGTGATGGAGCACCTACAACTTCTGAAGGCAACTTCTGTTCCACTGGTTGATTGTCTTCACTGTTAGAAAGTTTCTCCTCAATTCCAGGTTGCACCTCTGTTTGATTAGTTTCCATCCATTGTTTCTTACCTTGCCTTCTGGTGCTTTGGAGAATAAGTTGACCCCCCACTCTTCTTTGTGGCAGCCCACCAAATACCGGAAGACTGTTATCATGTCACCCACAGTCCTTCTTTTCTCTTGATTAGTTATACCCAGTTCCTGCAACCATTTTTCAAGTTTAGTCTCCAAGCTTTTAATCATCTTAGTTGCTCTTCTCTGCGTTTTTTTCCAAAGCCTCAACATCTTTTTTGTAATGCAGTGACCAAAACTGGAAGCAGGACTCCAGGTGTGGTCTTACTAAGGTTTTATAAAGCGGCACTAATGCCTCACTGCACTACAGTGAATTCACTATACTAAGCTAGCTCTCAAATGCAATTTATAATCAACATTTTCCAAAGGAAATTGCATCTTTCCATAAATCTGAATATTTACTTGTTTTTCTAGAGCTGGAACTGGCTGTCTTTTTTTAAAAAAAAATGCCTGAAAAGCAAAACAATAAAAAATAAAAATCAAAGGAACTCGGATTAATTCTCTAATAAAAAGCCTCCCTTGTGAATTTTCCCTCATCAACTCATCCCCACATGGATGACCTATTTGCAAAGTCTCCGGCATGGGAGAGGAAAAACAGCCGTAAAACTTGGCTGGAATACGCACAAAGCAGAAGGATAAAATATTCTGTTCAGGAGCCATACGTGCACTTTAGTCTTAGGCAAATTCATTCAAAAGTATATGCCATTTATTTAAATGGAAGTAGCTTCTACATGCCAGCTTACTGAGACAAAAAAGTCAGTGTATTGCATGGGGTAGCTGCCTTACTTTTTCCTAAGGCAACCTTTGAAACGGGGAAATTGTCTAGCTTTCAGACAATTGGGCCCTTAAAATGCAGCATTTCAAACCATTTTGATTCCTTCCAGCTACATCTCCCTACTGTACCAAATTCTTAGGATTAGCAAAGTACATTATATAAAGCTGTGGTTAAATCTTTTTTTAAAAAATGACATGCAGAGTGCTTCCCTATCACGAAGCTGCTTTTCTTTCTTTCTTCCTTCTTTATTGTACTGCATTTGAGAAAAAAACAAGATAATTTTCTATTAAAATTCAAGGTTTTTACGACTACACCGCCGAGTGTTGTTTTACTGCTAAGCTGGCAAAATCTTGGACATCGCCAGTCTTAATTGCAAAGGGGACATGACGGAATTCCCAGAGATCAGGGGTTCCATAATTCATGAAAGGCACAAATGGCGATGTATTGATCTCATACAGAAATCCAGAGGCAAACCGCTTAAGCAGAGTTCAAGTTGAGTGCAGGAATTGGGAGCGCAGATGCTCCAAGTGTGTGTAGTGCTGGAATGGTACTAATCACCTTTGACAGCAAAGAAAGGAAAATAATACATGAGCAAGTTGCATTAAATAGAGTAGGAAATATCATCTGGCAATATTATATTGAACTATTTAAAAATCCAAATGATTGCTAATGGTTAAATTTTCAAGTGATGAGCAGTGGTGGGATTCAAATTTTTTTACTACCGGTTCTGTGGGCGTGGCTTGGTGGGCGTGGCAGGGGAAGGTTACTGCAAAATCCCATTCCCTCTCCACCCCACTAACCTGCTTTCCAGCTCCGTTCTCCTGTACAGGGCAACCAAAGAAGACCCAGCCAATCAGCTGGGACTCAAGGGGAGGCAGAGAATAGACGGGGACAGGAGAAGTCAGAGGTGGTATTTGCTCGTTCTCCAAGCTACTAAAATTTCTGCTACCAGTTCTCCAGAACTGGTCAGAACCTGCTGAATACCACCTCTGCTGATGACCCTTTAACAGTGAAATAGTAGGTAACCCCGTCCATCAAACAGACATGCAAACAAACCTTCCTCAACATGGAACATTCTTTGTAGCTTTTAAATGTGAATGAAACTAATATACTTTCTTTTCTCTTTAATTGGCTTTTTATTTAAAGATTGTTGTTAAATTATATATGGATAATAAAACAAAGAATATAGTCAAAATGGATTATGAGGATCCTATTGAAAAGTCTAATCCCAGTTTCTATAATTAACTGAATAGTTCAATATATTTAAAATAACAAATGATTTAGAAAGTAATTGAGGGGAATACCATGCGGAACCTTGCTCAATATATATATATATATATGTATGTATGTATGTATGTATGCATGTATGTATATATTCTTAAATTTTCGCGGGTACTTACATGTATGGTATTCAGCTTTGTTCGGGTATTTTCCCACGTCATTGTAGTTGTGCTTTTCAAGTTGTAGTAATGTTTCGGCAGAATCTCATCTGCCATCATCAGGCTTCTGATGATGGCAGGACACAACCAGAAGTCTGACAGACACAACCAGAAGCCTGATGATGGCAGATGAGATTCTGCCGAAACGTTGCTACAACTTTAAAAGCACAACTACAATGACGTGGGAAAATACCCAAACAAAGCTGAATGCCATACATACATATATACATACATACATACATACATACATACATACATACACATACACACACACACACACACACACACACACGCATGCATGTGACATAGTAGTTAGGAGATTATTGTTATTAAACCAGAATGTGATAATTATACAATGATTATATTATGATAAATTTTGATTATGGATTAAAGGGGAATAAATTGAGGGATGTATAAGATAAAAGGGTGGCATACTCTAATTGATACTTTAAAGGGGAAAATTTTGGGAATTATTAGATTTAAGATGGAATTTACTGAATAATGAAATAAAAGTATGCCACAAAATTGCAAATGTGACAGATAAAAGTATAAAGGTATAATGAATTTAGAATTAAAAAATAAGAATGTTAGACTATAAAATAAGATTTGAGAACATTTATAGAAAAAGGAACTAAGATAATATATAAATTGAAAATGGATTTAATAAGTGTAAAAAAAAAAAAAGAATAATGGAGAAAATTTCCTGGAAAATGGAAGTAATGATATGATATAGCATGGAATGTGAAAGATAAATATGTACTAAGGTCATGTTTGTGTTGAAGTGTAAACCTGGAACCACATTGTTCACTGAAAGAAGTTTTTAATACATAAAAATAATAAAAATTTATTACAAAAAACAAAACAAAACATGGAACATTCTTAAGAATGGCTGACAGTCTGGGTTGACGTATCACAATAAGTCATGGTTTGCTTAATCATAGCTTGTTGACCAACATCAGCTGGGTTTACACACAGAGTAAGCATTTTATAAACCACAAGTGGTGTCTAAACTCAGGCCAGATGTTTTGGGGCACCAATCTTTCATTTCACTGTGTTTTGAGTTCTAAATGTGGATCAGAAATGGTTTTGTATGTGTTGAGCGCTTTTCACAAGATTGACATTCTTACAGTGAGTGATTTGAGTTAAAAGGGTGTTTAAAGCTCGGTGTATTTTCATGCAATCTTTGCCCCTATTTCAAAAGTGCTGAATATTCGCAGTCCCCAATTTATGCCCATAACTGAACCCACATTTTTGATGCTAAGCGAGACATTTGTTAAGTGGCTTTTCCCCCATTTTATGACCTTTCTTGTTCAGTTGTTAAGTGAATCACTGCAGGTGTTAACTTGGTTGGCTTTCCCGTTGACTTTGCTTGTCAGAAGGTCGCGAAAGGGGATCACATGACCTCAGGACACTGCAACCATCATAAATGTGAGTCAGTCGCCAAGCGTCCGGATTTTGATCACGTGATGATAGAGATGCTGCAATGGTCATAAGTGTGAAAATGGTCAGAAGTCACTTTTTTCAGTGCCGTCGTAAGCTCGAATGGTCATGAAACAAACTGTTGTAAGTCAATGACTACTTTTTGATCACTGGCCAAAATAATCTCTTTTTTTCTGGCTACATCAGAAAGAAGTGGTTGCTAGAAAAAGGGATGCAAGGAAGTCCACCCTGACTTTTTGGCTTTGGCCCTCTCATTGCTGGTTTACAATGCGATATTCATATATTGCTGCTTTGACAACAAACAAAACCCTTTGCCTACAAGTGATAAAAATCTTAACTCCGATGGTGGAGCAAAGTTCCAGCTCGTACGCAGAAATGTGATGCTTTTTTTTAAGTTCCAAGGAGGCTGCAAAACAACTGTGTCGGTTTAGTTCAGACTTGTAAGAATAGCTGTTTTGGACGTTGTAAAAGCTGAAAGGGAGGGAAATGCCCCCCGTTTTGCATTTTGGGTTTGAGATTAAATGAGGACGACCCGTTTAATCTTGGCCCAATATGTGCTTTTCCAAAAGACATCTAGACTTGTTTTTCTTTCCTGTTAGGCTTGGCATGTCAAAAATTCAGAATAGAAAAATAACTTTATTGTCACTTTGAATGTACACTAATCGGCATACATTAAAATGTGTCAAGAGTCTGCAGCAATCCAACCAGCACCAAGTAAATAATTCAGCAGGATTCATTTATAGAAGATACTTCTTTATATACAACAATATAAAGTATGATGCATGTATACAATACCCATGCAGCAGAAGCCAGAACCAGAACTCAGAATCCAGAAGTCAAAATCACAGAAGATATATTGGCATGGTTCATAATAGGTGCTGCTTCTTAGTCACCAAACAGTTCCCATCGGCTGACTAGTTGTTACGGCTCTCCCAGGTCATAATCTCTCTATATAAAAGCGAAATACCACTCACATGTCATCACAAAATCACCAGTACCTTGAAATACAGGTCTGTCCTTAGATTTCAGCCTTAGTGCCACCATGGCCACTCCAAAAGACCACCAGCTGCCATTCTCCAAGGTGCTGTTGCACTTGCACCCAGCATTCCCAAGTGTTCACCGCATGGCTCTTACCTTTAGGCAATATTGCCTTTCTGTTGCAAGGGTGGGCAATTAGTCTTCCCAAAGTGCCGAATGAAAAACTGGGGTGTTGTGGAAAGCCATACCAATAGGGCTGAGAACGTCTGTAGGCACACACATGCAGATACATAAATTGAAAAAAAACAAAACTAGCAATAGCCTTCAAAATAAAAACAACGCGCTTGTATTGTATACATGAAGCATGCTTATTTACATTTGATTTCCGATTGGCCTCACGTGGGATGGACAGGAACTGCTCAAGGGCCGGATGTGGTTGTGAAATGCTCAGATATGTTCTGTTGACAGGTCCCTGCAGCTCCTCCAAGCCAGTCTGGATCACGAGGCCTCCACTTCTAACGCTGTTTCCGCAAATGCTCTTCTGTGGCTTCTGAAATCCATGCGAGAATAACAGAATTGGAAGGGACCTTGGAGGTCATCTATCCCAACAACACTGCTTTGGCAGTAAACCCTAAAAACTTCTAACACACAACTTCTTGAGGCAAGCTGTTCCCCTGATTAATTGTTCCCACTGTCAGGAAATTCCTCCTTAGTTCTAGGTTGCTTCTCTCCTTGATTAGTTTCCATTCATTGCTTCTTGTCCTGCCCTAGGGCGATTTGGAGAATATATGGACTCTCTCTTCTTTGTGGCAGCCCCTTAGATATTGAAACACTGCTATCATGTCACATAGAGTCCTTCTTTTCATTAAACCAGACTTACTCAATTCCTGCAACTGTTCTTGGTAAGTTTTAATCTCCAGTCCCCTGATGATCTTTGTTACACTTCTCTGCACTCTTTCTAGAGTCTCAACAACATTTTATATCGTGGTGAACAAACCTGGATGCAGTATTCCAAGTGTGGCCTTGCCAAGGTATTATAAAGTGGTAGTACCTAGCATTTCATGCAGTGGTGGGATTCAAATTTTTTTACTACCGGTTCTGTGGGTGTGGCTTGGTGGGCGTGGTAGGGGAAGGATACTGCAAAATCTCATTCCCTCCCCACCCCAGTAACCTGCTTTCCAGCTCCATTCTCCTGTGCAGGGCAACCAAAGAAGACCCAGCCAATCAGCTGGGACTTGGGAGGCGGAGAATAGATGGGGGCGGGGCCAGTCAGAGATGGTATTTTCTGGTTCTCCGAATGACACAAAATTTCCATTACCAGTTCTCCAGAACTGGTCCGAACCTGCTGAGTACCACCTCTGACTTCATATCATCTTGATCCTGATCTTGACACTTTGGAAAATAGTTGCTGTTAGTAGTTGGTGAATGCTGGGGTGTCACCCCCCACACCCCCAATGTTGTGACATGTCGTGGGTTTGCCATCAGGAGGACGTTGAGGAAGACGGGCCACAAAGAGCAATTTTAACCTGCAATCGTTCAAGCAGCCCATGATACGGATGTCAGCAGTTCCTACTTGTAAACAAAACTTCCCCTTGAGCCAAAGCATAAACTGTGGTTATTCAATGACTTCCTTCCACCTCATTCTGACACGGTATATCTCTGGTCTGCATTCTGACTCCGTGGTAAAAGAATTTTACTTCAGATTGCTGGTGATTTGACCGCTGCTAAGATTGCACATTCCTCCAGCAGAAACTCACACACCCCCTGCAAAGAAAACTAGAGAAGAATTTTCCAGCTGTCTTCCTCATTTGATAATTTTCTACACACATATACTTTTTTTCTTTTTGGCGTTAATTCCTGCAAGCTGTCACTTGCGCCTAAAACGTTCCAGTTTGGTATATTAAACGGGCCTGTTTTAGTCCCAAGCTTATTTTCTGATTACTTTAGCAAGACGGGACAGAATACAGAATCAAATACAGGATGACAGACTTGGAAGGGACTTAGAGGTCATCTAGTCCAACCCCCCCCCCACTACTTAAGCAGGAGATCCAATATCATTTTCGACAAAATGGTTTTCCAGTCTCTTCTTAAAAAGCCTCCAGTGTTGGCACACCCACAACTTAGGAAGGCAAAATGTTCCATGAGTTGATTGTTCTTGCTGTTCCTTAGTTCTACGAGGAAGTTATTCAAGTGTGGAAAATCCACACCTCAACGGCATTTATCGTGGTGTGGGGAAATCAATACGCCCAATGACGGGAATGGGACCTGCTCAGCCCACCTTGTCAGTTTGTTGTGCTTTTATACTTCTCTAGTAAAGGACGCATAACGGAGTGAGCTCCTGTTACTTGTCCCAGCTTCTGCCAAGCTAGCCATTCGAAAGCCTGTAAAAATGCAAGTACAACAATAGGGACCCCTTGGGTGGGAAGGTAACAGCCTTCCGTGCGCCTTCAGTGTTTAGCCACGCCGGCCACAGGACCACAGAAATGTCTTTGGACAGTGCTGGCTCTTTGGCTTTGTGACGGAGAAAAGCCAGAAACGACTAGCATGTACGTGCAAGGGGAACCTTTACCGTTTACCTTTAGTAAAGGACTTGACCCACAAAGGAGGCTGGAAAATCATTTGTGCGGGAGAAGAAGATGCAAACTTAACCTTTCCCTGTGGGTGGACAGTGTAGTACACACCCCTCGTTTACGGGCTGATCCATATATAATTGTGACATGTGTTCATTAACCAGAGTTTATGGCTTGATGTACTGGGCAAAGTCATCCAGCGGGATTCCTTCCAAAAGCCTCCTTTACAAAGCCCGTCTGAGCCAGAGTTGACACTAAGGAACGCAAGCCACAAACCAACCGGCCACATAATGTGCAAGACAAACCCAGCCAGGACGCTTTACAGGCTCTCACTGATGCCTCAGCGAGTTGCGGGTTGGCGTCTGAATCCCCTTTCCAAGCAGTTAACCCAGTGGTGGGATTCAGTTTTGTTTTTTTTTGCTACCGGTTCTGTGGGCGTGGCTTGGTGGGCGTGGCTTGGTGGGCATAGCAGGGGGAGGGTACTGCAAAATCCCATTCCCTCCCCACCAGGGGTGATATTCAGCAGGTTCAGTCCAGTTCTGGAGAACCGGTAGCAGAAAATTTGAGTAGTTGGGAGAAGCGGCAAATCCCACCTGTGACAGATCCTGCCTCCATCTCTTCTCTGCCTCCCATTGAGTCTCAGCTGATCGGCTGGGTCTTCTTTGGTTGCCCTGCACAGGAGAACGGAGCTGGAAAGCAGGTTAGTGGGGTGGGAAGGGAAGAGGGATTTTGCACTATCCTTCCCCTGCCACGCCACAAAGCCACACCCACAGAACCGGTAGTAAAAAAAATTGAATCCCACCACTGCTCCCCACCCCACTAACCTGCTTTCCAGCTCCATTCTCCTGTGCAGGGCATCAAAAGAAGACCCAGCCGATCAGCTGGGACTTGGGAGGCAGAGAATAGATGGGGGTGGGGCCAGTCAGAGGTGGGGTCTGACGGTTCTCGGAATGACTCAAAATTTCCACTATCGATTCTCCAGAACCAGAACTGGCCAGAACTGGCTGAATCCCACCTCTGGATTAACCACAATCCAGGAACATTGGAGTCGGTTCAACCCCTTTCTCTGTGAGTCCGTTTGGCCACCACTGAGCCCAACATTTCTGTGGCTGAGATATTCGTTAAGTGAGTTTTGCCCCATTTTATGACTTTTTAAAAAGTGTTTTAAGTTGTTGAGTGAATCACTGCCCTTGTTAAAATTAGTTAATATGGTTGTTGGCTTCTCCACTGGCTTGGCTGGTCAGAGGGTGGCAAAAGGAGGATCACGTCAACTCCGGGATGCTGCAACCGTCATGAGTTGGCTAACCCGGCATCCACATTGGGATCACGCGACCTTGGGGGCTGCTGCAACGGTTAAGTTGTGAAAAACGGCCACAAGTCACTTTTTTCAGTGATGTGGTAATTTCGAATGGACACTAAATGAACTGTTGTCAGTTGAGGATGAACTGTCGGGGTGGGGAGGAAAGTGGAGAGAAAAGGCCACTGCCAACAGGCTTCCCCAAGGATGCCACTGAAATTCACGTGATGCCCTTTCGCTTCTTTCCACCTCCCTTGCAGACGCCTTGTTGGAAGGAGAGGGGGGGGAAACCGGCCATGCCCCATTTGCATCCACAAAAGCAGGAATGCAGGTAGCTGTCTGTGAGCCAAAGCAGGTGATCCTATACAATCTCTCGCTCTCCCTCTCTCCTCTTCCCTCGCTCTCTCCCTTTTCTCTTCCGTCCCTCTCTTCCCTCTTCCTTCCTTTCCTCTCTCTCTCCTCCCCTCTCCCTTCTCCCCTTCCCCCTTCTCTCCCTCCCTCTGTCCTTCTCCCCTTCCTTCCCTTTTCCCTTTCCTTTCTCCCCTTCCCTCCATCCCTCTCCTTCTTCCCCTCCCTTCCCCTCCCTTCTCCTTCTCTCCCTTCTCCCCTTCCCTCCCTCTCCTTCTCCCCTTCCCTCCTTCTTTCCCCTCCCTTCTCCCCTTTCCTCCCTCTATCTCTCCTTCTCCCCTTCCTCCCTTCTCTCCCCTTCCCTTCTCCCCTTCCCTCCCTCTCTCTCTCCTTCCCTCCCTTCCTTCCCTTTCCCCCTCCCTTCCTTTCTCCCCTTCGCCCTTCCCTCCTTCTTTCCCCTTCCCTCCTCTCTCCCTTCCCTCCCTCTATCTCTCCTTCCTCCCCTCCCCTCCCTCCCTTCCTCCTCCCTCTTTTTCTCTCCCCAATCCCCGGAGCCCAGGAGCAGCGCCGCACATTGGAACGCGAGGGGGCGGGGCTTCGGAAGTCGCGCGGCCCCGCCTCCTCCTGCCCCCCCCAACCGCCGCCCCCGCCGCGCGAGGGGGGGGCGTGGCCTGCGCGCGCCTGCGCCCTGGCCATCGCCCGCCACCGTTGCCTCGTTGCGGCTCCTTCTCCTCCTCCTCCTCCTCAGAGGCGAAGGTGGCGGACGGGCCCCGCGGCGCTGAGGGCTTCTGACCGGCGGGCATCCTTGGCCGTTCGCTTCGCTTCCTTCCTTCCTCCTCCTCCTCCGGCGGCTTGTCCCCATCGGGCACCCCTGCCTTCCCCCTTCGCCGAGCCCCGGCCCCGAGCCGGGATGCGCCCCGCCGCCGCGCGCTGCCTGGAGGCGGCCCCGGCGAAGAGGCGGCGCGGGTGAAGCAGCGGCGGCGGCGAGAAGGGAGCAGCGTCCCTCGTACCCGGCGGAGGTAAGGCAGGAGCCCCGTGGCGGGCGGGTGGACCTCGGTGCCCGTTTCCATGCGGCAGCCCCGCTGCTCTGCCCTGAAGGTCGGGCTTGGCTGGCTGGGAAGGGGTGGAGTGGGGGGGCTGCTGTAGGGGAGGATGGGCGTTGTAGTCCCGGGGGGGGTGTTTTTGGCTGCCCGTGGGGACCCTCCCGAAGCCCCCGACCCCCCTGGACCCCCAAGCCTGGCTAGTTCTCCCCCCCCCCTTTTAAAAATACCTTTAGGACTTTCTGGAGAGGTGTGTGTGTGGGGGGGCGTCTGGCATGGAGGGAGGGAGACCCCCAACCCTTAACGGTTGGGGTCCTTTGTCAGGCGGGGGTTGGTGCAAGGCAGCGGGTGAAAAGCGTGCTTTTGCACCCAGCCATTGTGTGTGTGTGTGTGTGTGTGTGTGTGCTGGAGGTGGGGGGGGCGTGGGAGAAAAGGGGGAGGCAGGCACTACATGTCTTGATCCGCAGCCCCCTTTTCCGGAGCTTTCCGTCTGGGGACCCCTTCCCCATCCTCCCACAATGAGCCATGAGACCCCTCCCCCCCCTTGCACCCCCCCAAAAAAACTCCTTTGGGGTCGAGATGGGTCGCCTCTATCCAGGGATGGGACTCTGTTGGAGCATTAAGCTGGGATTTGGTGGCTTGATATTGGCCAATGTGCCTGTGACTTTGCGGAGGGTCTCCCAGGGGAACCCCAGACGCCCCCCCCCCCCCTTCCTCCATGCACAGGTCTGCAGCTTGGAAATGTGAGGCTGGGCTTGGGGAGGGGGAAGAGAAGGTGGAAGCTAGGCCTTGGGTTCAAAACCTGCAGTGGGGGTTGCTTTCTCCCTCTTAGTCAAAGGTGCCCAGGATTGAGTGGGATCTATGGGATAATCTTTATTCTTTTCCCTTTCTGGTTGTTTCACCTGCTCTCTTTATAAGGTTTGGGAGGGGGCTACTGCTCAGTAACAACCTTTGCAAAGGTAGGCTGGCCGCTCTCCCGCAGGGGTTTCCTTGAGTCAGGGACTGCATGGTGGGTTACTTTAATCAAGCAGGCTTTGGCTGGGATGCTGCTACCTGGGGGTTGGGGGCGGGGAGATGGTTGCCTACAGCCTGGACCAAGGAAATAACAAAAGACTCATGCGGCACCTCAGAGATTTTATTATGACGTAGGTTTCTTGCGGAGGACACTCTACTTCATCGGACACATGGGCCGTTGTCGTGAAAGAATTGCGTACATAAAACCGTGGCTCGGAGCCGTGTTGCGTAGTAATGCTCGCCTTGTTCTGTGAAGGGCCAAGGACTCATGGCTTTGAGTGGCTCTTTCAGGATCTGAGTCCTTTGTGACTTTCCCTTGAATGAGCTTTGGCACATAAAACCTTAAGAGAGAATTCCAGATGCTTCATAGTGCTTGAACAGTGTTTGTTGGTTGTATGTTTCTGTGATTGGGTGGAAAATAAAAGACTTCCAAGGAGCTGGACAATCTTGTCTGGTGATGAGGATTACTTTCAGTTAAGTTTGAATCTGATATTGCAGTTTTAAGGCTGCCTTGGAAGTATGGCCATTCAAACGTTTCCCTTTTGCTAAATTGGGTTCAGTTAGGAACTGAAGTTCCATGACATCTGGATCTCAATCATTCCATAATCCGGTTTTGCCAGAAATCCATTGATTAAAAATGACACAATAGTTGATTTCCCACACTAGCAGCAATTAGGCTAGATGATAATTTGGTCTAATCCAATGTCATGTATCTCTTCTCTAGAACCTTAACATTAATTATATTGAAGTTGCATGCTTGGATCCCTTCTCCAGTCTTTCTCCTGCACATTAGTTTGTTTTTTTCCCCTCCTGCTTTGAAGAAAGGATGTCTCTTACGACTTTCCCTAGAGTTCCAAATACAAAAATCTGGTCTGGCAAAAGGTATTTTTCCAGAAGGTGTCATGATGGGACAGATAAGGATGTCACATTGTGAAGATGTGAGCAGGGGTTAATTCAACTAGGTTTCACAGATA
Source organism: Pseudonaja textilis (assembly GCF_049901715.1). Classification (NCBI taxonomy): domain Eukaryota; kingdom Metazoa; phylum Chordata; class Lepidosauria; order Squamata; family Elapidae; genus Pseudonaja; species Pseudonaja textilis. Next base: position 18,826,160 of record NC_141998.1, on the reverse strand, counting down.
TTTGGGTCTTGGGAAAGCACAAGGTGTTTGGTTGTATACCTTTAAGGAAAGTAACTTCCCCGTTTTTGTTTTTTTAAGAATTTATTTTTCTGGGGTGTGGGATGGAGAATGGTATCACTGGCAATGACACTTGAAAGTTTTGTTGGAATAGTCATGAGTGGCTTTATGGTCCCTGGTGTTCTGCCAGGCCCTAAGAAAAGGGCATTGCTTTACAATCAAAGGACACCTCAGTACTGTGCTGTGATAATTCTAAGAAATTCTTGAGAAGTGCCGTTAAGAAAGTTGATGTAAGACTGTGACGGCAAGTGCTGGATGATTGAAAGAGAAGGGCATTCTAGAATGTGCTAATGCAGCCATAAGACATTATAATCGTGGCTTCTATCGTGACAAGGAGAAATTCCTTCATAAGCAATTGTGTCGTTCATGAGTGCTGCAATGAACAGAGGCTAACAAAGGACCTGTGCCATTTCCTGAATCTGCTGTTCAGTCTAATTATGTGCAATGAGTGCAGGGTCTTGAACTGATGCTTTTTAATCTTTTCTGTTCAAGAAGCTTTACGTAAAAAAGTTATTAGGTTTCCAATAGTCTGTTTTGTGGATGGATAAATAGAATGTTTCCATTGCTTTATTGTTTTTGTTTTTGTTTTCTCCAAATGTTTAATGCACAGGGCTCCTTTTGAAACTTTGTTTCAAACGAAAGTTGCTTCCTTTTTGTTGTTTGGGGAAGAGAGTGAAACAAGGTTTTTAAATACTTTGTTGCTCATTTAAGCCTCTTAGCATCACATGAAATACATAAGTATATTAAATGACGATGACAATAAAATATGTATAGTTACAATCCATAGAAAGTACGTTAGTATTTTGTGGTGGTTTGTGAAAGGGGAGCTTTTGGTATTCATGATATATAATAGCTAAAATTTTGTGAAAGCATGCATAGAAATAGATTTTGAACTAAATATACAGAGCATAAATGGAACTTTTATGTTTGGGCATCTTGTTACCATCTGGAAATAACATGTTCACCATTGAGAATTTTGAATGGACAGGAATATCTATCTTATTAAAAGCCCATTCTGTATATATATTTCAACAATTTTTAGTATTGGCAATTATCAAACGCTAACTCACACTCACTCACACACACACACACACACACACACACAGTATATGGATAAATGTGCAAATACATATACAAATACAGCCTCACTAGGACTGTCAGTAATACGTACCACTGATGGTTCAGGCAACCACATTTTAATAGGAAGACTCTTTAACTGGGTATATATTTGCAGATGTATAATAGTTTGCTGCAGCTTTATGGCTAAACACTTTCTTCATGCAATTCTTGTAGTATTTTAGGGATACTTTCACCAAAGCAATGGTGCTGATAGGCAATATATTTTATTTACTAATACTTCAGTGCTGCAAATAGTTTATGTGAATGAACTGTATCATTTTTGTTGATTGTGAAAAAGAAAAAAAAAAGGGATGATCTGGATTTCTGTTTGGAAGATTTCCCGTCATTCGATATGACATTAAATATTAATAGCAATAGCACTTAGACTTATATACCACTTCACAGTGCTTTACAGCACCCTCTGTGCCAGGGGTGGCAAACTCACAGCGTCACAGTGATGTATTGTGATTTTTTCCCTCCCTTCGTTAAACTGGGTGTGAGGGTGGCTAGCACGCAACTTGCATCTGGCCCACGGGCCGCAAGTTTGACAGTTCTGCTCTAAGTGGTTTACAGTGTCAGCATATTGCCCTCAACAATCTGGGTCCTCATTTTACCAACCTCATGGAAGGATGTCATTAAAAGACTGTAAGTCTTTATTTTTTTTTTAAAAAAAATTAATACTTTGCTAAGAAGTTAAAAAAAAAAAAAAGATTGAAGCTACGTGCAGCATGGGATAAATTCCTTGATATATTTATACATCTACAACCTTTTGAAACAAGGCTGACTCACTTGGGAAGGAAAAACACACCTTCTGCTTGCAGAGGTTGCTGTAGGTAGATTTAGATGAAGCTCAAGTCACTGTAGGTCATAGTCCTTCAGGATCACAGATAGTTCTAAAGGATTCACAAACTTTCTCTGCTTGATGTATGCGAGCCTAATTGTAAGCAATCGTGATCCGTTTGGCTTTGTCTCAGCATGTCACGAACCACAATACTGTGGTTCGTAAATTATGATTTGAGTCATAGCATAATGTGCTAACCTAGCCCAGTTGTGGTTTTTTACATTATAGCAAGCCAGGTAAACTGTGGCTTTGCACAAAACCTGATCCTGATCAGAGTGATCCCTGCAAGAGGAAGATAGGAAGGTATTTCGCTTGTTTTACTCCTCCCAGGTGAATCATTTGGGAAAGGGGAAGAGAGAAGGACGATCCTCATAAGGGCTTGTAGCATCTCTGTCTCTTTCGCTGCTGGAAACCGGATCTGAAGTTGTATGTCGGTGGCACATCAGCCACGCACAAGAATGCTGTTGTCACAAATATTTTATATCATAATCCTGTTTGTTCCTCATCCTCTCTTGCGCACAATATGCTGAGACAGTGAGAAGATGCCCTAGCCCCTGTTTTGGTTAGGCATCTGTAGTCTTGGAAATAAATGGGGAATAATTATTGCCCGCAGTCTCATACCTTTCATAGATTTTTTTTTTCCCTCAAGGCAGAATCAACAGCTTTTGTGCCAACTAGCAACCGGTCTCAAATGCCCTTTTCCTGGGCAAGAAAATAAAGAGGGTGTTGGCTAGCTAATTGGCTGCAGACGAGTGTAGAGGAAGCAGATTTTGTAGACCCATCTTATCCTGGCCTTGGGCCACAGTGCAGCATGGAAAAAGTCTTGACTGCTCTGATGCCCTTTTCCGGAAGACAAAGAAAGAGACCATTGAGACCTCGGCATATTTCGTTGGAATCACTGAGAGTTGGAACAGCGTTTTTCACTTATTTCCATCCCTGCTAGAGGTTCATTACCAGGGAAGGGACATCTATTTTGATCTGAAAGATATTCATTTAAATACGAAATCTTGCTTATGAGGGCAAATACAGGGAACTATATTTAACATGCTGATAACTCTTGGTTTTCTTGAAATGATGATAGGGGCGGGTGATTGTAAGTAAACAAGGGATAAATCCTAATAGGCAGCCAGTTCAGTCTGTTGGTGAAGGTACCAGACTAGGAACTGGGGGACTGTGAGTTCTAGTTCTGCCATAGGCATGAAGTCTGTTTGGTGACCTTGGTGGGCCAGTCATTGTTCCCTATCCCCAGGAAGAAAAAGGCAAACTATTACTGAAAAATATAGCCAGGAAAACTGCAGAGGTTTTTCCAGGCAGTTTCTAGGAATTAACATCGATCTGAAGGTGTACACACACACACACACACACACACACACACACACACACACACACACACACACTTCCTAGATACAGGGAGACCACTTTAATAAAAAAAGTGGTCTCCCTGTATCTAGTTATTGAGAAGATATACTATTGTAATCAAGGTTCTCAGTTGAGGCTGTTACCAAGAGCACGGGTCAGCTTTGGCAAGGAATGCTAACCATCTAAATCATTTATAGCTGAAATAACTCTCGGTGAGCAATAAACTAGCTGCAAAGCCCCAGTATCAAGGTCATATTTTTGACCATGGAAGATTACAGGTAATCCTTGGTTCATGATGGGTAATTGGGACAGGAATTGCTGTCCCTAAGCCACATAGTTGTTACAATGGGACGTCAAGTGATTGTGCATCAATTCTGATAGATCCAGTGGCATCCGTTAAGTGAAGCGCTGCAAGCTGTTAAGCAAGAAAAACAAGTGGCTGCCATTTGCAGTCTCCTGCCAACTTCCCCGTGGATTTTTATTTGATGGAAGCCAACAAAGACCAGATGAGTATGTGGGTATGCTGTGGCAGCCAGAGCTCTGAAGACTGGTTGTAAATACCACACATTCAGTGCCATCACAAGCTTGAACAGTAGCTGAAGTTAAGCAAGGCTACCTGTATTGGATGATTTTGGACCAGTAAATTCCACAAACCAAGAAGCCAAACATTGCAGTTTTTGTAAATCGTTATATATAGTGTTGTTATTCATGGAGGAAATGCATAGCAGAAAACTACGGAGGGAGAATAACTAAAATAATATAAGGATGGTCTTAAAAATAAAGTGGGAAATTGGTACAGAACAGCATTCTGTACCAATTTCCCACTTTATTTTTAAGACCATCCTTATATTATTTTAGTTATTCTCCCTCCGTAGTTTTCGAGACAGCTCAATGGAAAATGCTGTTTTAAGGGAAGCTAAATGGAAATTGTATGTTCCTCGCTCTTAAAATGCTGTTTGTTCCCTGAAACTTAGAAGAGCTAATCAGTAACGATCCAAAGCTAGATAGAATTATGGTCTGATGGTTTTGTTTCTGGAATAATAATTAGGTTTGTATGTGGCCCAATTCTTAACAACTCTACTTGGGGTTTAGTTATTAAATAACTTTATTTCCTAACTTCATGTAATATTTTATGCTATTTTTAAAATTTGTTCAAAGCATGAAGACAATTTTACTCATGCTAAATACGATGTAGTAAATATTTACATTAAAGCTGAAGAACAAAATGTTTCATGTACTGCAACTGTGAATCACTTATATTTGACTATTAGAATTTACTCTGAAAAGTACACTTTTTTACTTTGGTAAAATTGAATATAGCCAAACACTAAATCAGAGAATCACCAATTCCGAATGCATAACTTCCAAATCATTAGTCCTTTTACTGCAGTGTAAATGTAAGTATTTGTGAAATGGCAAAATGTCTATTGTATCAGTGGCAACTACCTTAGATACTGCATTATCATATAAAAGCCCATCCATGGATAAGCTGGCACATCCATAGATAAGCTGACCCTTAAGTTTAAACCAAGATTTCATGAAAAATGTGCCTCCTGTGGATAAGCTAACCTGCATTTTTCATATTATTTTGATTAGAAATTATGGTCTGCTTATCTGCAGATGGGCTTTTATGCAGATGTGAATCTATGCAGTAAATATGAGTACTTTAAAAAGGATTACCATATATGTTTGTGGATAAGCCCATCCACAAATAGGCCAAACCAGATTTTCTGGGTGCATTTTGGCATCTTAAAATTCTCATTTTATTTGTGGGTTATGTACGTAAATCAAAATTAAGAGGATTATTCATATATTGGTGAGGTAATTTCTCATATATATTGAAGCAAATAGCATTCCCTCCCTTTCATTACCTTTGTTTTATGCATGCATTTTGACTCATTGTACATACAGCTACATTGGTTATTTCAAGAAAAATGATTCAGCACACATATCCAATTAGTAACCACACTTTTCTCTGCTCTGTTGATTAGTATCTTTGAAGTATATGAGTAATAATTCTCTGCTGTTGGAAAACGTTTTCCATGCTTCATAAATATTGTCATCTATGTTTGCAATAAATAATACGTATGTGGCTTGTTGTCTGTGTGGCTACCTTCTTTTTTCATATTCTTCTGTAGGCTAGACGCCATCCTGAATTGACTTTTTACAAGAATGTTAAATGTTGGCAGAATTCCTATGACCTCAGACTTGCAACAAGTGGGAAGATGAAAACATTCTGTTTGGTGGTAATCCTGAAAATGAATTTGAAGAAGAGTGTACAAGTTCTAGCCAGTTTGTTGATTTGATGTAGCAAATCAAATTTAATTTAAAAAGTTTAATCAATGTAAGATTTGATTGAATACTTTTGAACTGAAACTTTACACAATCCTTTAAAAGTCACTGTCACATCTTTATTTTGATGGATGGAATTTGCAGATTAATTCAGTAGTTTTAGAACTGTAAATAATTTTTCCCTACTGTCCAGTTCATGCCATACAGAGATATTACTTTTAATAGCACAAATCAATCCACTTCAGGAAAAAGGCCTTGTCATTGAAGCTAATAGACTAAATCTGCCATGATGGTCCAGTATGGATTGGTAGATATTTTTCAGCTTTCCAGTTTAGAGCTGAGAGAATGTGATTAGCTCAAAATTACTCAGCCATCTTCACTGCCTAAGGGAGGATTAGAATCTGGGTCTTTCTGCTCATAAAGCAGCAATTTTTCTCCTTATACCATACTGGCTCTCATGTAATGGTATATGTACTTTAAAAAAATGACTTTGTTGTTACTTTTCAGGTAGGTAAATTTAATTACTGTAGCATCTACCAATATTATATTTGTCAATGTGTATACAATTGATTTTGTGTGGTTCTTGCTTTTAAGAATTTTTGAAACAAGTAAAATATGATATGGCTTTCCTAGTATAATTGTATTGCTTGCATCACTCACAGATTTAAAGAGTGGAATGTAATATATGAAAAGAAAGTAAACTATCTGAAAGAAAATATGGTTCTTTTTTGAAGTATGGACCAACACTAAGTTCATCTGCTTATCTCTGTATAAGCTATGAGAGATTTAGAACTGATGACTTAAAAAACACAGAGGAGATTCTAGGGTATTATCATTAAATGATGCATACACAAGTTTTGGATGTAGCACTTAATTATTGTAATGGATGCATCTTTGTTCCATTGAAAAAAAAGGTAACAAAGGAGTTGTTTGTTAAGTACCATAGAACTGGCCATAATAGCTCCAGTGACCTTTAAATCTTAGTAGCTCTGGATCTGCAGGAAGATTTGGAATAACTGCCAAGAGATGAGATCTGTTTTTCAATCCCTTTTTATTACTGTAATTTTCCTCCTGGAATATGTTTATGCCACGGACTTTTCATTTGGACGCAGTGGGTGCCCTTTTAGTCAACAATATTCTAGCTTGACTATTGGCCCCACTCCACCCCAAAAATTCTCGCACAGAATATCTTTTAGCAAAAAAATAAAATAAAAATATTGCTGAAGCATTTTTGAGGAATGAAACATGATTCCTTCTGGTGGATTTTAGTGAAGTCGTCATGATTTTCAGTGGCAAATGTCACTTCCACATAAAGGATGTAGGAATCTCTATGGAAAAGTAACGTGGTGTTTTCTTTTCTTTTTTTCTGGATGTTGTGACGTGACCTTTTGGTCAGCTAGTCCAACCCCCGTCCCCTGCCCATGCAGACCCTACAACATTTTTGACAGAGGGCAGTCCAGTCTCTTCTTGAAAGCTTCAAAGGATGAAGCTCCCACAACTTCTGAAGGCAACTTCTGTTGTCTTTGTCTGGCCTTTGGGTGCTTTGGAAAATAGTTGACCCCTTCCTCTCTCCAATATTTGGCAGCTCCTCAAATGTTGGAAGACTGCTATCATGTCTCCCCCTGGTCCTTCTCTTCACTAGACTAGTCATGCCCAGTTCCTGTAACCATTCTTCATATGTTTCAGCCTCCAGTCCCCTAATCATCCTGGTTGTTTTTTTCTGCACTCTTTCTAGAGTCTCAACATCTTTTTATAGTGCAGATGCAGTACTCTAGATGTAGTCTTACTAAGGGTTTATAGAGTGGTATTAGTACCTCTCTTGATCTTGACTGTATCTCTCTGTTAATGCAATTTAGGATTATATTGGTTTTTTTGGCTGCCACTGCACATTGTTGGCTCACATTCGTGATCTCATGAGAAGTCATCTGAGTATGATCTTTGGCATTTTCCTAGTTCCAAAATGGGGAGAAAACAGAAGTTTACTGTATAATGTCATACAGTAGGGATAGGAAAAATGCTATGCCCTTGGGGCAGAACTTTTGGAAAACCCAGGATTTAATTTTTCTGTTTGATCTTCCTAATCATTCTAAGGGTGATTTGGTAGTTTTCTAGAAATGAAAACAGAAGAGGGACTCTTTCTTTCTGCTTGACCTTAAATAGTTTGTAAACAGACTGTTAAAAATATTTTACTGTTAAATGGTGACACTCCCGTCCAATGCCAATTTAAGGTATGCATCCAAGTTTACAAACGTTTGTTCCCCCCATCCCTCCTTAGAAGGACAAAAATTAGAGATTTGGGGTTTAATTCATACACCTATTTTGGGGCAGAGTTGGCACATTTCGTAACTGTAACAAATCTCTACTGTATCTGCAGATATTCTACTTTGCCAAAAGATATATCCATTTGTTTTCCTTGTGAAAAGGGAAGTACTCTGAAGCTTTGAAAAGCCAAATCAAAGCAAGGCACTGTTTGGGGAAGAAACCTAGACCAAACTGTGACCCAAAGCACCTTGCTATCTAATGTGGCAGAGTAAATTCCAAGCCAGATAATTTTATATGTTCAGGTTTTGCCTCAGCCCACCAGGGAGATGGAGTTCCTCCCAAAATGGAAGGGAAATCAAAGCCTTGTAACTCTTGTTTAGAATATTTAACACTCCCCAAATAATGGTGCAGGTTTTCCAACCTTCCCAAATAACTTCCTGCAATTCAGCTTGCTTGAGATTGTCTGGCTTTCATGCTTTTTAAAATCAAATTTTCTTCCCCGGGTGTATTTGGCAGGTGGGTATAGTGGCGCCAGATCATTGCTTCTTCCGATTTTGGGTTTGTGGTCTTGAGCTAATATAAGTATGAGGTTTTGAAACTTTTAAAGTAATATTAATCACGATGGCATAGGTTCAGAGTCTGTTAGTTATCTAGGATTTAAGCCACATTCTTTGCTGAGAACCGTGCTCTTGTTTGCTGTATATATTCCTAATCAGATGGAACTCTGGTACATGTAAGGCTAAACTCTAAACCTGTTTTGTAATGGCTGTAGGCATTATTGCATAATTTCTATTCACATTTCCTGGGAGATGTCTTTGCCTTAAATTAAATTCTATCTTATTATTGTTTGTAATTGCTCTTCCATAGCACTTCTGTAACCATTAAAACCCTTTGCTCCAGGTACTGTCTTTCTCAGATGGGGAGTTTTCCTCTTTACGAACAAATATTTCTTGCTCAGCTCATAAGAAGTTTCTAAAGTTTCTAAATAAATACATGGTAATTTGAAGAAGGGAAAAAATGGTTACATTTTTGGTTGTGAGTGTTGATGCATCTCTGCCAACAATAAGCTACTTCTTGGCTACTATTCAGAGATCCATTTGGGCTCTTTTCTTGGTCTTTGTCTAATGGCTGAAAACGATGGCACTGACTTAAAACTGGTCCTCACAGTTATGACCATTTCAGCATCCCAGAGTTCACATGATCACCACTTGCAACCTTCCAGCCAGCTTCATCAAGGAAAGCCAGTAGGAAAGCTGGATTTGCCCCATAATCGCAGCAAAATAAGATTTGTAAAATCGATTCACTTAACTGCCTCGCTTAGTAACTGAAGTTCCAGTCCCGATTGTTGTTGTAAGCTGGGGACTACCTGTCAACTAAATTGATTCTCACTATACTTGCCTAGAATGCTTTAATGACTCTTAAAATATTGCTTAGCATTAAGTTTGTGCTATTTGTGGGGATTTTGGTCAGTGTATACTCAACAAATGTGTAGTGTTAGGCTTATGAATCTGGATGCCTTTTAAATCAATTTTGGAGCAAATGAGAATTTCCTTTGAAGTATTTCCACACTCTAATTGCTACTTTTGGAAAAGTGCAGGAAAGATACCTCCATGACTGAATATTCAAAAAAAGCACTTGGCATTTATGCAAACCACCTTAGAATGTCTAAATTAAACTGCAGTGTCCTTCACTATTCACAGAAGTAAGAATAAAGCTGTGATCTCTACTTCTTTAAAGGAACTGCATTTTCCTGTCTGGTTGCCTTCTGCAGCTGCTGCCTGGTTGTGGGAAAAGACCCAACCGCATGAAAGAATAGCACACAGGTCTTTCTATCTGTGCCCTTGCGCCTTCCAAAGTTCTTTTTTGAAAAAGAATCTAAACAATTGTGTTGCCTGTGGCAACTGGCAGCAGTACTTTCAGATTGTGTTCAGTGTGCTGAGCCATGTTGCAGTTCGTCCCATTTTTCCTGAATGTGAATCAACGTGATTAGCAAACAGTATTTAGCATACCTATGTGCATGTTTTAATAACTACAGCTGTTATGCTTCCTAGCATTGGATATTAGCTTTTAATTGTGACGATGCAGTTTCCGAAGTAAAAAGATGGGAGAGGTGCAAGAACTAGTGGCTCTACATTAGACTCTGGTTGCACGATTAGGAGAAAGAAAGAGAAAACGAGAGGCGTGTGGGATTTCCCATCAATTTTCTTCATCATCTAAAATTTTATATTCTTAAGCTTGTCTTCCATTCATTGCTTTTTAAACTTCCGATTGCCGGTCTTCTGATAATATTGTTGCCCTTTCTGGTACTCTTACAATTCCTGCTTGATATGTAGTGAAAATGGCCTTGGCAGTATAATTGTGACCCCTTCTTTAATGTGTCCGTGCGTCTCTGTGAAAGTGTGTTTTAGTGGCTACAGCACATTTGGAGGAAGCTTCCTTTAAACTCTAACATATTCTCAAGATTTCTTTACTGGGTACACATTATCAGCACACAGGAGAGAGAAGTATTCTGATTCAGTGTATCACTTTATAACTTCATCATTTTATAGATTGGAGTCATCTTTTTAGAATCAAATCTGCTACCACTAGATCTGGCTCCAAAATAGTGGATTGATCTTTATTTTCAATAGCTCTGCCTACCCATCCATCCATCCACCCACCCACCCATCCATTCCATTCCATCCATCCATCCATCCTGGGAGTTTGGAAAAGCACTTCCCGTATAACTTTAGGAAAGCTTCATATTTTTCACAGCTTTTCCTTCATCTTGCAACATGTGGAATAGTAGTGGCTAATGATCCAGAGTTCCTTGGACATACTGTCTTTGGTGTTAAATCTTCTATTTTTAATCTGAGGTGGATTTTTCTGCATCAAAGCTTAAACAATTTGAATAGATGTAAGTATTAATCATGTTTAAAATTGTGAGCTGTGTATGTGGCTCTTATACATAGGCTTTGAAATGTAGATTGAGACCTGGGGGTTTTCTTGTCCGAACTATATTTTATATGCACGTTTAAGAAGAGGTCACTCCTTGAGCGTGAGAAAAAGAAGAATTTTGAATTGCAAAAGAGCGTCCTTGTCTTTTTGAAATGTTTTGTGAACAGCTGAACATGATACGCTATGTTCTGGTCAACTACTCCCTTGTGTTTGGGAAGTTCAACCTTGGAAATAGGAATGTTTCCTGCTGTTAATTAAAACAGTGATGATTTTGAGCATCCAGAAATAATTTAACATCATTAGAATGTTGAGGATAGATTTAAAACTGAATAACCACTGGAAGTTTAGGAAGTTAAAGTGGTATTTTAAAAAGAATGCTTTCACAATTTCTTTTTATGACAGTACTATACAAGGATAAATAGTGCTCCATATTCATATATGGAAGGAGGTAGATTTAAAATCTTTTTTCCAAACTGGTTTCTTAGGCACAAGACTATTATCTATTATTAAACTCTCCATCAAACCGATGAATTAATTTCTCATTCAGAAATTTGTATATACTGTGTTGTTTTAAGAATCTCTAAAGTGGGAACTTAGCCTGTAAAGGAAGTTAGGCTTAAGTGCTTTATAAGTGGCCCCAGTTTGTTCAATAAATTCTATGACCTTTGGTCAGATCATATCCATGTCTCATAAATCCTCTTTTATTTCTTAAGAGTTACTATTCAGATATCAGAAAAATAGGTGTCCCCAGTTTTTTTTTTTAAGAAGGCTCTCTTGTTTTAAGAATAAAAATTCACCCCAGCCAAATTTATAAAGTCATTCACATGATTTATTGCTTGTATGTTGTTAGTAATTATAATGTGTTATAGGAGCCTTTATTATGGATAAAATCTGGAAATTTGGGTAATATCAAAGGAAAATCAAACTATCAGAGCATTAGTCTATGACTATGGAGTTTCAAATAACTTTTATCCTATTGTAGTTAGGGGTTATTGCCAATTGAAATTGAGAATGAGTATTAAAAAAAAAACACGCATCCTACCTAATTACATTCAGCTGAATCAGTCACTAATTTAGCCATATATATTGGTAAAGGGATGCTTCTGACAAGCTTTCCCTCCCTGCTTCTAGGCCTGCACAGAAAGCTTTTTAGCACTGATCCCTGACATTCCCCATAAATTAACCTGCATGCTTTGGAACAAGAAGCCTACAGCATTTCGTACTGAATCAATACATACATTTGTGTATAAAATGTACGCTCTTAAAATGACCAGGAATTTAAGGGGGCGGGGAGGAAATGCTGAAATAGCCTTCCTTTATAGATTTTATGATGTGAATCTGAAAAAAAACCATCATACTGTAAAAGGCATGAAGAACCTTTGTGACAACCGACATAATCATATAAGCATTAAAAGTGAGTGTTAAAAGCTTTATATAAGTAACGTATCCAAGGCATTTATTGAAATGAAAGTACTGTACAACCACATAGAGCAGGGATGTCAAACTGGATTTCATTGAGGGCTGCATCAGGGTTGAATTTGACCTCGGGGGGATGGTGTGGGCATTGCCAGAGTGGGTGTGGCCGGCTTGATGTCACTCATGTCGGGGGCTCCTGTGGCAGCCCGAGTGCTCTGCCGGCAAAATTGGCCTCCCGAGCTCCATTTCTGGCTGCGATGGCGTCCTACGACGGCCCCCTGCTAGCAAAAATGCACGCGGCCCTCCCAAACTCTGTTTTCACTGGCAGGGCTACCGCAGGCCGGTTCCTTGCTGTTTCCAGGATGGCCCCGTGGGACGGATCTAAGCACAGAAACAAAACCATATCAGACCTGTTTAATACTTGGATGAGAGACTGCTGTAGAAGTGTTCTATAAGGCTAAATATTCTGGAGTGAACCGGAAAAGTTTTTGAAAGAAGATAACAGCAAGAAAAACTGAATGAAATATCCATGGCATCACTAGGAGTGAATTGAAGACAGCTTTGTCTTCTAAAGCAGGGGTCCCCAACCTGTGAGCCACAGTTCACTACTGGACTGTGGCCTGTTGGCCACTGGGCCACATGAGTGGCTGGCCAGTGCACCCGCTCATGTGTGTGCGCACGCCCCCACTTGGTCTAGTGACCGCAATGGTCTTGCGGGTGCTAGTGTCACAGCGAGCTTTGTGTTCATGCTCGCGGTTCTGTTTGTATCATGCTCAGGGCCCATTGCATGTGCATGTAAAGGCACCTGACCCTGCATCCACCAGGCCACCAGCCCAGAAAGATTGGGGGACTCTTCTAAAATGATCATTTAGCCGATATTAGAAAAAGAGACAAGAAATCTGGGGTAATCTAAAAGCATCATCACAAAATCTCCAGAACCATAAAGCCTACAAACTTGAAATTTGGCACGTATGTTCCTCTTGGCTTCTAGGTGATCACTAAGAAAGGATTTTTCAAAATGACCATCAGAGCATTAGTATTTTGTATATTATTATTAACATGCTCTGATGCTAAGGAGTTCTACTCCCCCTCCCCACCTGGAAAGAAATCTGTTCCAAATGCAAAACACAAGCAGAGGAGAGGCGTTTCAGTTTCACAGCAGCAACCAGCTTTAGTACAGAACAGTTGAGCTAAGCCACACCCAGGCTCCTTGCTGTCTCCTTGCTCACAACACTGTTTTACTTTTCAAACAGCCCTCAACTCTCTCACACAGTGACAGGACACTAGCCAGATGAATACCGATGGATGCTGGTAGGCAGAGGCGGAATTTTTTCCCTTATTTTCTTCCCCCAAAACTAAGCCCGATCCACACAGTTTCGTAGTGAAGCACTGGTATCCAGCTAATCTTTGATAAATCGATATCTAGAATCAAGCAGCTATTTAGTATTCTCAGGTTCATGAATAAGAAAAGTGCTGTTGCTCATTGAAGAAGAACCCTGCTATTTGTCTTGCTAACAAGACATTGTCTCTGTTTTAGAACAAAATATTAAGAACTTCAGTGTAGTGAAAATGGTCCTGGCTTGAGTGTAAGATTTTCAAACATTGAGCCTATACTTATTTGCAAGGATACTTGACATTTAATGGTATTTTAATTTTATACATAATAAATAAGTCATCCTAGAGCAGATTCTAGCAAATAAATCCTTGAAAAGAACAGAGGCTGAATTCTCTTTCTCTTACTTTCAAGTGCTACAGTTTATGAATAGCGTTGAGTGAGCAGAGATATTTTCAGTCAGGCTGGGAGCTTCATCCAAAGAGATTTATTCGTGTAAATCAAAACTAACCATGTATTACACTTGTGTACTATGAAACTCTCAACAACTCTAGGTGACTTCCAACAACCAAAGAAATTGCAACCGAGTTAAAAAGAAATTAAAGATAAAAGATGGCAAGGCCTCATTCTCCCTCACCAAAGTCCTGGGTGAAGAAATTTCCAATTAAAAATTAGTTGTTGTGACTAAAGTATCCTGTTATTGGGTTAGGGTTATTGCTGGGTACAGTAATCCTGTTTAGTTTTAGTTAAGCCCATCCCCTCAAGCTGCGTGAGGTACAGAACCTCCTTTCTGCTTATATAAACTATCTCACACTGTGTAAACGGTAGAAAAAAAAAGTTTAATTATTTGATTTCTTTCCTGGGTTGTAAACTTTAAAGAAAAATATTCCTCTGGTTAATTTGCCTGAATCTGTGAAGTTTTCCAAGCCCAAGAGACATTTATTCCCATACATACGATGAGATGGATATCCCTAGAAGCTGTTTGAACATCTTCCCAGTGAAGAATGAGGGTTTAAGTCCCAGAGCTTCACTAGGGGATATAAATGGTGGGAATGGCAGAACCCAGTTTGCTAATGCATGTCCTCAGATTCTTCCTTATTTCCTGGAGCATCCATTGCATTGTATTGTTTTGCTTTACAAACGAGATATCAACTTCCTAATCCTCTGTGCGTTATCTTGTTTTGCTGCAGATGTTAGTATTATAACATTTATGTGAACATTGTTGTATTCATTTTTCATCTGTTCATATTTTAAGGCATCCTTCCTTAATTTTTAAGATTCCTTCAGGCATTTTGGGTGTTGGTGTCCAGACTTTGAAGCCAGGGTGAGTTGCAATAGGAGTTCTGGGTGTTGAAGTGTCAATCATATTCACAGTCATCAGTCTGGACAAAGCTGAAACTTCTTCGTGTGTATTAAAATTAATTTGTTGTAGAAAACAGTGGTTGCCAACCAGTGTGCTGTGAGAAAATTTTGGTGGTCCACAGAGAAATGTCACCCCGAGAGCAACCCCCAAAGCAATTAATCCAGGCTGCGCGGGAACACAAGGCTGTGCTGCCCACATGGCCCGCGAGAATTCTTCCTACCCACTCACTCCTTACCTGGCAAACTTGCCTGCTAAATTGCTATTTTTCCCTCCCCCCCGCCCCGACCCCGACCATCAGCTGTTCTGCTTTGCCGGGAGATTTAGATTAGCTAGAAAGCAGGAAACCATTAGATTTCTTGCTTTCTAGGTAATCTTTAGATTTTCGGTTCTGCTTTTAAGCAGAGCTGAACCTTCCTTAGGACTGAACTTCTATTATTCAGTGCAGACTCAGGTAGCCAATGGCAGAAAGATAGATCTCTGAATGAATCTCTGATTCTGTGAGCAACTCAATCTGCCTGCCTGCTTTGCCTGATTTGGGGTAAAAGTTGCTCTTTTTTTATAAAAAATTCAATATTTATATAAATATTTATAACATTTACATACAAGCTATGCCCAGCCAGTCACATGACCACCAAGCCACACCCATAAATTAGGCCACACCTACAGAACCGGTTGTTAAGAAATTTGAATCCCACCCCTGCCTCTGTGTGTTTGTGTGTGTGTGTGAGGGAGAGAGGGAGAGAGAGAGGTTAGATCAGATCTCCCTCTCCCTTCCTCCGCCCTCTCTCCCACCAACGTCAGCAAGCCACCGTCAGTCAAAATTCATATTAGTGGTCCCCAGGTTTTAAAATTATGAGTTTGGTGGTCCCTGAAGTCCAAAAGGTTGGAGACTCCTGGTATAAAATATCTTCTATTGTCTGGCATGAATAAGTGCAGCAAATCGACTATCTTTCATCTCCCCTGGCTTGATCTGATAGTTGATGAGACATAAACTTGACAAACGGAAATGTAGAAAATTCTAGTTTCAATTATTTGTGAAACAACCCCTTCTTTGTTTTCTAATATGCTATTCTTTTTTTCTCTCTCTTACATGTGCTTTTAGGCTTTTCTTGATTAATTTAAATCAAGGTTTGTGTATACTAAATACCCAAATTATGATGTTCTAAGTGTATTATAACTCCTTCATTGGCTTTTATTGTATTGATTCATTCTGCTGTCTTGTCTACTTGGTTTCTCTGTGTTGAAGCTGATATCCTATTGAAATTCAGATGATGCACAGATGTCTTTCATATGACAATGTCCACTTAGTGCAGACTGGAGCTCAAGTTATAGTGGACAATAGTCATGAGACAGCTCTTCAGTTGGCTTAGAATCTGTTTGACATTCAAAGGGTTTTTGTTTTTTTTGCACTATTTGGGTAGCAGTAACTTCTAAGTTTCTGATTGCTGTGTCAATAACCATTGTCATAATTTGCAAGATCTTTATTCTTGTGTATTCTTGACTCATGAAAGGTCGGTGGTACCCTCTGAGCTTGCTTGTTTTCTTGCAGATGTTTCATTACCCAAACTTGGTAACATCATCACTGCTACCATAGTAAGAAGTACAGTTTGCTATACATTTATATTCTGGTGTATTGCCCTGTGTGGGGTAGTCTTTGAGATTCTTTGGTTGGGTTGCTTGCTGTTGGCCTCTTTGGCAGTGTCTTGATTGGGGTATTGCTTACTTGATCATTGGTCTGATGTTAACCTTGGAGTTAATCCATGCTGACCTAGGTGCTGATTGCTGGTGTTTTTGGGGTTATTCTTGACCAGGGGTGTCAAGCTCACAGCCCGTGGCCTGGATGCGTCATGTGCTGGCCACCCCCAACCCCAGTGTGTCATCATGAGTTTGACACCCCTGTTCTTGACTCCTGTTGTTTCTGATGTTCCAGAAATGTTAGAAAGAACTTTAGAATTATGCTATTCAATATTCTGCTTGTGTTATTTGAGATTGTTCTGCAGAATTCTCTGTTCAGTATAAGATGGTTTGTCATTTTTAGTCCAAGTAACTATTTTCTGGAATAGAATCTTCTCTTTATGATAGTGTTAAAACCAATGGTGAGTTCCTAGTCATTAAATACACCCTACCTGCCAGAAATGTAACACATTGTCGTAGTGGCATTATGTAAATGCACAGGAGAGGATGAAAAATATTTCTAAGCTATCCAAAGGATGGAAATATGGCAGCTGCTCTTAATTTAGGGCAATGCAGAAACTATTTATCTTTTACTCTTTCTTCAGTGAAACAAAAGCACAAGGACTCTGAGAAGCCAGCATTTTAAGAATGTTGTGTCATAAAGTGCAGTGTATCACTGGTTATCTAAATCTGTGTCAGCAAGATTCCTTATGAATTCCAGTCTCTGGTGCTGTGTGTATATATTGGAATATATTTTAGATTGACACTAAAAATAATATGTAATGTGTTTCTTATCTGGTCCGTCTCTTAGGGTTCCTTTTTTTTTTAATCAAGATTTAGTTCTGTGTGAGGAGAGAATGAGAGGAAAGACAAATATTCCATTCTAGAATTACTTATAAATACCTTTTTGGCTTATATAAAACTCTATTTTCATTGTTAATATAACAATAGGTATTATGGCAGTTTACTCTTGTAGTTGCTATTGTTTGTATTTCCAGGAGATATTGGTTTATTAACCTAAACCTGATGTAGTCTTTCAGGCAAATTCTGCAGGCTTTTTTTTGAGGTGAACAAGAGGTTTTTAGAGCATGAACTGCTAATGGAACAGATGGGTATTTTCTCCTATCGCGAGCAACCTTGAACAGCTGTTAAAGGCATTAAGATTGTTCCGCAGTGCTAACAAAGTATGAAATGCATATTTGCTCCTAATATACTTTTCAGTAACGGCATAATGAATCTTAACCAATTTTAAACTCATCAGCCTTTTGTTTCCATTAATTTCTTTTTGAATCAGTGTGTATTCTAGAGGTTTAAAATATTATTCTCTGTGCGATCAGCAATTTTTGAAACCGTTATAGGTGACGCTGTTCAGTGTTTATATGCTAATCTTACATTTGGTGTTTATTAAAGATACAACAAATGACAAATTGGAGTTGTCTTAATATTTCTAAAGAATGTTGACTAGAAAAGCCTGGTGTAACACAAATTAAACAAATGCTGAGCCAGGTTGCCTGTGGTCAATTATTTTTTATTTTTCGTTTTTTGTTTGTAAGCTGCCTAGAGTCATTGTTCAAGTTGGGTGCCCATATGCATTCTTTAAATAGATAAAAGTAAATTAAAATGTGTAAGCTCCAGTAACCCTTCTATGATGATACAAGAGGAGGAAGATAATTTTCTGAGCTACCAATCATTGTCTTTAACCTCAGAACCTTGAAAGCTGTAGGGAAACAAATTTTGAACATTAAGGAACAAAAATGCTTATAAATATATAGAGCTCTTGTTTCCCTTGAAGACTGCCTTACGGAGATTTACGCAAGTTAGCAGCGAAGAGGCAAAATTAATGATGGTATAATATTTTTGCAAATATGCTGAAGAAATTGGTTGGTAGTATAACAAGCTTTTTCACTGTGTGCAGCATTTCATGTTTTTATTATATACTTGCATTTTTATTCTACATAAACCAGTTATGTTGAGGTGATTGTGTAGTATATAAGTTTTTATAATAAATATTTTTTTAAAAAAAGATCTGACCAATTTGGGCTTTATTTCCTAGCATCCTTTCTCAGATTCACACCTATATGGAATTATTTATACCTACTCAGGTAGACCAATTTAAATGTTAATATGTTTAGGCTAATTTGCATATGCCATGGAAGATGTGGTCAGGCTCAGTGGCTGAGAAGTTGTCTAGTTTTTCAATTTCTCATTTTTATAGAAGTTGTCTTTAGTTTGAAGAGGTTTAGATGAAAGTAAACATTCATTAGATGAGAGTATTTCAGCAGTGACTGAATTTAGAAAAGATGGTTTAAAAAGAGATAAAAAGAGAAATGCCTGGGAGAGGAGGTTTTTAAGCAGGACAATCAGATATATTCAGTGGAAGATTCAAATGAACTATCATGCTGAAGTAGAAATTTTCAGAGCGTTTGTGTGTTATACATGAGAGGCTTTTGAATTGCCATCTGTGTTCATAAGAGCATTAAAGAATCTATCTTAGTTTTCTTTTAATTTCACCATTTTACATGAGGGTACTTTCACAAAATAGAAAAGCAAGTTGCAAGTTAGTGTTCAGCCTAGCAAAATGTATGTGATGGAATGAACAATAACTTAATTTTGATTATACCCATGACTGGAAAAGCAAATATCATACACTGCAAATTTATGTAAAGTTTTACCCCCCAAATCACTAGTGATCTGTGGGTTGATAATTACTTCCCTGTAATTATAAAAATAGAAGAAAACTACATCAACCGTAGTATATGATAATTGTGCTACAGAAATCTGATGTGTTATGAATCAATACAATATAAATTATGCTACATTATATATAAGAAATAATTATGTCTTTGAGTCAGATTTGACTCTTGGTGAATGCCTGAACACATCTATCCAATTTACTTGACCACATCGTGGAAGTGCTTTCATCAGCTACAGTGTGGAAACTATTAAAGAGTGTTGTTGGGTTTGTAATAACTCCTAGGCAAATTTTGGTTCCTGTTTCTTCCCTGATAATAATCTTGTGCTGATTACTTTTTTTAGTACCTTTAGGAGTGAATCCTACAAATTTTTGTGTAAGGAAAATAGCTGGGATAAAAGCTGGTTGAAATATCGGGACCCCGTTCCCATTTTTCTGGGCTCAATGTTTGGCAGAGCAGACATATCCAAACAGAACAAATTCTGTTAAACATGTCTAAAGATCAGTGTTTAAGGTAAAAAAAAAGTGGGGGGACAAGGAAGCATGGTGGAATGTAGTCTGGGTTCCCAGGAAGGAAGGGCTGCATTCCAGAGAACCAAGAGCAAAATGTAGATAGTTTGGTTGGGAGAAAGTCAAAGTAGCTCCTCCCTAGAACTTCTTAGAGCATATTTCTAATGATGCAAGTAGTTGCTTTAGTTTGACAATATTTCTGTCTATAGGCGAGGAACAATAAAGGAAACTGCTTAGAAGTAACTGTGCTTTTCTCAGTTTTGGGGACCTGATAGGAAGGGATATTAAGAAAGTCAACATGTTCCAGTAGAAAGCCTACATTTCTGAATTTTTTTCTCCTTATGATGCAGAAGAGGAGAAATAAGAAGTTGGAAGCAGCAGAAGAAACAAGAACAATTTTTTAAGGAGTCTTCCCCAATACCAAAGTATTCTGCCTTGTGATCCTGGAAAAAATCTTGACTGCTTTAAATAGTTGCTGACAAGAGCTCTATGGATGCTCAGAACTACAACCCCACATAGTTCTAATTATTACTTTATCTATTTTAAACTTTCTTAAATCATTTGCTTTGTTAAGCTTTTTCCAAAGAATTCTTGAATCTTTCATTCTCACTTGAATGGGTCGGAGAATCTAAAGCGTGGGTAGTCTCTGCTTCCTTGCTTGAAGACTGAGTCAATCAAAGCTTAGTCCTGCCTCCTTCCACTGCGCATGCCTAGTTTTTGACTCAGTCTTCATGCAAAGAGGACACGAGAGAGTGCTCATGAAAATATTAATTACGCTTTGTATTCTTCACGTTCAGAAAGAAGGAAAGTAAAATCAGCGAACTGTGAGTAAAGCGCAAAGGGGTGGAAGCCTTGCACAGAATCTGGGATTTTGGGACACGCCAGGAGAGTGCTAAACAGAGAAAGAGCCGCAGTGGCCCCAGACTTAGCAGCAGCCTCACAATCAGCCAGAAGATGGTGGACCAGATAAGCAAGTGATCAGCCATCCCGAAGCCACTGGGTGAAGAGGAAACAGAGACCGCCAATCAGCTGACAGGTGGTTTATGAGAAGCTGTGGCAGCTCCAAGGAAGCAGAACTAGCTTCAACCAAGAAGGGCAGGAAATAGCAGTAGGACCCTCATAGCCTCCAACAGTGCAGAAAGGATCCTAGGAAAATAAGAGTGGACACAGTTGCGGCCTTGAAGAAATGAGAGTCGTTATGTTGGAAATGCTGTCAGAGGTTAGGGATGGACGATGAAATAGACCCAGGCAGGAGGCACAACATCCCTCACTGGCAGGAGAAGCAGGAGGGGAGTTGGGCTGCCAGAGATTCAAGTAGGTCGTACACCCAAAGTGAAACTTCAGTTTCAGAGGAGGATGATCAAAAAGAGCCAGCCTTTTCAGATGAAGAGGTAAATGAAACAGAAACCCCGGCATTCATTGGTCTATTTCATCAGCAGCTGTTTTAAGATCCAAGACACATCCCAATTACCAGCACACATAGAAGGTTCCTACGATTTTGTTACACAGGAAGAAACTACAAAAAAAAAACCTCTACCATTCGGCCTATCATCAGCACCAAGGACATTCACCAAGGTACTAGCGGTGATAGCAGCGCATGTCAGAACAAGACCCATACACGTCCAGTGCTACCAGGATGACATATTAATACAGTCAGCCTCCTTCCTAAGGGCAAAGGAAGACTTAGAGTCCACAGTACAGACACTACACTACAGGAACACGGATTCTCCATGAACTTCGAAAAGCGCCATCTAGAACCAACAAGGCAACTGCAATACTTGGGGGAAGTCATAGACACCCACTCCTGTGAGGTTTATCTGTTGCAGGAATGGCAAGACAGCATAAGGGTGATGATAAGTCAGGCGTTTCAAGTAAGAACCAACGCTTTTTCTTTAAAGTCTCTCACAATCTCTCTTCGATCCAAAGATATTTCACTGGCCAACAACTGCCCTCCAGTGGGCATTCTCTGCTGTAATGTCTCTCGACACCTATGGAGATATCTCTCAGTCTGCCATAATCCTCACCAAAAGCAGGATTTCTATTTTTCTAAATTAAACATCCGGGAGTATATTTAAGCATTTGCTTATGGCTTCAAACCAGCCAGTTTTTCCTTTTCAGTGAGAGGGTTTGTATGTTAAATTGGAAGTTGAACAAATTAGTGTTAATTATGATCAAAGTGAAGCCTAAAGTAGGTCACATATCTTTCCAGATGAAACACACTGAAGCATGATATTTTTTCTTGCTTGCTTAGGTTTGAAATATTATTTATATTGAGGCTTAGCTAACACATTTCAAAGGGCAGTCCCATAATCAGAATGTACTACTTTGAATTGTAATGGCCTTTGTATGTTCTGGAAGGTTGTTTTTTTCCTTTAAAAAGTTAAGATTTATGTTGAATTGTGAAGCAATTCTGCATTCTACATGTTAATAACTACCAATCATGCGTGCGCACACACACACACACACACATGCACGCTCAGACATGCACACCATCCTGTAAATTCTTATGTCAAAAATTTATTCAGTGATTGTTGTTGGGTGTTTTTTTTTGCAAGAAAGTTCTTATTTTTTTCCCTAAGAACTGTAATGAAAGAAAAATGAGTGGCATTTCTATTTTTATAAATAGAATAGCAAATAATATGCTTATTGTTGCAGAATCCAGAAAGAAATGGATCAGGGAGCACTAAAAACAAAATGACCTGCAGTTCAACATTTTATTGGGAGATATTAAAGCAAATAGGAAACTGCTGCCCTGAAGGGGAGATCTGCATTAAAAGAGTGGGATAGAATTTTTTATTTAAATGAATAAAAAATAAAAACAGTTCCAGTATTAGAGCATCCACAATTTCTGGAGACAAGGTGTTCCATTGATTAATTGTTCTAACTGTCAGGAAATTTCTCTTTAGGAATGGAATAGAATAGAATAGAATAGAATAACAGAGTTGGAAGAGACGTTGGAGGTCTTCTAGCCCAACCCCCTGCTCAGGCAGGAGAACCTATATCATTTCAGTCAAATGGTTGTCCAATCTCTTCTCAAAAACCTCCTGTGTTGGAGCCTTTATTACTTCTGGAGGCAAGTTGTTCCACTGGTGAATTGTTCTAACTGTCAGGAAATTTCTCCTCCAATTCTAGGTTGCTTCTCTCCTTGATGAGTTTCCACCCATACAATAGGAGTACATTATATTGATTCAGTGAATGATCTCATTACTTCCTAATAGTTGTTGCCAATTCCCAGTTTTAAGCACTAGTAAAAGCAGCTTTGTTCATCCCTAAGAGAGCCAGTGAGCTAGTTTAAATGAAATGCATTGTTTTAAATGTAAGAAAGGAGGATTAAATGAAGTACCCAGTTTTCTTTTCCAAAACAGAATCAGCAGTTGCACTGTTCTGGTTGACAGTGCTTTTATCATTGTTGAGTGCTCTTTTCCTTATTCTTCCTTATTACCTTGTGGGAGTTGTACTGGTGTGTTATTTCACGTCTTAAATATTAGTCCCTTATGAATTGGTACATCTAAAATAAATACTTTCCTTAGTGACTCAAATTGAGTGATAATAGGAAGGGATCAAAAGTGGGACAGTAATAGAAAAAGTGTACACCACCCAAAGTCATTTGTGAGATGGATGGCTGTAGAAAACTGAGTAATAATTAACAATAATTCCAGTCCAAGCATTTTGAATATATTTTATGTATGTAAATCGAGAGACTAATAAAATAAAAAACACTTCTAGTTCAGTAGCATAATATAATCCTTCCCACAACAAGTTGCAATGGTTTAGCTATGAAACTCTGTCTAGAAATATTTATCTGAGCCAGTTTTGAGTTTCAGATGCTTCCAGTAAATAATATTTTTATGGTGCATGCTTTCTTTTGGAACTAAGTAAGCTTTAGAATGTTTTTGCAAATATTAAAGATGGGATGGGGTGAATTGTATTAAACTATTTGTGTGTAGAGGATTTAAAAGTTCTAATCCCTGGCAGTCTAGTTGAAAAGGCAGAAAGCTCTTTGCTAAAGGGAGAGTAGATAACACTTTTCATACAATGCATAATTAATTTAGTGCTACAGTATTTATTTGTTCTGAACCTACTGCCAGTCACCTTAATTGGATGACCCCGAGATCCAGGCTTAAGACAAAGAGAAGGCGGGGGGGAATATAACGTGGGTAAAGGGACTGTTCATAGTTTCAAGTATAACTGCACAATAAATTTTTATTAAGGCATTGTGATATTTGCAGTTAAAGTTTCAATCCCGGTGTTTATAATCCTCCATAGCGTGGAATTTGTATTTAAAAATATTGCTGCATTATATTGTCAGTTCAGTTAATATATTCACATCATAGTATGGTTGTAGCCCGGTTAGATGAAATTTTATTTTATGTGAACTTGAAATATCTTCTCAAGGTTTGTTCATGTTGCAGGTACAGGACTTTGATTCTCATTTGCCATCATGGTTGGAGAGCTTAGTGTTCTGTCAGGGAGAATAAACTGCCTAATCTACACCCCTCTCCTCCTGACTTGGCTTTCTTGAAATAATTTCTGAGAAAGAAAGAAATTGTATGTATTGTATACCTTTGCCTAATTTTTCTCAACAGAAACATTCAAGAGCATAGGAGATATAATAACACCAACCAAATATGATTGCCATTTCAAGGTGAACTACAGCTGGTTAGATCAAATAATGTCAGTAGAAATGGATAACTAGAAAAATGTAAAATAATCATCCTCAGTTCAGTTCAGTTTCAAGTTGTGTTTTTGTAAACTGCTGAAACATGGTAAGAGGGGTGGATAGCACATTCATTTTCTAAATATAGAAATTTTATCTTGAATCATACGTACCTTGATACGTGCATTTCTAAAATATTGCATATTTCTGGCTTTTTAAAACTATTGAAAATATTACAGGCTTCCTTTTCGTGAATTTATGAGTCTATATTTAGCTAGGCATGGAGCCTGCTTTCTTTAGCCTTGCTAATAAAATCTGATTATCCAACTACTATTTTGATTAACAAAAAGTCTTGTGGTGATAAATTTACTGGTACCCCATGATGTACTGGCAAAATCAGCATTTCATTAAACACACTGCTTATGATTTAGTTGCACACAGTGATGTTATTTCTCCATTATGATTATGTGGGTAATATCTGATCTCCTGAGCTCATTTCTATGAAGCTGAGAGTTTTTCCATTGTATTTTTATATTCTGAACGTTTATTTATTGGAGCTTAGAACTAGGTGGAGGGCAAGAAAATTCATTAAATTATTTGATAATGATATAGCAGGCAGTAGTTGGAGTGATGTGGTGGCCAGAGGTGGGGCTCTCGCCTCACAATCAGGAGGCTGTAAGTTCGATCCTAGGTAGAGCAGGTATTTCTCTCTCTGGGCACATATATCGGCTGAACAAAACTCTACATTGGCAACAGGAAGGGCATCCGGCCATTAAAACACTCTGGTAGCTTCATTCAGTTGCCCAAATTCCACCTCACAAGAGATTATGAGGCCATTAAATGAAGATGATGATGATAGCAGGCAGTAGTTGTCATACCTAGTTGTTGCTTTTAACTGTTGGCTTTTCCTATTCATAGGCTACATGAGCCAAGAAAAAGCAAAGGCACTTGTTTTAAAGCTAGTAGAAAGACCTGTTGGTTTTTGCCATGTGTAAACTAACCTTTATATAAGTGTGTGTGAGTGTGTGTGTATGTGTGTGTGTAATTTACATCTATAAGTCACATTGTGATTAATTTCAATTTTTAGAAATTTAGAAAGCTGTCTGATTCTACAACAACTATGGGTGGCTTGTGGTACAATAAAATAAGACATCTCTATAGTAAACATTCCTCTCAAATCCATTTGATGTGCTTTCAGAATGTTCTATGCTTTTATAGTCTTAAAACACTTCATACTTTTTAACCATAATTTGGGGTTGCTGCTGTATTTCTAATCCTGCTTTGTCTTATGAGAAAAGCACATTTTTAGAAGCCATTTTCTTTGTGTTGTATGATGGACTCTGTAGTCTGTGCCAATCGTTCCCGGGATTGCTCTCATTTCTGTCGTTTGCTTTCACTTACTAAAATGTTGCTATGCTTAAATGCCAGATATGCCAGGGGAAAAAAAAGGGGGGGGGGAATTCATTTGTTATTACTTAAACATATTTAATTCTTCAACATAAAATTGGTGTTTTGTTTTTTTCTTCAAAAGATTGGCTTAGGAAAACTAAAATGGTAAACACAATTTCAGAGACAACTAACTGCCTATAGGCCACACATTCCTTTGAAGCCCACCTGGGGCTGCAGCATTTGTAGATTCATCAATTAAAGTCTGCAGTCCCAAGTTTTATACACTGCAGCAAATTTGAAAAGTGAATAAACATATATGTCTATATCTATCTATCTGTCTATCTGTCTATCTATCTATCTATCTATCTATCTATCTATCTATCTATCTATCTATCTATCTATCTATCGGAACACATCATAAATATTAATTATCTTTCCAATGCAGCATCAGACTTTTATTATTTTTTTTACGAGGAAGAGCTAAATTTCAAAGAGATTAAGTGACCTCCTGTTCAAGGTTAGATGGCATACTGTGTGCCAATTCAGTTCTGAAAGTCTCATTGTAATCAGATAGATTCCATGGAATCGCTTAACCTTCCCCAAAAAGGTTCATAGCAGATGGTTTTGCCTACGTTTGAATATAAATGTGTCAATTTACAGCGCTGGGAGAATTGATTTGTCTTCTTAC
Organism: Pseudonaja textilis; assembly: GCF_049901715.1. Taxonomy (NCBI): domain Eukaryota; kingdom Metazoa; phylum Chordata; class Lepidosauria; order Squamata; family Elapidae; genus Pseudonaja; species Pseudonaja textilis. The sequence continues at coordinate 18,799,571 of NC_141998.1, read as the reverse complement.
ACAACCCAGTTCGGAAAGGGTTACAGCTGAATTGCCTGTAGCAGTCTGGAGAAAGTGTGAATCATTCAGGGAAGGAGGAATGCAAGCTACTTGGTTCTTATTGTCAGGATTTCCCCACCCCCCTCCACCCCAAGTTACAAGACTTTCTGTCAACTGTCAAGATGCTTGAGCACAAAACAGCCTGTGGACTGTAAAAATGCAGCTCTCTGTGTGTGTGTGTGTGTGTGTGTGTGTGTGTGTGTGTGTGTGTGTGTGTGTGATGGGAATGTGGAGTTGGGGGAAGCAACTTTTTTGCCTTGGCTTCTTCTAGGCAGCTGCTTCTGCAGTGTGTCTCTCTCTGCATGAAAACTGGAGCCATTGCTGCTGCTTTCCCTACTGCCAATTCATCAGGTTCCACTGCAGGGGCGGTAAGAACTGGAAGCTATGCTGACGAATCCAAAAGGTCAGAATTACCGATAGATCACCCACAGGAAGGTATTTGAGAAACGTTTTCAGCCACTTCTTGGTGTGTGTGTGTGCGTGTGTGTGTGTGTGCGTGTATGTGTGTAAATCCTGTGATTTTAAACAGTATTTTTAAAAAGCATCCCAGTATTTGAGGGGCTACCACAATGAAGGGGGGATCAACTCACTTTCCAAACGATGGAGACTAATCAAGGAGAGAAGCAACCTGGAATTGCGGAGAAACTTTCTAACAATGGGAACAGTTAACCAGTGGAACAGCTTCCCACCAGACATCGTGGGTGCTCCATCACTGGAGGTTTTTAAGAGGAGACTGGACAGCCATTTGTCTGAAATGGTATAGGATCTCCTGCTTGAGGCTGGACTAGAAGACCTCCAGGGTCCCTTCCACTTCTATTCTGACTGAACATTGATTGATCACCAGGAGTGGCCCACATGTCTCAGTGAGTAGAAAACATTCCACATTCTGGTTTAGCTAGTGTTTTTGTCACAGAAATGCAATCCACAGTATTTAGAATAAAGCTTTTTCATAAGCACCTATTGCTTTTTAATATACAGATGAGTGAAGGAGATAATTCAAAATAAATCTCTCAAATATTATAGTGAAAAGCCAATTCTTCATATCTTTTACTTAATTATTTTAAATAAATTCATGTTTTATACTTCATAAAAGTTATAAGAGAATTCTGCAACCTCATTCTTAAATATAATTTAATGTTTACAATGGAACTACGTTGAATTCGTAGGGATGTAATTATAGTATTTTTTTTAATGTTTCTATCTATATTCTATATGTGTTATCAAATCAGATGAATTTAGTTCCCAAAATCTAACCTGAGCCCTATTCGATTAAAGTTAGGAGAGTAAGAGGGATGGGACATACATGTAATAAATAAAATAAAATAAAATGCATCTGGGGTGTGATACCTTCAAGACAAGTCCTTCTTTTCATCTTGGCCTTAGATATTGTTGCTTTTCGTTCGTCCAGCTCTCTTGTAATTTTCTTCCAGACAAAGATAGCCAAGACATTTATTTATAGAGAACAAACAGGACAAAATTAAAGCGGAACCTCCTACCTAAATCTTTTTTTTTTTAATGAAGCAGTTTGTTTTGTAAGACCAAAAGTTATTTATGAGCATGAAGTGGGTTGTTCTAGGTTCTCCTCTTTCAGTTACATACAAATATATAAAAAGTTATGTGAACCCGCTTGAAAGCAATAGCACTTAGACTTATATACAGCTTCACGGTGCTTTACAGCTCTCTCTAAGCGATTTATAGATTCAGGCTCTGGCCCCCAACAATCTGGATCCTCATTTTACTGACCTTGGAAGGATGGAAGGCTGAGTCAAGCTTGAGCCTGGTGAGGTTTGAATTGCCAAATTGCAGGCAGCCATCAGTCAGCAGAAGTAGCCTGCAATACTGTACTCTAACCACTGCACCGCCGTGGCTCATGATCCTCTTGATGGTCTACAGAGAATGGAAATGGAACCATGGAGGCTGCTATTTTGTCTGCTTGGACGAACCACCTATGCTGAGTTTTGAGAAGTCCTGTTTTGTAGAGTAGAATTGCTCAGAGTTGTCCCAGAAGACAGGGAAGGAACGATGCAGGTAAATGATAAAAGAAGCTATTTTCTGCTGGACATGAGAAAAAAGAGCCCTAAGAGATGATCACCAGTGGAATAAACTCCCTCTGGAGGTGTTTAAAAAGAGACCAGATGGTCACCTGTAATAGCAGATTCCTCTACAGGGCAGGAATTTGTATTAAAAGATTTCGAAGATTCTTTCCAAACCTTTACATTCCGTGAATCTAGTTTTCATTCGCCCTTTTCTCCCTCCGAAGGCTCAGTTTATACCTTCCTTTAGAAAAGTGTGAATCAAAAAATTGCACCAGTATGAAGTAGTGGTGATTTCCAGTTGTGATTGATATTAGAAAATACCCTCTTTGTCTTTTGCCAGTGGAGTTTGAATATTTCCGCTCCCCCTGTGTCAATTATGGATGGAATAGTTATTTTAGTATACATATACACTTATAAAATGTATTACACTAGAATATTACTATTGCTATTATTCTTCTCATCCTTCCTATTATGTATCTCCTTCCACTTATGACTATAACCTTGTTGCTTGTATCTTTATGATTTATATTGTTTTATTTATTTATTTCCTAGTATGATTTGATTGTTTATTTAGTCTCCTATGACCATCATTAAGTGTTGTATCTTATGATTGTTGATGAATGTATTTTTTATATACACTGAAAGCATATGCAAATTCCATGTGTGTCCAAATCACACTTGGCCAATAAAGAATTATATTCTAAAAAAATATAGATAAGTTTTTATTGGTGAAAATGTGTAGCTATTTGATTATGCTTTTTCTTCCCAGGATACACAGCATTTTATCTAAATGGCGTCCTTCATTCCCAAACTCCTATAGACATAAGCAATGGGCAGAGGGGGGGGGGGGGGGGGGGGGGGGGGGGGGGGGGGGGGGGGGGGGGGGGGGGGGGGGGGGGGGGGGGGGGGGGGGGGGGGGGGGGGGGGGGGGGGGGGGGGGGGGGGGGGGGGGGGGGGGGGGGGGGGGGGGGGGGGGGGGGGGGGGGGGGGGGGGGGGGGGGGGGGGGGGGGGGGGGGGGGGGGGGGGGGGGGGGGGGGGGGGGGGGGGGGGGGGGGGGGGGGGGGGGGGGGGGGGGGGGGGGGGGGGGGGGGGGGGGGGGGGGGGGGGGGGGGGGGGGGGGGGGGGGGGGGGGGGGGGGGGGGGGGGGGGGGGGGGGGGGGGGGGGGGGGGGGGGGGGGGGGGGGGGGGGGGGGGGGGGGGGTGGGGGGGGGGGGGGGGGGGGGTGGGGGGGGGGGGGGGGGGGGGGGGGGGGGGGGGGGGGGGGGGGGGGGGGCGGGGGGGGGGGGGGGTTTGGGGGGGGGGGGGGGGGGGGGGGGGGGGGGGGGGGGGGGGGGGGGGGGGGGGGGGGGGGGGGGGGGGGGGGGGGGGGGGGGGGGGGGGGGGGGGGGGGGGGGGGGGGCGGGGGGGGGGGGGGGGGGGGGGGGGGGGGGGGGGGGGGGGGGGGGGGGGGGGGGGGGGGGGGGGGGGGGCGGGGGGGGGGGGGGGGGGGGGGGGGGGGGGGGGGGGGGGGGGGGGGGGGGGGGGGGGGGGGGGGGGGGGGGGGGGGGGGGGGGGGGGGGGGGGGGGGGGGGGGGGGGGGGGGGGGTGGGGGGGGGGGGGGGGGGGGGGGGGTGGGGGGGGGGGGGTGGGGGGGGGGGGGGGGGGGGGGGGGGGGGGGGGGGGGGGGGGGGGGGGCGGGCGCGCTTTTTTTGGGGGGGGGGGGGGGGGGGGGCGCTGGGGGGGGGGGGGGGGGTTGGGGGGGGGGGGGGGGGGGGGGGGGGGGGGGGGGGGGGGGGGGTGGGGGGGGGGGGGGGGGCGGGGGGGGGGGGGGGGGGGGGGGGGGGGGGGGGGGGGGGGGGGGGGGCTGGGGGGGGGTTGGGGGGGGTTTGGGGGGGTGCGGCCGCGGGGGGGGGGGGGCGTGGGGGGGGCCGGGGGGGGGGGGGGGGGGGCCCGGTTTTTGGGTCCCGGGGTATGTGTGGGGGGGGGGGGTTGGGGGGCGGATGGGGGGGCGCCGGGGGGGGGGGGGGGGCGGGGGGGGGGGGGGGGGGGGGGGGGGGGTGGGGGTGGGGCCCCCCCCCGGGCCCCCCCGGCCCCCTCCCCCCTTCCCCCCCCCCCTCCCTCTTAATCTAAGGGGTTTGTGGTGGACCCCCCCATCTATTCTTACAGTGGTTGGTTTAGTATTTTTTTTCTCCCTGGGTAGTACTGAAAAAGGTGGAAGTGGAAAATTTTTGATCTTTTACAGGGCTTCCGCAAACTTCAAGTGATTCTCAGCATCAGTTTAAATAAAGGTGTTAAAAGCCTTTGCAGTTTTAGAATTCCTGTATTGTGCTACATGCTCATCTGATATTGCAAGAGTAAGATCAGTATAGTTTGTCTTGCAGTATGTCCCAGGGTTGCCTTTTGCATATTATATCTGTCATTATATCTGTACATCTCTGTAGGGACTTTCCATAAAAGTACAAGGAGAAAAGGAACTGGATTTTTAAGTGTTCTGCCAGCAGTAGCTCCTGCTAGCAAAAAAGGAAAGATATTTTCATTGATTTTCTCTTTCCTTTACAGTTCTAAGGGACACTTCCTCTCTTATTCCAGAGTATACATCAAAAGTCCAAAGCTGATTGTTTTTTTTATAAAGTTTTTTTATTTTTTTTAGAAGACAAACACTAACAAACACAAACACAAAACATCAACATAAAACCTTCTTCCAAAATACAGTGTGTCGGTTGGTACATTTCTTTCGTGCAATGTCACAATATCAATGGTCTTCCCTTCCAAACATACATTCATATTACATAAGTCAACTATACATATTATATTACGTTATATTGTGTTATTATTGTATCGTTGTTAGACCCAACTAAAAATGTCTATATTTCTTATCGAGCAAATCTCTATTTTAACAAACCTGGGATCATACAATTCATTTCCTTATATTCAATTATATAACATAATTACATCATATTATCTTACATATTATACTATTTCTTTCCATAACATAGTTTACTTCTCTATTTTCTTATCTAGCCATTGATAAAATAAACCCCAAATTTTATAATATTCTTTATCTTCTTGCTCTCTGATTGCTAATGTCAATTTACTCATTTCTGCACATTCCATCTTTTTCTTAATCACTTCTTCCTCTATTGGAATTTTTTCACTCTTCCAATTTCTAGCAAATACAATTCTAGCCACCGTTAACACATTTAAAATCAGATACGTCAATTCTCTACTGTATCCTTCAGGCAAGAAACCCAATAACAATATCTCTGGTTTCAAGTCTTTTTGCTGTTTTATCATTTTTTCAAGCCATGTATGAATATTAGTCCAATATCTCTTAGCTTTCACGCACGTCCACCCCATAGGATAATATGATCCAGGTATCTGATGATACTTCCAACATCTCTCCGATTTGTTCTTGAACATCCTTGCTATTCGTGCTGGGGGTAAATGCCACCTGTAGCCCAAAGCTGATTTTGAGGGGCGGTAGAAGGGATTCCAGGGGAGGTGTGAATCAGCAAAAATTGCCGTTTTTCTTTTTTCTTTTTCTTTTCACTACTAGTGGGATTCCTACCTTGGAGCTGACATTTTATCTATATAGAAACCCTTCTGTTCTTGAAAGGCCAAATTTGGATCCAGACCATTAAATCTGTAATACTATTGTGCCTGCAGTTATATAATACGAATTCCTGTTGACATTCATTTTCTTTCATGAGGCTAGCAAGCCAGGTTACTTTTACAAAATGGAAGCTGGGAGAGAGGTTATAGTAAAGAATGGGAAGCGTATCTGTAGCGTAGAGACGACGGTGATGCTTTTGGGGAGTTGGACTAGAAGACCTCTATGGTCCCCTCCCCTTCTGTTATTCTCTTATGTGGTTGTTGTGGAATTTTAACAGGGATGAAAACCTGCTCATGGTTAAAGATACTTTCTGTGGTGAAAGTATAGAATATGCTCATCCTTAAAGCCATAAAATAATCTTATTTAAACTTGCACACAATTTATTTTGATCCTTCTGGTTGGGTGTGGTCCATACATCACATAGGGTTGTGAAAATATTTCTGTTAGATTTGCTAATACATGAAGTAATGGCTTACCCGAGCAATGCGTAATTAAGATCTTATAACTGTATCCCGTAAATCCGATGCCCTTTATTCTTCAGAATTGAAATTTTAAATAGAAGTTGCTTGGTACTTCATTCCTTATTATTTGGTTTCACTTCCCTAATGACTGTTTAATGATTTTTTTTTTAATTGTTATTATCATAGGCAGCTCTTTGCAAGCAAGGAAAGAAAGAATTCCTTGCTTAGCTAAGCTTGTGGGATGGACAGATAAGATCAGACATGTTAAGCAGTCCAGGGGAAGGCGTGTGCAGATTGAGACATGGGAAAAGAGTAGAAAGGGATTCCAGGTAAAGGAGAGGCCTGGTCGGAAGTTCAGGGAAGTGGGAAGGAGGGAAGATGGCTGCCTATTACAGGTAAGGACAAAAGTTTGGTTTTCAAACGATTGAAGCCTGATGGATCAGGTGAAAACAATTCAGAATTACTGAAATCATTTCTCTCTTTTTTATTTACCTAGGATGATTAAATTTCTATAATTACTTAAATATACCATTTTGCATATGAAAGTGTCTGTAATATTTAAATTCAGTGCCTGGGGTTATGCAGTTCTTGGGCCTTTCATACCACAACAATTATTTGCATGCAGGCAAAAGGGGCTGAAACGTTGCTACTTTCACTTATTTTTATGACTTACTTTTGGGTTGCTGCGTGGGTGGCATTTAATGAAAATAATGATTGAACCTAGAGCATTTTATTTATGCATTTATCTATGTATCCATGTGTTACTTTTAACATAGTAGTATGCTTTTATTATAACTCAAAGGGGCGAATATACCCAACACACCCTACTGTGGTTATCTCCACAACAATCCTCCGAGATGGTTGGGTTGAAAGAGAGTGAGTGGCTCAAGGTCACCCAGTTGGCTTTCATGGCAGGACTAGAATTCTAGAACTCCCGGCCTCCCGGTTTCTGGCTTTTTACTTGCACAAAAGGACACAATCCATATTTTGATTTGAAAACTATGAGAGAATAATGTTTAAAGTGATGCTTGTTTGTGCCGGTGGGATAATGCTAAAAAGTTTATTTAGGTCAAAAATATCAAATGTGGCATTTAAATACAGTTCGTCTAAGTAAAACTGTCTGCCACTCTTCCTGAACGGTACTTCTAAGATGGAAAAGCCCCCGCCCCCTTTTTTTTAAAGGTGAATTGAAACTATTGAAAGGACCAATTTTTTTTTCTAAGTCAACTATACAATATTATTGATAAACATTTTATAATATATTTTGACCTTGATATGCTGCCCGGATTTGTTGACCTTAATTTTCTTCTTTTCAGTGTTAATTGTTACCAAATACGCTCCGTTGTGCTTCTGACCTCTGCGTTTTGCTGTGATTAACTTGATGCTGAAAAAGTATTTGCCCTTTGCTTTCTCAGTGTTGGGCTCTGATCCATGCAGAAGTAATGGCAGGTAGTCCTCAATTTACGACCACAATTAGTGAGCAATTTGTTAAGTGAGTTTTGCTCCATTTTATGACTTTTCTTGCTGCATTTGTTAAGTGAATCACTGCTGTTGTTAAATTAGTAACCTGGGTGTTAAGTGAGTCTGGATTTCCCAATGACTTAGTTTATCAGAAGGTCGTAAAAGGGGATTGCAATGCCAGGACACTGCAGCAGTCATAAATATGAACCATTTGTCAACCATCTGTTGACATAAATTGTTCTGACCTAGGTTTCCCAAGATCATGAAGTAGACTCCTTGTCCCGATAAAACCCCTTTTATTTAGGTTAAAGTAAATTCCTTTCCAACAAAGTCTCGGCCAATAGTCTTTCATAAGATATCACAACTATAGACCTTTATCAGGCTTGGAGAGTTGCCAGGCCGATATCTGACAAATGCCTGTTGTAGCAGCAATTACTTGGCAAGAAGTCCGGAACAGATCTTCACTCTAATAAATTGAACTAATTGTCTCCTCAAACACCACTCCCCTTTTGCTCCTCTTTATTCCCTATGGGAGGGGCCATTAACTGTCCACCTGAGCCTTTACTCCTGAGTTGACCCTTGTTCCTTAACTGTTCCCTTCTCCTGGCAGCTCTGTGCATGTGCACACTGGGAACGGGCTCCAGCTGCTCTTCTTCCCCACTGATCTCTGACTCTGAAGGCAGCTGATAACCGTCAGACGGCCCTGGCCCCATCTCTGCTTCCGGAGCAGAACCCTCATCAGAGCCTTCCCCAGACTCCAGGACTGGCCCATGTTCCTTCTCAACCTCCTCACTGTCTGAGTCTTCTCCCAGCTCTGCTGTCCGCTGGTGGACCACAACATAAATATGAACCAGTTGTCAATCACCTGACCATTTGAAAGCTGCAAGGGTCATAAGTGTGAAAAATGATCATAAGTCACTTTTTTCAATGCTGTTGTATCTTGGTCACTAAACAAACTGTCATAAGGACTACCTGTACTTTTCCTAGCTGCTTGAAGTAATGTTACATTTCCTTTTTCTTCATAAAAGAATCTACTCAGCGGGTGTTTGACTTGAATATGTCAATCATTGTCCATGTCCGAAGATCACATCTTAGATACTTAAACACACCAAATGATCACATAGGTTGCATTTGAATGATGACTTTGTATTAAATTGAGTTGAATGGAAAAGTCAATTTGTAAGTAGAATCAGAGGTGGTATTCAGCCGGTTCTGACCAGTTCAGGAGAACCGATAGCGGACATTTTGAGTAGTTTGGAGAACCAGCAAGTACCACCTCTGACTGTCCCTGCCCCCATCTATTCTCTGCCTCCCAAGGCCCAGCTGATTGGCTGGGTCTTCTTATGTTGCCCTTCACAGGAGAATGGAGCTGGAAAGCAGGTTAGTGGGGTGGGAGGGAATGAAATTTTGCAGTATCCTTCCCCTGCCACGCCCACCAAGCCATTCCCACAGAACCGGTAGTAAAAAAATTTTTTTTGAATCCCACCACTGGGATTCTGTGTGACAATTTCGGTTATGCTTTGGTCCTGGAACCCACACAATTGGCTGAGCTTGGAATGAAATGAGGCCCAGTATACTTTGTGCTAAATGGTGATTTTGGAGGATGCACAGATTTTTGGTAAAAGATGGGCATTATGATTCCACAGATCTTTTTTATTCAAGCTTTTGGAACTCTTAAGGTTCGTATTTAAGGCTGAAAAATTCTTCTAAAGCTATTCCCCCCCTCCCCAATCGGGATATGAATATTAATAAAACATGACTTTTTTTTACTGTTAATTGTGTTCAGATTAATAAATAGGAAGTCGGCAATTTTCTAAACTACAGTGGAATGAAACAGGTTTGATTAAATAGCCATGCTCCTTGTTTTATAGAAGATAAGTTTCAGCAGACTTCAAACTGATTGAAGTCTGAATGGTGTAGAATTTGATTTCCATTCTGAGGTGCCAAAGGGCGATTTAAAATTCATCTTTAGTTTTGTACAGACTCTTCTGTGTGACAGGTAACCGAACAAGAGGAAAGCTACATAATGAAATAATAGCGCCAACTTCATGCTTTTTGCTACGTTTAGCAGAGAAAATTATTTTTGGGTACCAAAAACATTTTTGGAGAGGACAAGATCTGACAAATATATGTTTTATATAGATATTGTGTGTACGTGTGCGCATGTACGCATGCCATATTAAGAAAATATATTCAGGATAAAAGAATATTCATTTGAATATTCTTAGCTGCTTACTGTGTGCTTGGTGAACTATATGGATGGACCTGCCAGCTGGAAACAATTTTTTCTTAAGCACTTTATTTTTAAATGATTGTTAAGCAGGTTAATGTTTTTGAACAAGCAACTCCCCGAAGAGGACAGCAGATTTAGGTTTTATTCTGGTATTGTTCTGAAGAGTTAGAGTGGTGCAGTGGCCTAGAGATGGAGCTCTCACCTCACAATCAGGAGGCTGTGAGTTCGATCCTAGGTAGAGGCAGATATTTCTCTGGGCACAATGTGAATATATCTGCTGAACAAAACTCCGCCTTGGTGACAGGAAGGGCATCCAGCCAGTAAACACTCAAAACTCCATTCAGTTGCCCAGACTCCACCTCACAAGGGATTACGGAGTCATTAAAAGAGGATGATTGTTAGAGCTAGATCCTATGCAGCATGAAGAGTCCAGCCTGAAGTTGCTGCACCATAAATGTTGAGGAGAGATTTAAGTTATGGCTGTCCAGTAAGACACTGCCTTTTACATTCATTTTGTTCCATTCAGGTTTGGTTTATAGATGACTGTTTCAGTGGCTTAGCTATAATTGTGAAGCACAACATCGCATGTGTGACAGCCTTGCCCGCTCTGTACACCTGCTACAGAGTCCTTTCACCTTTGAACAGCTGAAAGGACTGTCCTTCCAGTTCCAGAGTTTCTGAAAGCTCCTTATCTCCATTTTGTCTTCTTCTATAAGAAATAAATCACCAGTTTTTGAAGTTCCTAACATTGTAGATTGCTGTATTTCACTCATGCTCTATTATTGTAGCTGCAGTTTTGGGTATTGGACATTTGGTTTTAACATGTCCTCTTTTTAAAATGAAAAAGTGACATGTAACTCCTAAGTAAGTATCAATTGTTGTGCTGCCAAGATGCTACCAGGGGAAGACTGACCCAAATTTCAAAAACTTGAAATGATAAATTGTTGGATTCTAGGGAGCTCTCCGCATAGTACATCAATGTAGGCTCTTGTTATTTGTTCCAAATAAATTAAAGAGAATAAACATTGAAAGCTTATAAATGCATTCCCCAAAGACTAATATTATCAAATAAATTATTCCTTCCTTCCAAGAGTCTCATTAGTAGGGGAATGCAATAAAATAATGCACATTAGCGTTTTAGGTTGACATTGGGAGATTCTATAATTTTTTTAATCTTCTAAATCAGGGATTTATTAAGACAGCAAAAAAACCCTCGTTCTTTTATAATTACTTTTCTAGAGTTGCTAGAAATTATGCTTCTAATGCATAATATGTGTTTCATAAGGATTTATGCAGGGGCATCATTTGGAACAATACCTGCATCAGTAATCATAAAAGGAAACAGGTAAGAAATAGTTCAGCCTGTGTATTTATTCAAACTCTTTTGCCCCTAGGCTTTTGGGAAGTGATCCCTCTAATATTTATTTACTTTATTTACTTTCATGATTATCACATCTGAAGAACATCATGGTTTTTTTGTGACCTGTATTTCATGGAAAGTAGAATTAAACCTTGAAATGTGTGTTGAAATGATAAAACGAAGGAATTTTGTAATAAAATTAGTGGAAATATTAAGGAAACTCAACTCAGAGAGAAATTTTAGGAGCACTAAATAGTTTTGAGAAACATACCTTAATCCTTCAGATGCAAATAGCTAATAGGAACAGGATTTTTTTTTAACTTTGAAATCTCTGCTGTGTTTTCCTTTTTTGCTACAATTGCTGCTTTGTAGGAGTGACATAATTCAACAGAACTGTAGACATTTTACATGGGAGTTGTGTGATTCAACTGAACAGACAGCATAATACTAGAATAAACTTGAGCGACTGATTCCAACACTTTTAAAAGAAGTGTCTGTAGTACCATCTGTTGAAAGTTGCCAAAGTAACTCAAGTTATTTAGCGCATGTCATTAACGTTATAACTCTTTAAGATGTGATAAATACAGCAACAGCCTTGACAGAGGGGAGAAGTGAGACATAGCGAAAGTCATATTATTACAGGTAATCCTCAACTTACGATAGCAATTGGCACTGGAATTTCCGTTGTTAAGTGAGGCGGTCTCATAGTGTGATGTTGCACAACCCTCTTACTTTTGAAAGCATTCCCAGCACTCCCCGTTGCTATGTTAACCAAACTCATTAGCCAAGGAGCCTCCCTGAACCAAGCCATAGTTTGGTCTGTCTCAGTTCCGAGCCTCCCTTCTTCCAAGGTAAGGGATCTATGTTAGGGGTCTCCAAACTTGGCAACTTTGAGACCCGTGGACTTCAACTCCCTAAGGGCTTCTTGGCACACTGTGTTTCTAGGCTGCAGCTCCCGCACAAGCCCCATCCCACCTCAGCTAGACAGCACAGTGCAAGGCTAAAGACGCCGTGGGAAACCCCAGCCTGGTCCAGCAGCCTGGTGCAAAGCCCCAGTTGCTTCTTAAGACCCAGCCAGCTGTATTTTTAAACATCTGGAGAGCATACCTTTTTCCCCCCGTTACAGTTTTTGTACGTTATTTAGAAAAAGCTTATTACAGATAACGAATAGTCATGAAAAGCGGTACCCATGGCTCAAATTGTATTACAGTTTAGAAGGTTTAAGAATTATCATGATTTTATGTTTGTGAAGCCTGCAGTTAAGAGAGTTGGAAGGGACCTTGTAAGTTATCTAGTCTAACATCCCCATCACCCACCCAAGCAGGAGACCCTACACTATTTCTGAGAGATGGCAGTTCAGTCTCTTCTTGAAAACCTCCAAGGATGAAGCTCCCACAACTTCCAAAGGCAACTTCTGTTCCATTGGTTCTGTTCCACTGGTTCTGTTCCATTGGCTCTCGCTGTCAGAAAATTTCTCCTTATTTCCAGATTGAATCTCTCCTTGTTCAGTTTCCATGGTTCCTTGTCTGGTCTTCAGTTGCCTCTTCCTCTCCTAGGCAGCCCTTCAAACATTGGACGACTGCTATCATGTCTCCCCTGGTCCTTCTCTTCACTAGACTATCTATGCCCAGTTCCATATTGATATGTGTTATTTCTCATTTAGCCATTCATTTCGTGGAATGGACTGTTCTCTGTATAGTTTTGAAGATTTCCCCACGCTTTAAAAAACCAACAAGGAGCTTGAAAGAAATTGAGGCTGCTGATTAATTAAGATTGGCCCAGCTTGCTTTCTGTACTACCTCACTTTCTGTGGAAGACTCCCATAATGTTTTTTATTTTATTTTCTTTTCCATTAGCATCAGTATAACAAGCATCAAGTCATTGTGGTTATAACCACTACTCAGTTTGGAATAGGGATCTTTTTTCTCTAAGGCTTATGCCAGCGTCAACCATGTCAGTTACTAGTCTACACATCATACAACCATCCTTTCTAATGAAATTATTTTTTGTATCCAAGGTCTATTTTGTACCCTAGCATTTTTTTTTTAAAAAAAACCCACTCCGAATTGAGTTTGTGGAGGTGGAGTGATTTTTGGAAATTCTTTTTAATTTTGTCCTTAGGACAATTTTCAGTAGTGTAACTGAGGAATATTGAAAGATTGTACTGAAATCCTTCTGGCCTTTGCTGAATATTGTTGATTTTAAATGTTTGCAATATCGATCCTTCTTTGCTAACAAAACTAAGTTTTCACACATGCCATTGAAGAGTTGTTTTGGAGAGTCACTTCCCTTTTTGTGCAACATAGGGAGAGCTTTTTTGTAAAAAATTGCAAACTTTCTATGATTTTTGATCAGTATAAAGATTTCTGTTTTAAAGTGGAGGCTTTAAAAATAATTATGCCAAAATAATTTTGCGCTAATTTGTTAAATATTTCTTGTGCTAGAAGAAAAAAAATTAAGAAAAATATACAATTTGCTGCTGACCTTTGCTGTACCTAATTATCTTTTCACCATTAATTCCCGTTATGCAGAGAAGGGTATTTTCATTTGCAGAACTTAATGTTTTATCCTTTATGGGGCAAGTTTATGTTGGCAGGAAAGTTTAATAACCTTTCATATTGTGCATTTTTCAGTCAGAATGTGATCATCTATATCCACTTTGTGCTGACCCTTATATCAGACGTGGTTGTCTTTTTACTGCTTCCCCTCCATACTAAATATTGGCTTGAAATTGAGGTTATGTGCTTTTTGCTAGTGGATTGTTCACTTAGATTTCTAAGAACATTGGTAAATTCTATTTAGTTATGATTGCTGAAAGTACTGAAATATGCCCAGGCTTGGATGGACTAGGAATTTAGGCCTTACATAGAAGATAAACAGCATTTAATGCTTTTCACTAACTTTTGTCCTTCTGCTGTGTTAAATTTCTCATTTTATTCTATTGCCTTATATTGTATTACTGTGTTCTTTTTTATTTTCAGCTGTGGATCAAATGCACAGATAAAAATAAAAGCTTCTTAGTGAACAGATCTATTTATTGTGGTATGTGGGAAAGTAACTTAGGGGAAATGTAAGCTTCTAAATTGGTGTCAGTCTTGCACTTGTGGCCACTTGGTGCAGTGGATTGCAGCTAAGTATATTGCTAATAACAAATTTTCTCTGGAAATTAGATGGTTTTCGCTTAGGTTAAGTAAAAGAAAAATACAAGCTAAGATTTGTAGTCAACTAAAACTAAGCTATTTATTAATTGCTGCAGTATCACCTCATTTTCCCATAAAGATTAAATGGAATATAAAGCTTGCATCATAAAAGACTTGAGGTATAGTAATTAATATTGACTATTGTTCAGTAGACTTGTCCTTTTAATCTTTCTCCATGAATTAATGAGTGGCCTTGGGATTAGAAACACAAGTTGTCTGGCTCTGAGGCACTTCTGTATCTTTTGGGGATAAAAAAAACCTTTTCTATTTAAAAAATAACCTCGAGAGCCTCTGTTTGCTTTTATAAAGACCACCGGTAGATTATTTCTCCCTTCACAGGTAGTCCTTACATAACGACTGGTTGCTTACAGACCATTCAAAGTTACAGCAGGGCCCTCAAAAGCTACTTGACAACAGGTTCCAGTGTTCTGATGGTCACAACAATGGCCAGTTGCAGCATTCCTCAATTTACAACTTTTTTGATGGTTGTTGACCTTTCTGGCCTTTCCAGCAAAAAAAACAAAAACAAGCACCCACACCCAGAGCAACACATTTACTCAGTGTTTGTTTTGTGACTGTGGGGTTCATTTTACGACAGCTGCCTAAAAAGGTCGTAAAATCGGGTTGGTTGTGTGGGGTGCTCAGTTTATGACCATCGTGACTTCTGATCAGCTGGGAGCGAACCAGTTCACCCCTGCGCTGTACTGACCTTTATTGTCCCAGCTGATCTGCACAGAAGAGCGGATTGCCACTCCTAAGCTGTGTTACTCCCCTGAAGTAACATAGGTAAGGAGTTTTGCATTGCTGTTCTTGCGCGCGCAAAGTACAGCATCCCACCCCTGCCTGTACATGTTTCCTTCTGTCCATGAGGTGACACAAAAGTATGTCCTCCTAATTTACCCTGTCCCAAGAGCCAACATCGATCTTGCCTCCGTAGCAAGAATGTCACATGATGATATCCTAACACCATAATATACTTTTATCTCTTATTGATTTTATTGTAGTTTCTTTGTCTTGGAATCATCCAGATTCCCTGAGACTAAGGCTGACGAGTACTTTATATTATTATTATTATTATTATTATTATTATTATTATTATTATTATTATTATTATTATTATTATTATTATCATCATCATCATCATCATCATCATCATCATCAAATCTTTATTGGGATTCACAGCCTTTGGGGCTGGTTGGTAGTTCAACGGCTCGAGTCCTAACCAAAGACCTAGGAACTGTTCAGGTAGCATCGGAGGATAATAAGCGGTTCCAAGTAGGGTGGTTTTTTGTAGAATCAGAGTATAAATTCAATGTATCAGTGATAAATTCAGGATTTCCAAATAGCGAGGTAGCCCTTTAGGTATTGCTCCAAGGGCTCCGATTACAATTGGAATAACACACACTTTCTTTTTCCAAAGTCACTCAACTTCAATTTGTAAGTCCCGATTTTTTCTTGCTGCGTGTCTTCAATTCGTAAATCACCAGGTATTGCAATGTCAGTGAACCAACCCTTTTTCTTTTCAACTATTGTTATGTCAGGTGTGTTGTGGGACAAGTGCCTGTCCGTCTGAATTCTGAAGTCCCACAAGATCTTGACTTTTTTCATTCTCCAGAACCTTCTCAACCTGACATTCCCAGTAGTTGTTACTATACTCAAATCCAAACTTTATTATTGTTGTTGTTGATCACACTAAGCCTGATGTTTGGCATTTATGTTCACCTATAAATGGAACCCAGGATAGACAGACGATCTTTGATGGTGTTAAAGTTATTGCTGCAGTATGTAAACTATTTCAAGTAAAGCTATCTTTTGCAGTTGGCTGATAGTGATTTTGTCAGTGTCAGTGGTGTTCAAATGGTGCTCCCATTGTTTTGGGATTATTATTATTAGCTAAGGGAAAAAGTGATAAAAACATCAGAAAGAGGAAAACGAGAGAATGATTTTAATAGCTTATTTCAAGAATTCCTCCTCCCGATTGCCATAATCACACAGTGTTCCCATATTAACTCAGATTCAACAATATAAATTGAAAACAGGTTTTGAAGTCGGCAAATGTCTCTGATTTTTACATTATTAAATTAGCAACGAGTCCTGTTTTAGATAGCAATTTCAGAATATTTGCACATGGGACAAAGCCTAGTTGTTCCACTTCTGGCAAGTTGAGAGCTTTCTGGTCTTAGTATTACGATTGAATTAGCATAATGTCATGGTTAAATTAGATTAATCACAGATGAATTATTCAGTGCCACTGAAGCAACTTTTCTTCTTTAGCCAATCTATTTGGAAAACCATTCTTAAATAGCAGGCAAAATGATGCAATATTTGGAGTACTTTGTTTTTGATCCTGACAGGGCTCCAAGATGACTCAGCCTTCCATCCTTCTGAGGTCAATGAAATGAGGACCCAGATTGTTGGGGGCAATATGCTGACTTTGTAAACCACTCAGGGTGCTGTATATATAAGTCTTATATATGTATACTTGTATATAAGTATATAAGTCTAAATGCTACTGCTAAGTGCTAAAATATTGGTATCTAAATCTCTTATCATCATCTTTTTAAAAACCCCATAATCCCTTGCGGTCTGGAGTCTGGGCAACTGAATGGAGCTAGTAGTGTTTAATGGCCAGATGCCCTTCCTGTTGCCATTGCAGAGTTATATTCAGCAGATATATTTTCGTTGTGCCCAGAGAGAGAAATATCTGCTTCTACCTGGGATGAAACTCATAGCCTCCTGATTGTGAGGCGAGAGTTCCAACTCTAGGCCACTGTACCATTCCTATCCAAATCTCTTTATACTATCAGAATAGAATATAACTTTATTACGGTCTTAGACCAGTAATAAACATCACTATTTACAATATATATATAGAAAAATACTGACACATTATAATACATTGATAGTGGATAAAAACATCCGTTAAGAAAATACATGTTCTCAAACAGTTAGGGGCACTCCCTGGTTTATATGAGTGGAGAGCCAATAAATATGCGCGTAAATATCATTTTCCAAAGATTGTTCTATCTCCAAAAATTGTCACAAATTGACAGCTATAATTCTGTAACCAGTTTTTTTCTAGTAGACATTGCAGCAAACACAGAATTTTGCCACTACACGCATAATAGCTGGGTTTGAATCTTGGAGGAGAAAGTCTACATAAAAATTTTCTGCCCTCCCTGGCAATCTCTCTAGGAAGGGGAGAATAGACAATGATCTATAAACTCTGTATAACTCACAGTAGAATTAAACATGTGAGATATCTTCAGCTTCTGCTTTAGCACATATACATATCCGTTCTGCTCTTGGTATTTTCTTATATCTGCCCTGACGGAGTGCTGATGGGGGAATATTAAATCTGGCTCTGAAGAATGCTATTCTTTGTTTTGGGAAGATTAGATCATTTAGATATCTTGCTGATTCCCACATATATACTGTCAATATTGCTAGTCTGCCTAGTATAAATCTTCCAAATGTACCCAAGAGGGGGAAAAAACTGTGACTGAGATAAGATAAAAGATAAGGATCTCTATCTCTGTTAAGTGATCTGCACATTTGGCATTTTGTAAAGGTGGATGCGGTTGAAATGGCAGATGGGATTGACTTTGGGAGATAGGAGGAAGAACTGCAGCTTAGACAATAGTCAGATAAAATTTGAGCCCGAAGGAGGAAGCTTCTTCCTGAAGCTTCTCAGAAGAGACACTTCCTAGTTTTGGAGAGAGTACAAGTGAAGGAAGGGAGGGGTAGTTTCAAACTTTTCAAGATTCTGTTAATGTAGCCCTTAAAATAAAGTTAATGCTAGTAAAGTAGTCCTCGTTAGGCTTTTCATCTTATCCACCTAGATCCGTGATGGCGAACTTATGGCACGCGTCCTGGAAGTGGCACACAGAGCCACTTTTGCTGGCACGCGAGAGGTTGCCTGGAAGAGGCATGCGCCACTGCCCAACAGCTGATTGTCGGGTATCTGGCATGTATGCGTTGGGGGGCACAGGAGATGCACACCAATGCCCAGAGATGTGCGGCGCATGGGAGATCGCATGCCCAGAGACGCATGACACACGGGATCGTGCACGCATGCGCAGGGTTGTTGGGAGCCCCCCAGCATGCATTGCCTTCAGGATGCTGGCATGTGTGTGTGTGTGTGTGTATCATGGGAGCCGAAAAAGGCTAGCCACCACTGACCTAGGTAGTAGAAGTGATATCAGGCATAAAATGCTTACAGGTAGTCCTTGACATACGGCAGTTCATTTAGTGACCATTCAAAGTTACAAAGGCACTGAAAAAAGTGTCTTGCGATGATTTTTCACGCTTACGACCCTTGTAGTATCCCCAAGGTCTTGTGATCAAAATTCAAATGCTTGGCAACTAGTTCATACTTACGACTGTTCTTGTGTCCCAAGGACATTTGATGCCCTTTTGACAAGCCATTTAACAACTAACTAACTTACCAACTGCAGTGATTCACTTTACAACTGGGGCAAGAAAGGTCCCAGTTGTGGGGGAAGCTCACTTAATGAGTTTTCTCACTTAAACAACAAAACTTTTGGGCTCAGTTGTGATTGTAAGTTGAGAACTATCTGTATTTCCCTGTGCGTGTGACTATCCGTAACTCTGGTTTATCTTTGCCTATTTTGGTAGATAAATATACTTCTGTACAAACCACTGGATTGTAATAACACATCTTCTTATTTTCTAAGAAGGCTTCTGAGACTCAGTAATATTACTGGAAAATAAAGATGAAATTGAGGCCAACATTTTTATTTTCAGCAAGCCAACTTTAGTTTAGTTTAGTTTATTGTCATTGCACCTCACACAACGAAATTAAATACCATTTTCAGTGTAAATTATGACTATGAAAATAAACGCACAACCACACTTCCTTCACATTCTTTACATTAAATTGAAAACCCCTGATATTGCATTAATATTGCGCTATAGAGTAGAATTCAGTAGAGTTACTGCCCTGGGATAGAAGCTGTTTTTCAGCCTATTTGATCTTGATTTTATTATCCTGTACCGTCTGCCAGATGATAATCATTTTAAAAAAAAGGGTTCCCAGGATGAGATGGATCTTTGAGCATGTTTTGAACTTTCTAAACTTGCCAAAACCTTTTTGAAGCTTGCCGTTAACAAGGAATGGTTAAGGAAATAAGAAAGAAAGTCAGATGGAACAAGGGAGCTGGTGTGCCTCAGGGAAGGTGCCCACAGAAACATTTGTGCCCTTAGCCAGGTGTATTGGGGAGCAACGATAAATGCTTGTGAATTATTAAGAATTATTAAAAGTGTTTAACTTACTCCAAAGATTCCGTTTATTTATGAGTCCATCTTTTTCTTCAAGAATGATGAAGTCCTCTTTACATGCAGAAGAGGATGATTTTGTGCCTGAGCTTCACAGAAGTATCCATCCCCGTGAAAGACCAGATTGGGAAGAGACCCTCAATGCAATGGTAAGGCATTATTAACAATATTATTTGGTACATTCTGCTTGTAGTTGCCTAAACGGCCTGAGACGTGTAGAATTTTTAAAAATGCGCTCGTGACTGGATGAGCTTGAAAATCCTAAAATGTTTCCTCTTGGATGCGCTCCACACGTAGGGGGGAAAGATGATGATGTGCCCACTGAGTGTGTTCCATTAAATCATCTTAGGTAGCAGAGCTTGTGATAATTCATTGTCAGTAATGCTGCAGTGGTTCTCGGGCTTCATTAATTTCCCCTTTAGCTACGATCCACAAAATGTGATCCTTCTCCCTGAGGAAATTAATCTTACAAGCATACATATTGACTAGCCTTATGATAATGTAGTCTGGAAAATCCTGACGACATGAATTTAAGGTAGTCCTCTTTTAGTGGCCACAGTTGGGACCAACAGCTCCTCCATTAAGCAAAACCGAGTGGGGAAATCACGTGGCCATGACTGTGGTACTCAGTTTCACGCCTTCAGCTTTTTTGCCTTCTAATCAGTCCCCTGCCCTCTGGAATATTCACTCTGATGCTGTGATAATTGGCGTGAAGGGAATTAATGTTTGTATTTACATTCATTGGTGAGGAAAGGATTACAAGAGAGTAAGTGGGCACACAATGGAAAATAGCACGTTAATCCTGACAGTCATGAGTGCATTACACAAATACTCCACTGTATTCCCCGATGTGTGCTTACCTGTAATCCTTTTCTCTCCAATCTCTCTGCTCTGTGAAGTAGGGCAAAGAAAGTATGTTTGTGTATATACACACATATGGTGTAGGTGTATGCAGACATCCATAATATTGTGAAAGTGGTGCACGCCATGTAAAAAATGGCTCACCTTTTGTATACTGCCTTTCCATGCAGAAGTATTTTCATTGAGTAGATCTCATTATTTGATATCTGTAATGTCTGTTGGAAGGAAGAATTTTCAAAATGCTTAAATTATAACGCTATAATTATGCAGTTAATGTGGCTTAATTGGAGTAATGTGAATATTAGTTGAAGACTTGTATGTTTACTTACAGTAGCTCTTTATCAGTGCAGAATATCACTGACAAACATTATTGTGATGACTGCTTAAGGAGTATCTCTCTGGCTCAATTTGTCTAAGCTTGGGTTTTGTGCATGGATATGAAAAACCAAAGCATCACCGGGGTTATAGAGATGAGATGGGAGGAAGGCACTGTAAAGTACTTCCTATTATTGTCAAGAAAACAACACGATTGTATCCATACAGTTGCTAAGAAAGAATCAAGCTTGACTTCAGGACATGTTTACCTTTTAGAACATTTTCTTTTCTTTTCTTATGATGCTAATGCCTTTTATTTGCTTTTGTTATTCAGCGATCATTAGGGGGGAACCCAAGGGAGACTGGCAGTTTTTCATAGTGAGTTAACTATTAATTGGTATAATAGCTAAACATCTTCTGTTCAGATCTTTTCCTGGTGTTTTGAGGCTGCTTTGCTTGTTTTTCTGGTTGATAATTAAATGGCTGTTAAAATATGTTTTTTTGTTCTTCCTATTTGAATGCAGAAGCTTTAGTAATTGAACTACTTTACCTTTGTTGCAGTTTTGTTCTTCTGAATTATTTTGTTATTTTTGTTTGTGCAATACTAGGGACTGTTTTTGCAGAAGTGGTGGTGGAAAAAGCGTTTTCTTCCTTAGGAAGACTATCTTGAATACAAATTTTATACTATTTCAAAGATGTAGTGGTTTGTCATTAATAGAAAGTACCAAAAATGATTTGCTTGTTGTTGCTTTTTTATCATATGCATTAAATACAATATTACTTTTTGAGGGAAATACTGTGTTTTCCCAGAATTAGCAACTTTGGTATTTGATTGATCAAATCTACTAATATTAGTTTGGTGAACATACTCTCAAGTCTTTTTTGTTTTTTTCTAGCTGGAAATCTGCCATTTTTCCTTACATTGAATACCATAAATCTGGAATATATGACAAGTTTTTAAGTGAAGCAACAGAGGTGGGATTCAATTTTTTTGACTACCAGTTCTGTGGTTGTGGCTTGGTGGGCGTGGCAGGGGATTCCCCCCCCCAAAGTTAAAACAGGTGTTTGTAGTGAAACTTATCAAAATTGCGCGTATTTAAATTCTGAATGTGGGATCGGTCATTGTGAAAGGCATCAAATTGCGGAAGTCCTTTCTGCCACAGCAAAATTATAAGTTATCTTATCAACTTGCCATTCTGCTTTATTGTGCTTTGCAAAAGGCAGCCTGATGTGAAAACCCATTCAGTGGTTACCTGTAAACAAATTGTGGTTGGACAATTGGTAATGGGAAGGAGCCAGCAGATGTTTTCTCACCAATTAAGCTGTTTGGCGGCTGTGGCCATCAAAAGACTTTCAGACTGTCACTGTGTCTCAGACTAAAATACCTCATAAGATTTCATTGTAGGGGAGAATTGGATGCTTTGCAGCTGAGGAGAGGCAGGTATAACTGTAGGGGTAGAAGAAGTTCCACCAATATAGAAGTTGCTATGCTTGTTTGGTCAGATTGTAGGCCAGTGGACTGTTCATTGTAGACACCTTGAAGCAAAGAACCTTGATTATCTTTTATTTTTCCCCTGCATTCATTGTTTTTGTTTTATATTTAGTTAAAACTGCTGAGGACCTGTTCTGTTCTGCTCTGCTAATATCAGTGTAGAATGTGAAAGCCCTGTTTCATTTCACTTTGATTTTCAATCAGGATTTCTGTTGATGAATCAGATCAAATTTTCCCCATTTACTTGAATTCTATTTTTATTTGTTTTCATCCCACAAATCACTTGCCAACTGAGAATTACAATCTAGCTGGGATTTAAACATGGCGAGCAAAGCTAAAATAAGGTTGGTTAGTTCAATATATTGGTGGAATTTAACCATTTTTATCATATATTTTATCTATTTATCATTTTATTCTAGAATTTTTAAT
This sequence comes from Pseudonaja textilis, assembly GCF_049901715.1. NCBI lineage: Eukaryota > Metazoa > Chordata > Lepidosauria > Squamata > Elapidae > Pseudonaja > Pseudonaja textilis. The sequence goes on along the minus strand of NC_141998.1, from coordinate 18,776,793 downwards.
TGTATATTTATTGAGTGTTTTTATTTGTTCTGGTCTCTGGTCTATAATTGTAATAAATTCTGATTGGATTTGATTGAATTTAACCATTATCTTAGTATGTCAGGTCATAATATTAAACATTTATTTGTGTACAAGACTTGGTATGCAATCTAACAGTAGTAAAAATAACATGTTTTTTTTTTTAAAAAAATAGCAATAGCCAATATAATACCATTCTACTGAGGTCTGATTCAGAACACCACCAGACATAGAAATCATTGCACAGCTTGCTGAATATTCTGATTTGTGGCTGGGGAGAACAGCCAAGTTTTTAAGGGTTTGTGGAAAGCAAAAAAAATAGAGTCATCTAAAACTTGCTCCCTAAGGCAGGCACTGTGATAGAGAAGACATATCTTTGGGGTCCTGCCTGGGTCAGATTTGGTGGGATAAGCAGAAATGATGAGAGACAGGCGGTCATGTAAATTATTTGGACCCTTACCAGGGCTGGGCTTCAAAACTTTCAGCAACGGGTTCTCTGCCTGGTTGCTGGGTGGGTGTGGCCATGGTGGGAGTGGCCTAGTTGGCCTCCTGCACCACAATGGGAGGGGGGCATTTTTACCCTCCCCAGGCTCCGGAGGCTTTCCTCGAACCACCAGGAGGGCTGAAACGGCCTCCCTGGGCTCTGGAGACCTTCTGGAGGCCGGCAATGGGCCCGCTTCCACCCTCTCGAACTTCTGGGAAGCCCATTTTTCGCCCTCCCCCGAGCCTCCATGTGGCCTCTGCACTTACCTTGCATCCAAAATGGGCCACGTGGAGACTCCTGGGAGTGGCGGGGTGGGCTAGGCTGGGCTAGCCAGGTGTGGCATTCAGTGGTGGGATTCAAATTCTTTTACTACTGGTTCTGCAGGCGTGGCTTGGTGGGCGTGGCAGGGGAAGGATACTGTAAAATCTCCAGTCAGAGGTGGGATTTGCCAGTTCTCCGAACTACTCAAAATTTCTGCTTCTCCAGAACTGGTCAGAACCTGCTGAAGACCACCTCTGGTGGGATTTGACGGTTCACCGAACCAGTCATAATGTTAGCTACAGGTTCTCCTGAATCCGGGAGAACCCGTAGGAACCCCCCCCCCCCCCTTACCTGTAACACGGGGGACACAGCATGCCATGAATACAGCATTGTGTTTTGTTAATTTAGATTTAGTATATTGTGTATACCAAGCTTTCCTATACGCAAAGAAGTTCTAATGCAAAACAGCACCTCCTATTTTTGTTACAGTCTTTTAGATGCTATGATATTCTAGTTCTCTTTTACCTCTAGAAATCTCATCCAGTTGATAAATATCAACAGGGAGGAGTGTTAGAAACTGGATATTCTTTTCAAATGGAGATATGATATGCCTTTTAAGTCAAATACTGGTGCTGAAAATTTTCTTAGGGTCATTTAAAACAAAACCAAAAAATAACAATATAAGGTGCTCAGGAGTTGTGTGTATGATCATTAAGACCTGACTCCTGCAGCTGTCAAATTTCCCATCACCTGGCTTCCTAAAAATAAGATAATGTTTGCAGCAGGCTTTTATTTTCCTCTCAAATGAGTCCTGTCACTGACATATTCTGACAGCTCATGCAAAACTGACATTTTATATAAAAAAAAGTTCTTTAACTTTCCTAAATTCAGTGGTGGATCTTATCGTTAGGCAGCTAAATTAATAAAAATAATTTGAAGATGATGCTGTGTGGAGTAGACTGAAGCTTTTCAAACAATAGTCTTGCTAAAGCTTGTTTCTTTGTGTTATAAGGCAGTAGGTCCATATTACATCCCAAACTCAGTTGTGATCGGGCTACAATACGTATTAGTCTTGTTTTTAGTTAGACATCTAAGTTTATTTCTGTGTTGTGTGTTTGAAGGTGACTGGTAAAATGGGAATTAAAACACATCAGATCAGATAGTTATACAGTATATTTTTTATATACAAGGCTGGGAAAAGTGTAGCAAAAAAAAAAAAATCAATTAGTAGATCGGGTTGAGAGAAAGACACCTGATTGAAAGACACACAGATCACACGTATGGCTTGATTTCTGCATTCTGCAGTGGCTGATCTTATGAGTACTTTGCAACAACACATTTATCTAACCTTGCTGAAGTCTTGAAGGTTCCGTTAAAATTACTGAATGCGGGGACTGAGTAGCTGAAGATTTGTGAATCAAGTGCCTACATGAAGTCTGGCACAATGAGATAAGCAGGATTGATTCCAACAATACAAGTCGAGTTGTTAACCACCTGGAGTTTGCTTATAGCGTGAATTCATTTTATAAAATGTTTTCAAAAGAGCAATTTTATCAGTGCCATCCTAGGGATGGTAAAAAGTTTAGCTGCGGAGATGGCTCGCTTTCCCGATTCTCTCATTTCAACCTCAAGGTCACCACAGCAGCACTCAAAAATCAGAATTAACAGAAGGATAGGAGCCCATGATTAATAATCTGCCATATTCCTCAATAGTTATGACAATGCCCACAGAGAATTGTATTCATTATTCCAGCTTTTTAGTCTCTTGGGTCAGAACTTGATAGGATGTTTTTTTCTTGGGGAAATTGCTATAACTTGCACAATGAATGTATGATACTGTAGTCATTTAAATAAAAATGTGTCTCCGGTTGATTCACCGTGTGAGGAATGCACTTCTTTATATATATGAGATTCTCTTTGCCTTGGAACTCATTTATTTCATAACAGGTTTCATGAATCACTGCAAGCTTCCTTACAGATGCATCCTCATTGCTCTACGATTGCTTTATTACTAGCTATGCAACATTTTCTCCCCCAGCTCTTTGACTCGCCTTGCCGATCAAATGCAAAATATCGCCAATAGCTCTGAGAAAATTGATGAAGTTCTTGTCCCAATTAACCGATTCATCTTCATTAGGCCAGAGCAATTTCTATTATGGCTGCTAACAGAGACTGTTTGGAAATAGGTTCTAAATGAAGAAATTAAGATATAATTAGTCACCAAACTTACAGCAAATCTGGTGGACCTAAGAATAGATTCCTGACCTGTTTATTTAAAAACAGAATTTCTCTTTTGAGACAGAATCTTTTCCCCACAGTAATTATAAAGAAAATAGCTTCTGCCTATTTTTTCCCCTTTCCATTCTCCCAGTGATATTTGATGGGAATTGGGTGAAGATGACTTTTGCAAAAATGCCTGCTATCTTTATAATGAGTTCATCCTGCTCAACCTGGCACTTCTATAAAAAAACGCAGCTGGTAGTATTCTTCTGCCATAGTTTAGCTGAATACTTTGTGCAGTGCAGTAACTGTGTAGAGGGATAAAGCATTCAATAGCTGGAGTTTTGGATTATGCAGAATATGCCCTGAGGCTGTAAGAGCCTGGATAGAGAAGAACTGGCTGGATCTCAACTCTGACAAGACAAGTGGCTTTAGGTTTTTGAGCTCCTCTCCATTGGCTTATCATTATTGACTCTGGATCTGGATAGCATTCCCTCAAGCAGAGTTGGTGTCCAGTTTGGAGGTCCTCTTTGTGTTATGACTCCTTCTGAAAGAGCATATGGCGGCCATAGTCAGGGAGAGGCTTTGTGAAAATTAATACTAGTTCCTAGATCAAGGTGCTCTCCTTGCAATCCCTCTTTTCACAGTCAATTATTAGTCACATCCTGACTGCATTACTATGAGATCTTCTGCCCATCTTGTTAGATCCAATATTGAGAGTGTGTTCCAGGTCCCTCCCCTTAAACATTGTTATCTGGTAGAACATCAGAGATGCACCTCTTCTATTGTAGTTGCACAACCTCTTGGACAGTCTTTCTCTGATAGTTGGAGGTCCCCCCACTCTCTTAACCTGCTGGAAGGTTGGGAAAGCACCTCTATCTTAGCCCTTAGCATTGAACTAAAATGGAGATGAGCCAGTGGTGGAAGCTATGGTGGAAAATGTGATGCTAGTTTGTATTGGTGATATGATTGTTTCACTGGTTTTGTTCCAAGAAGTATTGCATAATAGATGGATGGATGGATGGATGGATGGATGGATGGATGGATAGAGAGATAGATAGATTTCATTTTAGAAAAAGGAAATCCAATCAAATGTTTATTGTCAGTGCACAACATGTGTACAATGAAATTGAAAAGAAGAGAACAATACGGAACTTCAGAAAGGACCTCATGTTTTGATTTGGAAACTGTTCAAGATTCAGCCAGTGGAATACTTCAACTATCAATTTAAAAGTTTTAAAAAAACCCACAAAAAAGATATACCATACACAAGTTCCTTTTTATGAACTGCACAAATTTTATTCGATTCTTTAAAGAAGTATCAAAGGAATAATAAACATGTAATTTTTGTTACACAAAGGCAATTATTTTAGCAGTAGTCATGTTGTCTACATAGAAAACAATGATTTCCTCTTTTGAGAATGAGTCTATTTTCTTTCCAGGTTCATATGATTCCTTCCCAGTGGGGCATTAACATACTGTTTCCGCTTTTTGATTTAATTGTAGTTTAGGCTGTTGTTTGAAGTGTAAATTATAATTAATTTTACCTATTTTATTGTAGTTATTAATACGATAATTATATGGGATGAGCTATATTCAATCATTAAAAAGGATGAATTATGCCTAATTGAAACGGAAAGCAATAGCTTCTAAGTTTCCCCATTTAGCTAATAGACCATCAATTGTTGGGGGTTTTCTTGGCTGTGAGCTCAGCTTCTTTGGAAAAGATTCTCCAATAGTAATAAAATGAACCCATAATGAGTGACCTTTAAATATCTGCCTTAATACTGTTCATAAACCTACAGCCTACACAAATTTATTCTGAATCATTGTCAGAAGTACTGAAGTGCTTTATAGAATTACTTTGCCTGTGACATTTTAGTAAATGATTAGCAATTAACTATCCCAAATATGGGTACAGTTTTCATTCAGAATAAACAGCTTTATTCAGTTGCATGTATCTGGGTGACAAAAGTTTAAAGACAATAGCATTCCCATGTATTACCTGTGCCGAGCTATAAAGAGGAGAGTGGCCTGCAGGAACAGCCCCGAATAAATGCTTTTTGAAAGGCAACTGGATTTTCTTGGTTTTTTTTTAAACTTGAAAATGCTTCTCATCCAAGAAGCTTCAGAACTGAAGAAGCTTCTTGGACGAGAAGCAAACTGTTTTCAAGGAAATTCCTAAGAAAGGCCAGCTTCCTTTCGAAAAGCACCTTTGGGACAACCATATCCTATAAGGATTGAGAAGCTCCATAGATGTCCTGCAGGAACTGCTTTCCCATGGGCAGCCACAGGTCTTGCTGTACAATTCAGATGGCTCTGGAGACCTGGAACACTAATTGTATTGATTAAGGTGAAGATGTTTGATAGCTGCCTCACAACTTCTTGGATTTACCACACCACTTCACCTCATGAAGAAGTCAGGGAGAGGCGGACCAAGGCATAAGTTGGAGGTTAGAACATAGGGATGAGTGGTTGGAAATGAAAGTGTGAGGAAGAGGATAGGAATTAAATGAAGAGTGGGATAGTTTGTGGGATGACCAGGCTCTTTTGAAGGTATGGAGTTAATAGAAGGCGTTTGAAAGGGTTTGGACGTATAGAATATGATTCTGATGTGGCTTTGTGGATGGGACAGTAATCTTAATCCATCTGTCAGAAATGGTATAGGGTCTCCTGCTTGGGAGGGAGGGTTGGACTAGAACAGTGGTTGCCAACCAGTGGGCCAGGGACCACCGGTGGTCCTTGAGAAAATTTTGGTGGTCTGCAGAGAAATGTCCCCCCCTAAAACAAATAATCCAGGCTGCACAGGAACACAAGGCTGCGTCAGCCACCTGGCCCACAGGAACACAAGGCTTGTGTCGCTTGCATTGGGAACAACATGAGGTAGTGAGAGGTGGAGGGAAAGGGTGGAGGGGAGGACTTGCCCCACGCGCCTGGCCTGGCCATCGGGCTTCTTCTTTCTGCTTCTTTCTTCTTCTGTTTTTGGCTGCACGCAAGGAAAGCAGCAAAAGTCTTTCTTTCTCTCCCCCAAACTCCACCAGAAATGAGTCTTTGGGACCCTGCAAGGCCTCCTGCTCCAAAAAGGCTGTGCCGGATTGACAAGTCTCACAAAGACTCATTTCTGGCGGAGTTTGGGGGAGAGAAAGAAAAACTTCCACGGCTTCTGCTGCTCTCCTTCTCTCCCTCACTGAGAACGGAGCTGGAGATGGGATCCCGCGATCCCAAATAAAGAATGATCGATCAGTAGGAAAACAGGGTGGAGGATTTTCCTGCAGACTTTTTGGGGGATTTTCCCAGGGTCTCTGGTCCACGGGATTTGAAATGATGAGTTTGGTGGTCCCTGAGGTCCAAAAGGCTGGTGACCCCTGGACTAGAACACTAGATGACCTCTAAGAACCCTCCCATCTCTGTTGTTGTGTATTCTTTACTGAAAGTCACTCTTTATGATTCTCTTATTCCTTCACCATTCCCAAGCCAGGTTCACATTTGACTTTAACCAAAAGTTCCAAGAAGTGATAGGTTTATATTCCTTTATAGGGTAGGGTTCTTAGTTTCCATGACCACCATGGAGGTAATACTAGGTCTAACTCATTTAAAGCAGTTTGGTTAGGAACTAAAGATTGGGTGGCTCTTCCCCCGCTTCTTTATTCTTTTAACATTTAAACGAAGCCTCTGTGAGAGAAATCATCCATTGTTTGAGGGTGCAGTTACTACCAACATGCTAATCTTATCCAGATATACAGCTGTAATTGGAAACTGCCTCTAAGGGAAGCTTGGAGAGGATTGTTGTGTCCATGTTATATCCTGTAGTAGAAGGAGATTAAAATTGCCTATTGGAAGCTAAGATGATACCCTGCATTTTCTACAAGGGCCATCTATCTAGTAATTACTGAGTTATGAGCAGGTGTTTGACAATGATAGGAAACAGGATAACAGTTCCCCCCTCCCTCCCATGAACTGTCTTCTACTTACAGTTCCTTCTTCAATCTGTTGTGTCCAACTCAGGAATAGCTATTGCTGCAGAACAAAAGATAAGAACTGAATTTAGTATGTGTCATTTACACCTAAGTTAAAAAAAAGTATCCTGCCTCTTATTTCTTTTAATAAAAAACATTAAGGGATTATAGTTATAATACAACAGCCCAACTAAGTTTAAAATACATTTCAAATAGTATCTGTATTCATTGCTTCTCAAAACTTGCTCAGAAATGCACATATTTTTTTATTTTAGATGTCTGGACACATAATTCACATGGTTAAAATATTTGGTACACGTAGAGACAAGTCACGTCATCCACCTGGAAATGTAAAAAGTTATACAGATACTTAAGACCATCAATATGATAGCAGCTAATTCGTAGGTAGCAGAACTGGTGTCTTATATATTTACTGAACATGAATTAAACTGCTAAATCATCTATTTTTCCCCCCCTTTCTCTCTTTTTGCAGGCAAGAGGAGCAGACATCCCTGAGATTTCTGGAGAGTTATCCTTGCGTACCTGCGGCAGCACAGCTAGCATGAAAGTGAAGAATGTGAAAAAGTAAGATGTTTTGTTTCATCCTTGCAAACTTCAGTGACATTCTTGGTATTCCTAAATGTTGACTCCTAAGATACCAGTTGACTTGTTGTCGATACAGAGGTGGAATAGGTAAAATTAGTTCCTGTTGCACAAGGGCAATAGGAGATAAAAGGTAAAGATTTCCTCTGTCTAGTCATGTCTGACCTCTAGAGTGTGGTAGCTCATCTTTGTTTCTTGGTTGAGGGAGACTGTCATGTGATCACCATGGCACTACATGGGGGGGGGGTCAAACTTGCAGCCCACAGGCTGGATGTGTCATGCGCTGGCCACGCCCACCCCTGGTTTAGCGAAGGGGGGGAAAGTCGTGATACCTCATGTGATGACAATGTGGCACCACAAGTTTGACCCTCCTGCTCTGAACCAAAGCCTCACAGAACCCTGTTACCCTCTGACCAAAATGGTACCTATTGTTCTCCAATGAGCTGCTCTGAGCCTCCAGCAGTGGGAGATGCTTAGACTTAGCTCGGATAGGCTGGGCTTGATTGATAGGGCGCTCCTCCTTCTCGACGTACTCCTCCTTAGCGTCCCCCAGTTTTAGCTCAGCCTTTGTGAGGTAGGCAGCTTGGTTGTTCCTTGGCCGGACTAGGAGGAATTAAACAGGTTCAAACTACAACTTAATAATCAATTCTAAATTCTTTTCAAACAAACATTTTTCTGGCGGCAAATTGGCAAAGACTGCTGTCGGAATACAGATTGGCTCCCCAGGGAGTTCTCAGCTGCTTCCGCGGCGATCGGAAAAGCTCACAACCACTTGACCGAAACGGTACCTATTGATCTACTCTCATTTCGAACTTTCGAACTGCTAAGTGGGCAGGAGCTGGGGCAGGAACGGAACTCACCCCATTGCATGGCGCTCAGGTCTCGAACCGGGCTTGCAGCCTTCCAGCTGACAAGCTCAGTGTCTTTAACTGCTGAGCCATTGTGTCCCCCCTGCCTCTTCAGTAGGAAATATGCTCACTTATAAACAGAAAGCCTGCCCACATTGTCTGCCTCCCCCTCCCCCCTTTTTAACCTCTAGGAACCAAGGCAGGCCAAGAGCTGAAGTGTTTTAGTGCTTTATTTTTCCTTCTTCTGTTACAATTGTGCAGAACTCCGAAATTAAAATGGCTGATTTCTGAACTGGTTAAGGGGTTGGGAGGGAACCATGGGATTCTGTGCTGCATCCCCGCTACCAGAGTAACTATCATTAACAGATCTCTGTATCAACCACTGTTTAAAGCCAGCTCATGTCTACTTTCATCTTCTGTGCCCTCAGGCTGCAGTCTTTGGTGTAGTGGCTTCCACAGATAGAGAGAGCTTTATCTTAACTGCAACCTTGTCATTGGGATGAACTAACTCTTATCTCATTGCTTTTGATTTTGGTAGCAGAGCCTCATATCTCAAATCAGACATCAGGACAAGCTTTAGATTAGGTTCTTTAGGTTTATGTTTTCTCTTGATGGCTAGCTAAATCAAAGCACAAACTTTCTACACGTAAGGAGAAAAAGTGCCTCCAACTATCACTTACAGGGAAAGTACAGTGAAATGTGTACCTTAACTATCATAAGTTTGAGAAGGTCCTTTTTTGAAGTGAGCTTCACTTCCTTTCTTCTTCTCTAATCCCCTCTGTTCCAATTTAATCTGCTGGTAGGGTGGACTTGTATTCGATCCATCTTTGGCTCCAGTAATGATTTGAAATTCAGAAAACTGTCCAGGAATAGATTTGTTCCGAACTCTCATCAATCATGTGCTGATTCTGCAGGAGAAGCTGATGACCCTGTTTTCTAGTGGGGAAAGACCAGGTGCTAAATCTCATTTCTCTTTTAAAGTCCTAAGGGAAGAATGAATGATGATCAAACATTCTTTGTTCACCACCAAAAATGCGCTCCAGGACACTAAAACAGTTTCTGCACTGCTAAAATATATCCTCAGCAATACCTATCATTTTGTAACCTCAGGTCAAAGCTAGAAAATAATTAAAATACATGTTGGGATCCCAGATCTACCAGTATAGAACTGATAGACTCTTAATTATTTTCACAGATAATTTCTGTCAGTTGGGATAGATATATGAAGTTTATTTATGTTCCTTGGTTCATTCTCTATCCTTCAATCTTCTAGCTGTCTTGGCACTAAAGGATGAACTTCTTGCCTCCATATTTCATTTTCAGGTGCAGACTCTTTTTAGCTGGAATCGGTCTTCTAACAACAAATAATACTTGTTAGTTTGCTTTCTTCCGTAGAAACCTTTTCTTTATTGTTTCTTTGTGTTATATAGACTATACTCCACGTTCTGTGGGATTCGGAACAATAAGACACTCTGACGACAATGTCAGGATGACATTGATTTACTTGATTAAAATGTCAGTTCTGATTTCTGCAATAATATACTCCAAACTTGTTCCCTGTCTTTCAGATTGTCCTTCACCAAAGGCCATTTTCCAAAGATGGCAGAATGTGCACACTTCCATTATGAAAATGTGGACTTTGGCAATATACAGGTGAGAATGTTAAATCGGGTTAAACTCTTTCATGCGTTGTCATGGAGATGCTTTGTCTTTAGCACGTATTTTCTAAACCTCACCTAATAGTCCTGTACTTTTATCTCCTGCCTGTTTTGCAGTCTTGCATTTAATTTCCAAACTTCCTGCTTCCACAGTGATTTATAGAACAGCAGGCTCTGTTATTCATGCCCATTGCATCACATACTGTCAGTCCTGTTTTGAATCCTTAATCTTTCCCTGTATTTGAATGAACATAATCATTTCTAGAAAGGACGTGGTGGCTCAGTGGCTAAGATGCTGAGCTTGTCAAATAAGAAAGGTCGGCAGTTCGAATCCCTAGCACTGCGTAACGGAGTGAGCTTCCGTTACTTGTTCCAGCTTCTGCCAACCTAGCCATTCAAAAGCATGTAAAAATGCAAGTAGAAAAATAGGGACCACTTTGGTGGGAAGGTAACAGCGTTCCATGCGCTAATGCCAGCCACATGACCATGGAGACGTCTTTGGACAGCAATGGCTCTTCGGCTTTTTAACGGAGATCAGCACCGCCCCCTAGAGCCAGAAATGACTAGCACATATATGCGAGGGGAACCTTTTCCTAATCATTTCTAGGGGGAATAACAATGGAATTCTGCCCAAGTGCTTCATAAATAAAATCAAATGCCTTATTTGTTAAAAAATAAGAGTAGACTAAAGGAGATATGTATACTGAATCATAAAATCATATGGCTGGAAGGGACCTTGGAGGTCTTCTAGTCCAACCCCCTGCCCAAGGCAGAAGTCCTTATATCATACCGGACAAACAGTAGTCCAATTTTTTATTGAAAAATTCCAGCAATGGAGCATCTCACAACGTTAAAGTATTTTCATACTGAAGCTAGTGTTGTAATAAGAGTCAGTAACCAGCCTGACACAAAAGTTATTTAAATGGCTTACATAAAATACAGTCTAAAAAAACAAAGCAATCTTATAAACATCTATTAATTTTTGATTATTCTTTATTTGAAACGCTTAATGCTTTAGCTTAAGTTGGTAACAAGCTCTGCGTCAACTCGTAAAGCATTCCTGGCCTGCTCTTGAGTTGCCATAGGCAGGAGGGGGGAGAACTGATGGAGCAGCTCGGTTGCTATGACCAGAAGCACGTTCCACGCATACCTTTCTCCAGATTGTATCCCAGGTTATAGAGCCAGCCAGAGAGATGTGAAGTGGGGCAAAGTTGACTGCACTTGGGAAAAGTGCCGAAGTGTCGCTCCTAATAAATAATTGGATTTCTTTTGAAACTTGGCTCGAGGCTCATGAATTAATTAGGGCATCCGTCAGAACCCTGACACTCTGTTTTTATACAAGCATGTGGATAATAACTTCAATAAAGAGCTGATCATGTTTTGCTAGTTCAAATATTGAGTGTCAGGCAGTCCCATTATAGTGACTGGCCAAACCTCTATCATTTTTTCCCCTTCCTGCTAGATAATAGCACATGTTCTCTCACAGATGTATTTTCTTAAAAGCCAGTTTTTCAGGCTAAGGCTGTGCTAAAAGTAGCATAGCTTTCAGTGCAGTTTAACGGGTGGCACAGTATAGAGAAAATGGCAGGATTAATCGGAGGCCACCACGCAAGGCAGACAAACCTGTCCTATCAAAATAGTTTCTACAGTTGACAAACTCCTGCTGGTATATAGTAAGTGGCTGTGTTTATTCAAATATCATTAGCCTCCCCGTGTAAATTTTAGGGCAGGGGGTAGTGATTAAAACAATTCACTGACGGTAAGCAGAAGTCACAATCCAGCATTGATGATGAAATAAATGCAGGTGTATGTATTCATTAATGGTGTATGTGGGATCGAGGTGGGGAATGAGCCACACTTGCTGAGCAGAATAGGAAAAAAAGCAGAATGGTAACAGATATCGACTGCTGAAAGTGTGGATTAACCGTTCTAGTTTTGTTCGTTCCTTTTCTCTTCCTTTCTTCCCCCTCCTTTTATTTTCCTATTTCCAATGGAAGCGAAGGAAAGGGTGACTTTGTGTGCCAGTGTAGCTTGTATGTAAGAGAAAGTTATATTGGTAGCCAAATAAAATTGGGTACTTTATTGGCAGTTAATTTGAATTAGTGATTTGACGAATACAACTTCAAATGTATTTGCTTTGGGAGGGATGGATGGATTCTGACCAGCATACATAGAGACATGCACATGTGCCACAAATGCAAATATGTCACAGCACATTAAATTGAGGAGGGAACCTCCAGAATTAATGTCCAGCTGGAGGCAGATTGAGAAAGTGGACAGTCTGAGCCTTGCACAGGAGTTTTATTTCTGTTTTGATTGTTTCCAACCCAGCAAAATATTGGAAAGAGAGTTGAGACTCAGTGCATGATAGGCCAACCATTCAGAACCAACACTGAGCGGGATCACTTTTAATGTTGGTAGAGAAGCTAACAACAAGAACAAAGGTTTAAAAATTGGGCTGAACCAGGCTAGGAGCTGCGAAGAGGAAAATGAATCTAGAATGTTTTTTTCTCAGTCTGTCTCTATGGGGGAAGCAGCCTGGCCCCGGGGGACGGGGTGGGGGGGAGTGGAGGGGGAGAAGATTGAGAATGCTTTTTTCACTTCTCTTTCTGAACATCCCACTGATGATACATGGATTGGAAAGAATCCCACAAGCCATCTTTTGCGTGCTTTCTTCCTCCTTTTTAATCGTCTCTTTCTAATTCCCTTCTTTTGGAATAGTTTTCTGTTCTGACCAAGGCTTCACAAAATCACAAAGCAAACTCCTTGTCCCGACAAAACCCTTTTTGATTAGGCTGATGTGAATTCCTCTCATTCACATCCAACAAAGTTCCCGGCAAACTGTCTTTCAAAAGTGATTTACAACCCCAGACCTTATCAAACTTGGAGAGTTGCCAGGCCGATAGCTTCCAAGAGCAATGCTGTACCAGAAAATACTTGGCAAGGAGTCAGGAACAAATCTTCACCCTAATTAAATGAACTAATTGTCTCCTGCAAACACCACTCCCCTTTTCTCCTCTTTATTCCCTCTGGGAGGGGCCATTCACCATCCACCTGTGGCTTTACTCCCAAGTTAACCCTTGTTCCTTAGCTGTTCCCTTCTCCTGGCAGCTCTGCCCATGTGCACACTTGGAACAGGCTTCAGCTTTTCTTCTGCCTTACTGATCTCCAACTCTGAAGGCAGCTGATGACTGCCGGATGGCCCTGGCCCCCTCTCTGCCTCCAGCTTAGAGCCTTCGTCAGAGCCTGCCCGAGACTCTAGGACTGGCGCAGGTTCCTCCCCAACCTCCCTCATTGTCTGACTCTGCTGCCAACTCCGCTGGCTGCTGGCGGGCCACAACATTTTGTTTTCGAGGAAATTCAGTAATCACAAAATAAAATTTTGCTGAAGTGCAGTCGACAGGACCTTGAAGGTTTTCTAGCTTATCGTAAACAAGACAATGCTGGTGCTATCTGTACCTCTGAAGACGGAATAGTGTCACGTGATTGACTTCCTTCGTTTTTTTCCCCCACACAGAAAAGAGCTCCTTTTAGCAGACTTAAACGCAGAGAGAGAAGCTTCTTCAATTATCGAGACCCTAAGCAGTGGTGACTTTATAACGTCTTTGTCACACCTTCTGTCTGAAAGCAAACTAGGACGAGGCAAGATAGCTTTTTTCTTTCCCTTCAACAAATGTCAGCCCTGTTATCACTTTCTTAATACCTTGACCCCAGAGGAGACATTGGAGACCGGCCAGCGTTCCTTTTTGTTCCAGGGAGAACTTGTCTGAATGGTTGACAATATTTCTTAAAAAAAAAAAAAAAAACCTGTTTACCAATCCAAAATGAAAAATGAGTGCTGAGTTACGTTGCCTTTAATGCATCAGCCCATATATCCTGGCAAGAGGTATAAAATGCTTGCTCACAGTGTGAATCGTGTTGAATTCAATTTGAGAGAAGATAAAAGGACCAATGTGCTACATAGGCTTTCTTTTTGCTAGAGCTGCGGAATAATTTTTGTTTGCATTTTTGTACAAGAAATATCTGGTTGATAAGGTTTGCGACTCGCTAATGTATGTATTCATCTTTGATGAATTATGTTGACTTACCAAACAAGTTTGCATTTTTTTTTTTTTTGCTAGTGACAATATTAGCTCTGGAGTCCTTGGAGCTTTTTGGCATTGGTTGTTTACAAACCCCGCATTCCCCAGCACTGAAGATATTACCTAGTCAGGTAATGAAATGACTTCAAGCAAACAACCAAACCCAGAGAGCACCAAGGATATCACAGTCCAACCCTGAGCTACATATATTCTCTTCTCTTGGAATATTAGCTTTGCTAATGAAAAACAAATAAACAAAAAAGTAATCCTTATTTAAGCAAATTAGTGTGAAAAAAGTTAGTTAGCAAGCGGTTAACAGTGAAATGGATTTTTATTTTGCTGTGAAACGAAGGAAACATACTTTTAACAATATGTTGTGTCTGAATTGGGACACTCTTGTATTTCATGGGCTTTTTTTAAAAAAAAAAATCTGGCTGGTTTCTCTCTTTCTCTCTAGCTTCTTAGCAACAAAAGCAGAGTTGTTGGCATTCCCCAGAAAGTTGGGGGAAAATCCCCCCCCCCCGCCATTCTTTATATATTTCACGTGACCCAATTTCTCTTCATCCCATAGAGAAAGTAAGATTCTTTAATAAAGAACTTCATGTTGGTTGGGCCTCCCAAGTCTCCTGGCACCTAATAAGGAGCCCTCAATTTCACCAATGGAAGAAGAGCTGAGAATTTAAATTACCCCTCTCCTCAAAGTCAAAGGACTGGAACGTGTGCAGTTTTGTAAGAAAGAGATTTGCTGCAGAGCAGTAGTGTGGACAGGGAAAAATAATTTATTTCTAGCATTATAAATGTTTCCCTTCTCAATGCTCGGTAAATATATGCAAGGAGATCCTGTTGGAAGCACAAGTTGACTCCGTCAGATAATGTCACACGGTTATAAATAATTCTTTTATTCTTGGCTTGTAAGTATTAAGCTCAGCGAAATGGCTGCTGAAAAGGGCCCAGCAGTATAAAAGGCAGAAAGCAGCAAAGAGGGAATGGGAAGGATGAAAATTCCAATATGTGATGATGCTGCAGAAAAAAAAAAATGCTGCCAGACTGGGCCATTTAATTTCTCTGAATTCATTTGCGATATTTCCACACGGAATTCATTCCTTGCTTCCTCAGACAGCAATTTCAGTATTTTCTGCTAGCTTAAAAAGGAAGAAGAACTTTCATCTTGAATGATTGACATTTTTTCCTCTCCATTTATAGACTCTGGTTATTCTTAACAATTGCGGTACATTTCATTCTTAATTGCTAAGAAAACTGGTGATGTCTAGCTAGAAGTGAAGGATAGTTATATCTGGGCTTAAACGTAGGAGAGTGATTCATTCTGGTTGCATTCTTCATAAACGGTAGTTGTGTCAAAAGGACCACAAGTAAAATGCAAGTCATAGAGGAGAGAGTGGGACCAAGTGTAAGAGTTTTCTTAGTAATGCTGTTGGATGAATAGTGTGGATGAAGCTGAGAACCAATGCACCTGTTACTTTCATTGTTCTCAAAAGCTGAACATATAGACCAGACCTGGGCATTTTACGCCCCCAGCCCCCAGGGCACATCTGAGCCTTTGACTGTTCCTGTCTGGCCTACATGAGGTCAATCAGAAATTAGAAATCAGATGTAAATAATATGCCATACATACAATACAATTGCATTGGTTTTATATTGAAGGCAGCTCCTATTTTTAAAAAAAGTACATATGTGTATGCATGTCTACACACCTTCATAGTAATCGAAACCACATAATTTACTGCTTTTTATAAAGCAAGATAATTAATAGTGAGCAGAATTCAGTTTGGTCTATTGGTTCGGACCTCCATAACAGTCCACGTTTCCCCACGTGGCTGTTTGGGAAAATTATTGCCCACTGCGATATAGACTGAGGCCAGTTGATCTCAGGTTTTAGACAGATTGACACAGATGTAGTTGACCAAACCTGAACCGTTTGGGGTTACCATGTTTAAAAAGAACAACTAGCACAGTACAGTTTTATATAATCTTAACAAAAAAAAAAATTCCATTAGAGCAGGGGTGTCCAACCTTGGCAACTTTAAGACTTGTGGACTTCAACTCCCAGAATTCCTCAGCCAGCTTTTCAACCAAAGCTGGCTGAGGAATTCTGGGAGTTGAAGTCCACAAGTCTTAAAGTTGCCAAGGTTGGACACCCCTGCATTAGAGCAAGTGGATGGATTGGGAAGCCATTGTGATTTCCTCATGATCTTAAAATTCAGTCCCTTGCATTAATCCATCTTAGATTTCTTTGGCATATGGATCTTTGTGGCAAGTCAGCATCTAAAGCAGGGGTTCCCAACCTGGGGTGTGAGACGATATTCCAGGGGGTACGAGAAAAGTCCAGGTAAATAATAGGATATTGGCTTTATGTTGGCATTTTTATTTATTATGCAATGGATTAACTTTGTTTTCATTTTAGAGTTAAGTATCGTTATTTAGTGGCCGTCACATACATAGCTGAAAAGATTCGATCCTACCATATATTTAACGTGTTCAGTAGTTCCTAAAGTCTAAATTTCAGGGGGTGCGAGGTTCGAGTGAAATTTCTTTAGGGGTGCGGGGCAAAAAAAAGGTTGGGAACCACTGATCTAGAGGGAGCCGTTGCTGGACCTACCAGATATTTTTTGGCCTCAACTTTCTCAGTCAACACTGGATCCTGCAGAAGTTCTGAATGGTATACATGATCCTTCAGATGGAATATAACGCCATCTGTGATGTCTCTTCAGACGGATCTGTTCCAGTGCTTAATAGCAGAGCTATCTCATCTGGACGGTTGCTCCTGGAGAGGAAAGCTATGGCCAATCTAGACAGCATACTAAAAAGGAGAGACATCACCCTGCCAACAAAAGTGCGTATAGTCAAGGCTCTGGTTTTCCCAGTTGCAATGTATGGCTGTGAAAGTTGGACCGTAAGGAAAGCTGAGCACCAAAGAATGGAGGCCTTTGAACTCTGGTGCTGAAGGAGAAGATTCCTGGGAGTCCCTTGGACTGAAAAGTGATCAAACTGGTCGGTTCTAGAGGAGATTAACCCTGACTGCTCTTTAGAAGGGCAGATCCTGAAGATGATACTTTGGCAACCTAATGAGAAGGAAGGACTCACTGGAGAAGAGCCTAATGCTGGGAATGATTGGGGGCAAAAGAAAAGAGGAGGTGGCTGAATGAAGCGGTCGGTGTGAGCTTAAATGGACTCTGGGGGATGGTAGAGGACAGGAAGGCCTGGAGGAACTTTGTCCATGGGGTCACAATGGGTTGGACACAACTTCATGACTAACAACAACATCTCATCTGGATTAAACCTTACCCTGGTTTTTTTTTTCATGTGTTCCAAAACTGCTTCCTAAAATCTTGCATGGATATTGCAGACTTCCTGCTTCCTGGGATGAAGAGCAAGTTATGGTTGGCATTTCATCCTAAATCTCCAGATGATGATTAATGTCTGTAAGTGGCACAGTTGTGCACCAGATAGTAGGTGAAACCAGTATAGCAATCCTTCCATTGCACTACTAGAAAAGAGGAGTGGATCGTTTCCATAATGATCTCCATTTTTATATCTCAAGATACCCAGAATATCCTACTTTGTTTTTTGCTCAACAATGATCAGAATAGAAAATGTGTTTTTCCTCCAGGTAGCAAAAAAAATGCTTACTGAATCACTTTCAATTCAACATACCATTTTTGCAATGTTAATTTTTGCTTTGCACGTGTCTATTCTAATGCATATTTAAGGAATTAGAATACATGATTTATGTTTTCCGCATCCAGCAGAAAAACTTTTATTCTTTGCACTATACTGCCACCCAGCGTTGAGAATGCAGATAACTCTTCCACAGAACTAACTCAGATTTAAGATTTATTTGTTCTGTAAAAGGAGTTAGCAATGGGTTTTGATTTATGTAGAAAGAGAAGGAATTGGTGTGATTAATATAATCGCAATCATATTAATACAAGATCCCACGTAGTATTTAGAGACTAAAAACAGACTGAAAAAGACACAGAACAGATTTCAGGTACTAACATAAATAGATTGTCTTCAATATCCGATCACAATGGGGATTGCAATTTCTGTCATACATCATCATAACTTGAGTCGGACCTGATTTTATAACAGTTTTTACAGTGGTTTTTTTTTTTAAAGCAAAACATGCAGTCATTAAGTGAATTCAGTTCCCCAATGGAGGGTTTTTGTTTTTGCCTGAAATCAACAAAACAGGTCGCAAATTGCAATCACATGACTGTAGGATACTGCAACCAGTGGTAAATGTGAACTGGTTGCCAAATACTTGAATTGAGACCACATGACTCTGAGGGTGGTGTGACAGTCAGAAGTCAGTTGTAAGTCATTTTTCCCAAGGACCATTGTTACTGAACCATTGTTTTTTAAAAAAAAACAGTTGTAAGTTGAGGATCACATCTACGGAGATAACTTTCAGGTTAGAAGAAGGCAGAAGTTAGTATAGGAAGGTCATGCTGCCATTCACTTTTTGTAGATCATTAAATCAAGTTGCTGGACCTGCAACTTGTTTTGGGTTTTATGGATGGGTTGGGTAGTAATTGAAATCAGACCATTGTAAGTCAAGTTTTTTAGGTATCATATTTTTTTTGCAAATAACAATAGCTTTATAGCCTTCTCTAAGCGGTTTACAGAATCAGCCTATTGCCCCCAACAATCTGGCTCCTCATTTTACCGACCTTGGAAAAATGGAAGGCTGAGTCAACCTTGAGCCTGGTGAGATTTGAACTGCTGGCAGTTGGCAGAATTAGCCTACAGTACTGCATTCTAACCACTGCGCCACCAGAGCTCATGTAAATATACCATAGCAGCCTGTGAGACACAGACTGTCTCACTTTTCAGAATTTTTTTTATATTGGCCTGATCTGCTTGAGAAACTAAACCACGATAGCGGATTTGGGGCTTCATAAATATGTTAACCATTCTGGTTTAATACCATTATATGTGAACGAGGCCACAGTGTCCTCCTTGTACCAGGGGCTTTTCTCATGGTTTTATTCTGTTATCTCTGCCGTTTTGTTGGCATCCAGTCAGCTGCTTTCCCCCTGTTGACCCTCCTAGCAACATTCCTCTCTACATGAAAGCAACTTGAATGACTTCCAGGGGTTTTTGATTATTATTATTTTTTTTGGTAAATGAAGTCTCTAAAGGTCTGTACACAGTTGCTGAAGCTAGGCTGCATTTAGTTCTGGCAGCTGCTGTGCTTTCCCCCAGAAGGAGCAATTGGAATGTGGGCAACTGCATGAACTAATTGGTTTGAGGAAAAATAATTGAGGGCCTGCTTTGACCTCAACACTTACTTTCCCCAAAGTCTTCCGTGATCTTGAACAGCTCAAAGAAATAAAGGGAAATGTAGTCTGCCCTTTTTCTCCATGGCACTTAGCTGCTGCTAGTGTGTGTGTGTGTGTGTGTGTGTGTGTGTGTGTGTGTGTGTGTAAATTTATGGCTAATTATATTTCTCTGAGTCACATGGCTGATTCAGTTTGAGAGTTTGAAGCGATCTTTGCCTATTTTGCAAGCTTCAGGGTTAAGTTTGGAGGTGATGGGCTTCTGGCGATGTTCCTTAGAATATCGGTTTCCATAGTGATGAGAACGATAATTGACTACAGGAAAGATCAAGAGAGTGCCTGCACTCATCCTCCTAGACCCTTGTGATGGAAATATGCTATTACCGTAGGTGGGACTGAGTAACTGGTTGGATGTAGTTGCTGGAAAGAGCGTTAAGAATTTATTAGCTCTTGGGAGATGCATCTTATTTAGTGGCAGGAAGCAAACCAAAACATGTTAGCTGAGGGACCAGTGGCAATTTCTCTTTGTCTGTATGGCTAATGGACTAAAAGAATTCTGGTACTGAATTTTGGGGAGTATGGAAAGCATTGCCACAGAAATGGTAACATTGGTCATCACATAAACATTGTTGTCACAGTGATAGGCAGGCATACATCCTGCATCTTCTACATATTGCTTTGCATTCATTATTTTGCTTATCTATTTTTTTCCTCAGGTCCAGTCGATGCTTCTTTTCCTCAGTGTAAGGAGTCATATTAATAAGCAATTTTTGTTGATAACTTTCAAGGGTAAATATTTATTGTCAAGCATGCCCTGTAGACATACTCAAACAGATGCATCATTCAGATCCTCCTCCTTGAAAGGACCATATTTATATGGCTGCTGAAATCTGAATAGTATTTCCTGTGGAAATACGGCTGGTGCATGGGCTGTAATTTTCTCTATGTGGAGCAAGTTTTGTGGATAAAACGATTTATGGAGTGTTTGCTTGCATAAGTAGGTATATACACATCCCATGCCTTCTACTTCATTTGGCTTTCAATTTTTAACATCTTAACTTCTATCATTATTTTAGGATAGTTTCTTTTTACTTTTTAATATGTTTTAACTGTTTTTAGCTGTGTTCTATACCAACCTGAATCTGTTGTTTGCGAGAAGGTGGCTATATCAGTTGATTTCCTAAATAAATAATAAATTGAAGTCAATAAGAAAAATGCAAGATGAATGTGAAGCAGTGTAGAAGTCAATGAAGGCATAAAAGCAATAGCAATAAGGTAAATTATACTTAGGATATAAAGACAAGTGTCATGCAGATAATATGAAGTGAGTAGACAGCATAGTGTTGATATTTTAATATCTTGCGAATAGGTAACATTAATATCTACAAGCTACATTTTCTTAGGACAGAAGGAATCAAATGACTGAATTAGAATAAATAAATATAGCTTTTAACAGGCCTCTCTTGTAGATGAGACAACATTTTCTAGGTCATTCTCTTGGTTTATCATTTGTATTCCCCTTTTAATTTAAAACTTCGGCCAGTTTCCTTTGTACATCCAGCAAAGATTGCTTTTTCAAATCATTCTCTTGGCCTGTCATTTGTAATTCCAGTTTTGGTATTTTCTCTGTCTTGTCAAATAAAATTTGTTCCACATCAGTCATTGCCTTCATTAATATCTTGTAGTCTTATCTCTAGAAGCAGACTTCATTACTGACAGCATTCATATTGCAGTTTCTAATTTGTGGCTCCATTCTTCTGAGATCTCATTTAATATTTCCAATGTTACAATGTTTTGTGTCATTTTGTAAGTCCCAGTATGAACTGACATTAACGACGGGTGTTCTTTGCCCCCCTTCTGCTTAGACTCTTTTGTCCCCTCTTGTGCACAGATTCTAAAATCACTACCTTTGTTTCGACTTGCAATAAACAATATAGCCAACATTAGGGACTTTCCCAAATTGAAGCTTTTTATTTTTTACAGTTTATTCCAAAAACCTAGAGTAAAAGACAGTATTCCAAATTTATCTGGACCCTAAATCAATTTATCATTTTCTTAGACAAAAATCTTTTAGGCTTTTTGTTTAAAATTATCTTTAAGTCCTTAAAATCATAATTAATTTTCATTTTATTCAGAATTGAAGATAAACTTATCCAGTGAAGACTTTTCAAAGATCTTTAAGAGTTGTAAGATGGTTCATCGGTAATTTCTGAAAGGGATTAGAAAGCGAGGTTTGAATTTAATGCTCTTTAAAGACTCTGCCACAGTTGCAAGTAAGATGGCTGATCTTGTCATATCCCAGTGATAAAACTCATAGAAAACCACTGTCTTGCAGTCTTCTCATGAGGAGCAGTTGACTGGAGCGCATATGGGTGATCTCCATCCTTTGGTTCCAAGGAACTGGTTTATTCATGATTGGCCTTTATCACAATTATCAGCTTTGCTGTAGCAGAGCCGCCTTCAATTTTACCATACCACTCTCAAAAATCTGGACCAGACTAGTGTATGTATGGTGATTATTAGATGCCAGGACCATAGACTAGACTGGGAAGTAAAAAAATAATAATTATGGGAACAGGCAGTTCTGAACCTCTCCCAAAAACTTGTACATGGCGCTGTCTATGAAATAATTGGGTCAGACTTGATAAAATGCGGCCTTATCTTTCACATATAATCTTCTCTGTTTCTACAGCTTCTTAACTGTCACTAGGAGTCTGTTCCCTAATAAGAGAGCGCAGACTGGGGTTTTTATGGAGCAGAAATCTGAGAAGCATAAAATCACTTCTCCAAATACAGCTGGTCCCCTAACTAATTTCCAATTATATCTTGAGGCTCAAAAGTCAATTAAGGGATAATGGGTTAATCTTTACTTCAACATCACAGTGATGGCTTGAAAACCTGCAGTTGGTCATAGCATACTGTGGAAACTAGACAGGTGATCAAATCCTGAATGTGGTAATTGAGATTCCAGTTGATTCAATAAAGCAACATCACACTGTGAAGCCTGTTTATTTAGAATAATGCCTGGGTGAATTAATAGGGGCTTCCTTAGGTAAAATGTCCATTAGAGGCTGCTGTCAATAATTGGAGAAAAAATATATTCAGTATCCCAATATGAAATGCATTTCTTTGGGAGCAAGTATTGCTTTCTATAATACACATTTTTTTTTGAATTTACGACTATGAGATTTCAACCTGGAAATTATTCCATGTGGACAAACCTAATATTTCACTTTAATTATGGAGGATAATTTGAACACTGCAACTAGGAGGAACTGGATACCCCACCCGCATCCCAGAATTTATATTCTGAAATATTCTGGTTCAGCTTGATGTGGCTACACTTAGGTTTGGGGCTGAAATGGCATCTCTGAGTCATGCGGATTTAACAGGGAAGAAATGAATGCTCACTTAAGGAGGCAGCAAGGGGGGGAAAAATTTTTTCCAGAATCTGAAGACGTGTACAGTAGCTGTTTTTAGATCTCTAAAGGATCTCCTGGAAAATCTAGATTTTTGCAGTTTAGCATTGCTTCTTTTTGTATATTCATGTAAATACCCATATCATCTTTGCTCAATAATAAAGAGATTCTGAATTTAAGGCAACCCTCAAAGAAGATTATACAGGAAAATTACTCCTCTGCCTCTGTCACCATATTCTCAATGAATCAAGAGATGTTTCTCTCTTCCTAAATTGCTTTTGGGGATAGGGAGACTAGTTTTCCTTTCACGTACATAATAAATATCTAGGGATGTTCATGCGCAGACACATCCAGACAGAAAAATATTTCTGAGATGGGAGTTGCTTGATGTGTTATTGCTGGTTTAGAATGCTGAAGAAATATACAAGCGAGCTTGTTTTAAAAAACAACAGCACTATTTTGTCTACTTAACCTCTTTATGGAGTAACATTCTCAGATGATCCACAGGATAACACAGCACAGTTTCATTGAAGTAAATTCCTACCAAAAAGTCATTGTAACCTAGCAACCACTTCAGACCTGATTTAACTGCCTCCTGGATGTTAATGCAGAACCTTAATTTATACCCAGAGAAATCAAATTCTGATTTTAAGTGAGCCTCACTCCTAGTAATGGGAGAGTGGGGAGTATTTAAGCATATAGCTGGGGGGGGGGGTACTGTTCTCCCTCCCCACACCCATATAATTTTGTAAGTCTGAGATGTTGAAAGATTAGCCAGCTAAATTGGCATTTTTTTATATTTTTTACTGACAATGATGATGTTTTACTAAAGTGTACAATTGCATCAGTGATACTTTGGGAAAGGAAATATTAGAAAACGTTTTTGCTTATTTTCTGATGGAAAAGATCAGCCATAGAGACTGGTTTGGACAAAACTGAGTAGCCCTTTTTCGTGTGGTTGTTGATAAAAATAGGATCTCCAACATGATTGCCAACGTCTGATGACGGATATGGCATAAGAAGAACAAGAATAGATCCCATCATTCTAGGTTATCCTGATAGATAGGAAGTTGTAATTTTATGGATGAAAATGAAGATCGGCTCTGAAATTCAGTTGATGACCTTAAATTTATTTCTGGGTTTCTGCTTATATCTTTAGTAAGTCTAAAGTGGGGAAAATTCATTTAAATCATGCTTATGAAATTCTGGCTGGATAAAACTCCCAGAGGACAGCATATTTGGTATTTGAAGACCATGACATCTTAAAATTAAAAACACAGACATTAGACTACTAATTAAGACCAGCCCAAGCAATAAGCTCTTAAAAGATTTTCTCTTGGTCTTTTAAATTGTCACTCGAAGTGCTTTCATTCTATGAAGTAGTTCTTTATCAAAACATCCGTACATTTTTAAATGAAAAGGGGTTTGCAGAATTGTGCATTAGCCTTCTGAGCAATCAGAATGAAAGGCAGTAGATCAATGCAGTGTTTTTGAAGTATGAGAGTACTCAGACAAAAATTAAAACGTCTTTTTAATTGAAAAGTCTGTCCAACACATATAGAAACGGATGAAGCTAGGTAGATTATTGCTTCTGCTTTGTAAATCATTTGATGTTTTTTTTAAAAAAACCCTGTAACTACTTAATTAGAGGGCAATGCATTACCTCCTGAGTTACAGGAAAGAAAGGAAAATATTCAAGAAATATATTTGATTGTAGGTCTGCCTCAGAGGATTTTTCTTCTGAATCCACCATTCTTCTAGCTGGTGGTTAGTGTCTCTTGACAGGAACAGCAGTGGGATCCATTTTGGAATAGGCTGCTCAAGAAATTTTATCTGGAGATTCATATCTTTCTAGTGCCAAAATAAATATTTTTTTTTAAAAAAGGCAAACTTTCAGGAGTTTCTTGAGTTTTTGTTGATTTTAAACTTATGCCCTGATACTTTCTAGTCAGTCAGTCAGTCAGTCAGTCAGTCAATTAATCCATTTGAGTTCCCATAAGGCTATGGTTAATTAGAATAAGAGACCAATTGTATCCATAATGGGAAAGAAAGGTTTTTTATTTCAAAGCAAGAAACACCGATATTTCAGTTCTTAATTTTATTTTTCTAGTTTTAGTTACATCATGCTAAAATATCGTCTACAAACTGTTAACCATGATCGGGGTCATATTGTGGAAGATCCTATTTCTGGCAGCTGTTTGGATTTCAGCTGCAGAAAAGCCCGACCTTCCAACGTTATTAATTTCTTTTCCAGTAACCTGTGAGGCGGCAGTAGTGCTTGCTTTTTTCCCTTTTTCTTTCTTTCTTTCTTTCTTTTTTTAAATGGTGAGATGTTAAGGCCCGTCAATACTGGCCTCAGTTGCACTCTCTTCAGCCTTCACAATTTCAAGGGATTTCGTTGGCTTGCAAAGATGGATCAGGAAAACATCCAGAGAAATGAAACAGGCCTTGGAAATGGAACAGAACGAGATAGTGCCTTTTAATTCCAGGCATTGGATGGTAGTGTTTTTTTTTTTACGTTTTTAAAAAAAAAATTGTAGCAGCCAGTTGAACGTCTAGCCCTGGAACACTGTCCTACATGTATCTCCTCCCTCCCCTTGTTTCTTTTGGCACCGTTAAGCTACATGGTTCATCTGGCCGGACCTTTTCATAGCAAGAACGCAAGTGAGGGGGGGAAAAAAAAAACCCCAAAGGAACTGCACCGAATTCTCCACAGCGCAAATTCAGCATGAAATGGGCAGCTTGGAAAAGGCTAACTGGGGGACCCAGGGACATCTCTGTCCCTCTTCATAGGTATGTTCATCCCGAGGGACATTGGGAACTAGGGAAAGGGGCAGCTGAATGGAACGTGAGGTTTTTAATTTGGGTTTCATTACCGGCTGGAGTTCTTGCAATATCGGAGCTGATGCTTGGAAGGGTTCGCCCCCCCACCCCCCACCCCCCAATTAGTTGCTGGAACTGTCTTGGAATTCACAGGCCTCGGTTGAAATTCCAGCCATGGAAATAAACGGTCACTGTAGCCAGGATAAGCGTAGATTGGATGGGAAGAGTTGCTTTTAAAAGCATCTTCGACGCAGAAGTCTTTTTGCAGCAAAGGATCTCAGCAATAGAAGCAGCAGGGACATATTTTGAGTGTGGCAGCGTTTAAAGGTGCCTTTTACAAGAATCAATACATTTTATTAACTTCCGTATGTACTTTTACTTAGTGTTTTAGCAGGAGCTTTTTTTAATATGAACCTCAGCTGTAAAAGCTGAGAGGGGAAAAAAAAAACAACAAAATCCATTTTCTTTCCTCTCTTTGGTTTGAAGATTAACCTTTTGATGACTGATTTTTTGATGCACTGAAAAGTTGGTGCCTATAGTCAAAGTTATTGATAAAATACAGAGGTTATCAATAAAATTAATATCGGGATTTCATATTGCTTCAAACAGTGATATCAGTTTTTCTTAAACTGCAAAGAAATGACAGCATTTGGAAGCCTTGGCTAGGTGGAATAGTATTTTTACATGTAATTTTATTTACATTTGTTTCTAGTACCCACATGCATTGATATGTATTATTAAATGCCTTATGCATATGCTCTATCTGTTTGTATAAGGTAGTACAGTTATAAAAGCAAAATTTGTTGGAATCAAGCTACAGAAAAACTCTGACATACTGTAAGCGTATACCTCAATGTTTTTATTGGAGATGAGCCTTTGAAAACTATGATTGTTTTCAGACTGTGGACGTACAGAAATAAAGCTGACAACAAGGAAAAGGCCCTTGTGTAGATGAGAAAGAAAACTTGTTTTGAATCATAGATCCATTTTAAAGGCACTATTCCAGGATGACTTATGACTATAGATACAATGAAAAGTATAACATGAACATAATAATAAAAACCATTATACCATAATGGTTGAAATATTGAACTGCACAGAGCAATAAAGTCAATTCAGGAGACTGTTTGAGCGAAAAGTGTTAGGACTTGATATCCCAGATGAAACTGGTTCCTTGCTTATAGGACTACTGCAGAAAAGGCCCTTAAGAAACCTGGTTAATGGCATTTTAAAGAATGGTAAATAAGAAAAACGGTAAAGGGAGAGTAGCAGATATAGAGATATATGCCCAGGTATTACTGCTTTAGACAGTCATTTACTTAGAGTCTTAGACCTTTTGTAAAAATGCACTGTGGAACAATGCAGTAATGAGAAACTCTTTTTAAAATATTGTTCTACCCTAATTTTCATGATCCATGGTATAATTAGATCTTGTAAAGCTTTGTCAGAAAGATTCCTGTTGTAAAATATCACTTCCGTCTACTAGCTATTTCTACTGTCAGCAATTTTGTATTGTGATTGGTAAAGTGTTTCTAAAATGTATGCAGTGGGTTTTGGGTAAATAGAAAATCAAATTTGTGGAATTTGTTTCTCGTTAAGTATAGTTGTTGTCTTTCTGCTGGAGCTGAGCTATCATTTCCACAAAAATCACACAAATCTTTCTCAGGCTGTTAATAAATCTTTGACTCTTCCAAGATTGCTTGTAGGAAATTTTTTTTTTTTAAATATTCTTTCCTCCCTCCCCAAGAGGAGTTTCCTTTATGTGGATTACCACATTTCTTCTGGAAAGAAGTAACAGCTTTGCTCCACTGTAGATGTGTCAGAATGTTTGCTTTTTTTTTTTTAATGCTGAGAAACATTAAACATTTTATTCTCCTTCCTTCATCTGAAGTAAAGCAATCCCAGGAGGATTTGTGCAAGAAAGCAGTCAAAGAAGATGGCCGCTTTTAATGTTGGAGACCTCATAAAATAAAATAAAATGCCAGCTTCATAGTAACAAAATCCTGTTGGTATCTCCTAATCTTTTTTGACACACAGTGCCCAATCATTCATAGCTGACTGGGTATTCATTCAATCCTTCGTCCCTTGCACAATGTCCTCTCTAGTTAGGACAGATCAGTGTTTATTTGCTATGTTAACAAGATAATAGCCTGTTGACAAATGGTGGGTTTGGATCCAGTAATCAACTAGAGCTTGACCTTTATCTTGGAAAGGAAACTTTAAATTAGGGAAGAGCCTCTACAGCGCTCTGATTTAGAGCACATGCTTTGCATGTGGAAGATAAGCCATTCCCCTCTTAACAGATCCAGATAAGGCTGGTGGTGGAGGGAATCCAGCCAGTTTTTGCATAAATTAGGGTTTGCAGTTTTTCAGATGTTGCTGAGTGTTAACTCCAGCAGTCCCGGTCAGTGGAAGTGGATGCTGGATAGTGAAATGTCCCTACGCACAGAAAGATTACCAAGTCTTAGTTGAAACTGGCACTAACATAGAAGGACATAAGATTTGACTTGATAAAAAGCAGCTTCCTGTGATCCTCGGTTTCTGTCCAGCTTGCACATAATGTTGATGTCAACTTACGTAATACATAATAGGTAGTCCTTGACTTACAGCCAGTTGCTTAGTGACTGTTTGAAGTTACCATGGAACTCTCCGGGCTACGAATAATCCAGACTCGAAGCTACCTACTTCTCTCTCTCCCTCCCCTTTCTCTCTCCCTCTTTCTCTCTCTCCCCTCCTCCCTCTCAGACACACATTTTTGCCAAAAACAGGCCATCCACTAGCCTCTCCCCCCTCTCCGACCTTTCTCTCTCCCTCCCCCTTTCTCCCTCCCTCCCTCTTTCTCTCTCTCCCAGCCTCTTTCTCCTCCCTCCCCCCCCGCTCTCATGCACACACAATTTTTTTGCCAAAAACAAGCCATTTACCAGCCTCTGTCTCCCTCCCTCTCCTTCCTTCTCCCCGCAATTCTTCCCTCCCTCTCCCTGCCTCCCTCTCCCTCCCCTCACACACAGACCCTTTTTGGGGCCAAAAACAGGCCATTTACCAGCCTGTTTTTTTTTTTTAGCTGCAAACTGGCATTGTGAACCGTGAATTTGCTTACAGATTGTGACATTCGCTTAGCAACTGTCGCAAAAGAGATTGTAAAATTGGGCATGATCACACCGATGAATTGCTTAACCGCCATCTTGACTTAGGACCAAAATTCTGAGCTCAGTTATGATTGTGAGTCAGGGATTACTTGTGGTACACAAATCCCCCCATTACTGCATGTCACAAATGTGTAATGGCTAAGGGGGCATTTTGCCTGTGGCACAGCTTGTCCATTGGGGCATCTGACAGGGCCGTGGAGGCGTAATGGTTAGAATGGACCATATTTCAGGCAAACTCTGCCCACAGCCTGCAGTTCGATCAAGGTCATCTCAGCCTTCCATCCTTCCGGGGTTGGTAAAATGAGGACCGAGATTCTTGGGGGCAATATACTGACTCTGTCAACTGCTTAGAGAGGGCTGTAAAGCACTATGAAGCAGTATATACGGTAAGTCTTTAAGTGCTATTGCTATAGATGAATGTTATATTAATAGCAGTGAAACTGAACTTGCTCGATCATCTTGAGAGATCATTCTGTCTGAATCCTCCATAAGCTTGATATTTCCCCTCATTCTTTTAATAGTGTGGGGTATTTGCCTGGCTATTCTAGAATCCAGAAGACAGGAAAATCTACTTCTCTGCAGCCCAGAGTTGCCTGGGTTGGTACTTTGCAGACTTTCTCTGCGGTATATTTGCAAAGGATGGGGTTATTTGCATACTTAATATGTATAATGTGCCTTGTGGTGTGACCTTTATTGTCGGTTAAGAATGTAATTACAATCTTAAGTTTCCTTAGGCAGTTCTTTACTGCCTTTACCGTGATGGCAATATCTGTTCTGCAGTTTGTGTGAAAGCACAACAACTCTTCCACAGCCATTGTTCAATGAGCATTTTAATTGAGCTGGAAAGTCAGCCATTAATATGGGAAGCCATTTCTTTTTCTCAACCAGAGAAAAAGATATGTAGGCCAATGAGTTCTAGTAGGGAGAGGTGATACTGATAGGCCTCTATGTTGAATGTGATAGGATAGGATAGGATAGGATAGGATAGAATAGAATAGAATAGAATAGAATAGAATAGAATAGAATAGAATAGAATAGAATTCTTTATTGGCCAAGTGTGATTGGACATACAAGGAATTCTTCTTGGTGCAAATGCTCTCAGTGTACATAAAAGAAAAGATTCATTCGTCAAGAGTCAAGAATCATAACGTACAACACTTAATGATAGTCAGAGGATACAATAAGCAATCAAATCATACTAGGAAACCATCAATATAAATCGTAAGGGTGCAAGCGACAAAGTTACAGTCATACAATCATAAGTGGGAGGGGATGAGTGATAAGGAGTGACAAGAAGGTTAATAGTAATAGTAGTGCAGACTTTGTAAATAGTTGGATAGTGTTGAGGGAATTATTTGTTTAGCAGAGTGATGGCGTTCAGCAAAATAACTGTCCTTGTGTCTAGTTGTTCTGGTGTGCAGTGCTCTATAGCATCGTTTTGAGGGAAGGAGTTGAAACAGTTTATGTCCAGGATGTGAGGGGTCTGTAAATATTTTCACAGCCCTCTTTTTAACTTGTGCAGTATACAGGGCTCAGTTGAAGGCAGTTTGGTAGTAATTGTTTTTTAAGTTGATAAACTATTTGCAGGAAATAATGAACGGAATATGTCTCTACAAGTAAAACATGACATTTGTTCCACAACGTGTAACTTGCTGGCGGGGGATTCAAATTATGGCAGTCTTTTTGAGCTCCTGCATTCAGTAGAAGTTTCTGAAATATCTGGAAAAGCAGCACAATGTACAACCGACACATCATGTGATTGGCAAGCATTAATTGTACCAGCGCTGAACAATCTCAGGTTTGGTCAAGTTTTCTCTTGACCAGATTGTAACCTGGACCAAACCTAAAAACATGATGAATCTGCATACATGGGAATGCAGCTTTATTCAGCTTCAGTTCAGTCCCCCTTCAGATTACCAGGTTTCCCCACCCATAGTAGCCCTCGATTTACAACAGTCCATTTAGTGTCCGTTCAAAGTTACAACAGCAATAAAAAATGTGACTTATGACCATTTTTCGCACTTACAACCATTGCCGCATTCCTATGATGTCACATGATCAAAATTCGGGTGCTTGGCAACTGACTCGTATTTATGACGGTTGCAGTGTCCCGGTGTCATGTAATCCCCTTTTGTGACCTGACAAGCTAACTCAATGGAGAAGGCAGATGCCCTTAACAACCAGGTTATTAATGTAATGCCTGCAGTGCCTCACTTAACAACGGTGGCAAGAAAGGTAAAATGCAAAACTCACGTAACAAATGTATCACCTAGAAACATAAATTTTGAGCTCCATTGAGGGCATAAGTCGAGGACTACCTGTCCATAGTCTTATTTGGACCAAGCTTCTGTTCGGTTATTCCCTTTAATCCAAAATCCATGTCAAAGCACCCATTTTTCCTTTCTACTTACAGATTTATTTTGGAGCCATCTGAACATTTGTTTGGCATGCTGATTAGCAAGCTTACATTCTTCCCTTTTGGAAAAAAAATAGAAATTTCCACAAGCTATTTGATGGAAGAGGATATTTATTGCCAGAGAAAGCATCAACCTTTCCGTTAAATTCTACTTTTGGTTACACATTACTGGCAATTGCATGCCCACAGAAAGTAAATCATTCAGACAGGAATAATCCCATCTCTTAATGTTGGTTAGTCCATTGTATCGGTGTGAAATGACCAGTGAGCAGGAGTTACCTTGGGAAGTTAAAACACAGGAGGAATTGTAGCCAAGGAATGGATTAGAACTTTTGATCAAAGGGCTAAGAGACCATGCCAAAAGTCCCGCCAAAGGCAACCAAAGGGTATGTGGGAACATATCATAGATCAGGAAGACTTGTTGTAGGAAACCATTTTGCATTTCTTTACTTCTGTAAGTATTCGATGGGCCATCCAGAGCAAGTCTAGGATCTATTAGAACTAGTGGATGCTGAGGGTTTTTTTTTTTTTTTTTGGTTGTTACAAAGTTTTGGTTAAGTTGAATGCCTTTTAAGCAATAAAGCACTATATAAATACAAATTATAATGAGATTGAAAACTTACACTGTATAGTGAGTAGGACAGAAGCTCTGGGAGAGACATCCTAGAATGGGTAGATATACCTTTTCTGCCTCTCTGCCTTCCCATTCTAGATCAGGGATATCCCAACTTGCCCACAGTAAGACCTCTGGGCTTTAATTCCCAGTCGTGCTGGCTGGGGAATTCTGGGAGTTGAAGTCCAAAAGTCTTTAAAAAGTTACCCAGGTTGGGTACCTCTGCCCTAGATGATGGAAAATTCTTACCAGAAGGATGATTGAATAAAGCATTTTGGAAGACTATTCAAATTTATTGATTTCTCTTACACGGTATCATGTATATGCACATATATTAAAATATATGGCTAACAAACCCAAGCAAATTAGAACTCTGAGACTTGGCTCCTTCTCAAAGGTCTTATTTAATGAGTACATATCGGCACAGCTTCAATGGAAAACTAAATCTAATTTTTTCCTGCGGTTTCAATATAATTAAACTAAGAAATGTTGGCCAGTTGGGTTAATTGGTAGGCTCTTCAGGCACTCCTTCCTCAACCTTATCTATTGCCAGTAGAGATGACCTTGATTCTCAAGAGAAAGCTCTCTGTTGTGTCTAGTAAGACATTCCAACCTCCTTCCCCACTTCTTCTGTGTGGCAACTGAGGAACAGAAAAATGGCTGTGGCCAGGTTCAGTTTGAAGTTTACACACACACACACACACACACACACACACACACACACAGTAGATCACTGCTTCCCCCCAACTTCACAAACCCAAGACCAGCAAGAGCAATCTACTTCAGTTAAACTTTCTTTAATGAGCAGTGATCATCATCATTTTAGCCATTGTCTATCCACTGCAGGACGAATGCTTCTTCTACATGTTTCCATCCTATATGGTCCTGAGTTTTCTTTTGCCAATTGGGCCTGCAATACTGTATATTGGCATCTGGAAATGTTTTATTATTTAATCTTTAAAGATGATTAAGGTGTCCAGATAGAAAATTTCCCTTAAGTATTGATGGATGGTAGAACTGTTTCTGTGAATCTAGTACTAAAACTAGGAATTTTAAGTTCTAAAACTTACTTGAACAGAATTGGCTTTTTAAGAAGTTTGATGTTACAAGAGGCATGTTATTGGATTGACACCAGAGTATAAAATATTACTAAGCTATTAAGCCAAAACAACCAGCCCACATTATAATAGTTGTTTCTTTGATAGAAAATGCATTTTGAAGCAAGTTGGATTTAAATGTTCTACTTTTCATATGTTTGGCTTATCTTGTTAACTGACCTAGTCTCTCTTTATCTCTCTTTCTCCTCCCTTCCCCCCTCCCCGGGCCCTCGGAATAGCTTTCACTCCCCGAGGAACAGAATGAAGTAACAAGAAATGGCTGTGAGTCCAAGGAGCTTGTCTACCTGGTACAAATCTCTTGCCAGGTAAATGATATGACCCTTCTTCCCTTGATTATATGAAAATGCATGAGCCAAATGATACTTGGCTGATTCTTTTTCTCCCTCGTTTCCCACTGTTTATAATACTTGAAGATAATATTGGGCTTCAGGAAACACCCAAGTAACTCAGATAAGAGGTAGAAATTAGATAAAGAAAGATCATTATTATCTGTAAGTAAAATATGAATATCCACAATTATAAGCATGCTAGTATAATTAATATGATCATAAGTGAGCTAATATAATTATAAATATGGTTATAATTATTACATGTATTATTATTACTATCAGTATATCTGTTATTTCCCCCCCTCTCTTTTGTAAAATTGAAATGCCTGGATAATATACTGTATTCCAAATACTTATATACAGTATAAATAAAAAACTTGACTTAACAAAAACAAAAAAAGGAGACAGCTGAGTAACTACCAAATTGGTTCAATTTATCCTGGAATCGCTTGGTTATTTTTTGTTGGACCTGCATACAATGAGAAATTCAATTAGGTTAAGGAGTATCCAGGAAGTGATGGTTCAGGCTTTACTCAAAATGTTTCTGCCACCCATGCTAACATATTAATAACTTGTACTATATGTGTTGAATACATGATCACCACTTACGACCTTCCCAGCTGGCTTCCGACAAACTCAACAGTGGAAGCTGGATTTGTTTAATACCCATATGATTCACTTAACAATCATGGCCAAAAAAAAATAAAATGTAAAATTGGGCATGACTCACTTAACACTTAACAATCACCTTATTTAACAACCGAAATGCTGGCTCCAAACTGTGGTCATAAGTCGAGGAATAACTGTAGTTATGCATGGCTCCCATATTCAGAAAGCCATCACTTGAGACAGGGAGGGTAAGTGGGTTTTATGATAAAATGATGATAAAAACCTCAAAGGAGCTTAATTGCAACCTTAAAAATGTATGTTTTTCCACAGTTCGTGCTAGAAGCAGAAAACAGCTTTAAAAGTTTAGAATTTTAATCTTTGTACCGCAGGGCAGAGAATTCAAGAATTTGTGCTAGGTTATAAGGGCCTTTGTGGATTTCAGCTGCAATATTCTTCATATCCCTGAGCTCAGACACTGAGATATACCTAGTGGCTAATTATAACAGGTCTTTTGAACTGTATTTCCAATTACAGAATATTCTTTCACCTACATTTTCATTTGCCAGAGTCTGACAGGTTGGGTTTTTTTAGTCCATCTCATCCTCTTAACACTTTTATTGCTATGAAATTTTCTCTCTCTCTCTCTTTTTTAAAGACTTTCTAAAGAGGACTGTTTTAAGCTCTGCTGATTTTAACAGAAATATGATTTTAATAGTTTTAGCTTATTAATTGTGGTGTTCTTTATCTATCTTGAATTTTATTTCTGTTCTTGTTATCAATAGTAAATGTTGGACAGTAACAAATACACATAATATGCAGTTATTGTCCACATCCGGAATACTGCATCCAGTTTTGTTCACCACATTACAAAAAAATATGTTGAGACTTTGGAAAAATTGCAGAGAAGAGCAACAAAGATGACTGAAGTCCTGGAGACTAAAGCATATGAAGAACAGTTGTAGGAACTGGGCATGGCTGGTCTAGAGAAAAAAAAGGACTAGATGGGACAAGATGGAGTGTTCCAGTATTTAAGGGACTGCCACAAAGAAGAGGGGGTCAACTTATTTTCCGAAGCACCAAAAGGCAAGACAAAAAACAATGGGTGGAAACTAATCAAGGAGAGATCCAACCTAGAATTAAGGAAATACTTCCCAAGAGTGAGAATAATTAACGAGTAGAATGGCTGGCCTCCAGAAGTTGTGGGTTCTTCATCACTGGAAGTTTTTAAGAAGAGACTGGACAGCCACTTGTCTGAAATTTTATAGGGTCTCCTGCCTGAGCAGGGAGCTGGACTAGAAGTCCTCGAAGATCCCTTCCATCTCTATCCTGATTGATTGATTGACTTCACTTGTGGCAAACTTAAATATTGCCTGTTCCCAGGTAGCCCTTTCCAAGCTCCCAGCAAATTTGATGGGTTACAGCCTACCTCCTCTTTTAGGAAGGAAAATCTGTGTGTGTTCAAGGCCCCTTTGCTAGGGCTCCTGTGTCGTCTGGCCTTGAACCAATGTTGTTGTTCCTAATAGAGACAAAGGTCGACATTCCCCAGTCAACGTGTATGCTGCTTTCGAAACAGTAATCTACACGAGGACAAAGAAGGACATGGCATTGACAAAGAGGAAATCAACATGGCTACTGAACATAAAGAAAAGTCTTGGGCTTGTTACCCTTATTTATAAAATCTGAAAAACCAAAATGTGCCCGTGGAAGACGGTCATTGGTTAAATCGGATCCAGAAATTAGCTTATTAGTTTGGCATCTATCCATGTACTTTTCAAAGGCCTCGGCAGCTTAGAAGCAATTTGTTGCAAATAAGAGGAGCATTGTAAAAAGCAAGAGAAATGAGTCATTCTAGCAATAGCCCGTTTGAAACTTCTGGACTGGAAAATTTGTTTCTTTCCCTTCACTGAGTAGCTCGCTGAATACACTTCAATTTATCAACTTTGTAAGCAGATAAGCAGACTTTAAAAAAAAAAAAAATCATGGCTTTCATACACTCTCCCTTAACATGGCCTACTTGAAATTCTCGGACTTTTAGTCCCACCAAATACCTGTGATTCAGAAACATCTTTCGTGCGGAGGGAGAGGAAAGAGTTCGTAATGAGTTTACCTCTTTTTTTTCTTTCTTTCTTCATGTTAACATGCTATTTTTAAGTTATCGATTTGAGGAGGATTTTTGACTAACAAAAGACAAGGTTGTTTTCCCACTCAATCGCCTAAGATTAGGTATGAGGGAGAAATTCTACTCCTTTTCCTGCTTTTCCTACGTATCACCTCATTCTATCACAACGGCCCTAGAGATAAACCGGTTAGAAGACTTTTAATCATCATCATCTCCTCCTCCGCTTCCACCATCACCCCACCACCACAAAATAATGATAAAAAGCAATGTTCGGGCTTTGCATTGGGTGATTAGATTGGATTGGAAAATGGTACAGTATGTGATTGTATACTGAAAACTGGGAAAGATAGCTTCTGTTAGGGAGAGAATAGTAAATAAATAGCTAAAAGGTAAATTTTGGATTTATTTATTAGATAAGCAAGCTTGCCATACTGGTTATTTCTCCTGTTGTCCTGATACAGCACGTCCGCTTTCTCAACAGATGAATCCACGGCGTATGAAAACACACAAAACATCGCGAGCACATCAGTTGTTTGTCTCATGCCTTTTATACCTTCTTTGCAGGGGCTGCACATTGAAAAAGCCTTTCTGTTACTTAGCTGATCTAAAACTTCAGGTCAGGCCTGCTTGTTAGATTTTACTTTCCTTGTTTTCAGCATGCTGAACAATGTTTTCAGCTTTGGTAATTGTAGCCATTTGTCCCAGCTTGGCTTTTCTCTCCCTTTAAGCCTGAAAAGATGTCAGGCAATTCCGTTGAGAGACTGGACAAAAGGCCGGCAATTACAGTTTCAGTGAGTGATGTACCTTGGCAGTTTTTTCTGTTTATCATGGAGCAAGGTGCTGTTTTAACTGTAAATCGGAGAGAAAGGTTACACCTAACTGAATACCCCTGACACATAGTATGGTAGGTGTGAAAGTAAAAGCCAAGTCTGCCTTCTTGGACTCCTAGTATAACTGCATGGATATGCCCAAGTTGTTGCTTTGGGGTCAGGAGAGAATGGTTCACTGTTGCTTTCTTTTTGGTAGTAGCTGTAAATGAACTCAAAATCCATTTCCAGTTTTATTCCCCTCTTCTATCAATGTGATACTAGATGTAAATAAACCACAGTCCCCAAGACAGTTCTTTCATGTGAAACTTCTTCCTTTCAAGTCTTTAAAGGAGCCCCGTCTTCATAAGTTCATAAGTTCTTCCTTCACTATTCATGAGGAGCTAACTGGCTATGGTTGAAAAAATGGCATGCACTTTATGGATGTGGTTAGGTGCAACTGTCAGATGGGAAAGATCAGGTCTACACAAAGGTCCAATTAAACTGATTTATTGCTAGTCATGCTTATGCACAGGAATCTTCTCAAGTAACGGTTAACACCTGCTTGGATTTAGATAAAGGTCAATGAAATTCAAAGGAGGTTAGTCTTCACTTGTGACTACGTTCTATTCTAGGCTGATCGCTGTTTTAACTCCGCCCCAGTTTCTGCTTTTCCATCTCCTACAGTGACCAACTATTTCCATCTAAAGACTTCCTACTATTTGATATTAGGTCACATTTTCACCCAGAGGTGCTTTTTTAATGCATTTGAGCCATGATTGCTAGAATTGCTAACATGTTCTTTTGTATGCCAATTCTCTGCTTAATTTAAATGGAGAATACTACCCTAGGAGAGGCTGTATTTAAATTATAGAAATGCTGAGAGGTATCAATCCAGATAGTTTTCAACTAAAGGTTTTAATGAATCATCCATGGTAACATGAGGGAGTTATCAGTTCCCTATGGTTTTTTAACACTAACCGGAAAGTCTCCAGTG
This sequence comes from Pseudonaja textilis, assembly GCF_049901715.1. Taxonomy (NCBI): domain Eukaryota; kingdom Metazoa; phylum Chordata; class Lepidosauria; order Squamata; family Elapidae; genus Pseudonaja; species Pseudonaja textilis. The sequence goes on along the minus strand of NC_141998.1, from coordinate 18,738,968 downwards.
GCAGGTTTGAAAAAATCCTGTCTCAAATTTTTCCAGCAAAGTCTTCATATTATTGTGATAAAAACTTTTTTCTCACCCATAAAAAATCATTCCAATGCAATTGCTTATAAAGAACAGGAAAGCCTTGCTGATTAATATTATCTGGAGTATTCTCAGTGTGGCATACCTATTAGTCAGAAATGTTCTATTACTGTATCTTTCTTGAGTAACCTTGAGTAACCTGCTTACCACTCTGAAACAGTCATGCTCTTCGTCAAATAAATTTATCGGCACTGAGAAATTCTAAATAATTTCAGTATACATAGATGGAGGATGATATTAAACCAGTAAGTAACATATTTAACTGGAGATGCTGTCATGGAGAAAGGAGAAAACCTGTTCATTATATTGGTCGATGATTCACACCCACATCCACAAAAGAAATACAAATCCATTTCCTTAGCAGTTTTCTGTTTGGCTGTTAAGTATTTCAAATATAGTACCGCTAAGAATACTGCATGCTATAGATTTATGTCTGGGTTTTGCACTCAATATTCTTACACCAGAATTGCCAGCACTTATCTCAGTCTCCTTCCCTCCCTCCCTCCCTGACCTATTGTACTTATATGTTTTACATGGAGATGTGACTGATAGCAAATTGTTTAAATTAAAAGTTTGTAAAGAGAGACTGGAATGTAATAAAGTGTTGAAAGCAGCAAATCTCTTTTCAAATAGACAGAGTCTTAAGCTGTATATTTTTCATCCTGCCATTCAGAAGGAGATTTAATCAAGAGAAATAGCCGAGCACTACAATTTTGAATGCTAGAAACCTCTTATTATTCTTCGGTTACCTGTTTATGTACCCTTTTTCCCTTTTCACACTTCTTAATCATAATTTGCCTCAGCAAACATATTATTCAGATACTTATCTGCCACTGAATGTGCTTCCAAAGGACTGGCTTGAAAAATTAACACGAGGAAAGAAGGCATCCATATTTGGGAGTGGGATAAAATGCATTAGTAAAATACATCTACCTAGGAGACTTTGTGAGGTACTTTGTCATAGTTATTGCTGGTGTTAAATTGTTTTCCTGATTTGTTTGTTTGCTTTTTGGCTGTCTACACTGTTTGACATGATTTGGAGTGTTTGAATTCAAAAGCTTTTTATGGCAGTATTTTAGTTTTCAAGAGCGATCAACCTGTTGGAGATTGCATCTCCCCCAAACTATTGTTGATCAAGTCAGTCCTCATATTTCAGATGCAGAATAGTTTCTTCAGCTGCCATTAACATTTTAATTCTGATCTCAGAGACTCCAAGGAAGATGGCGCTTACCTTGTCATGTATTATTTTGGTGTCCTCTGTGGCCCTCTTGTCACTGAGTTTGAATAACTACTAAATATTCATGCCAACTTCCGTTCTAATATCTTAGCATTCAGAGAGGTACTTTTTTTAAAACTTCTGTTAAAAAGGGGTGCTGGAATTTATTTAATATGACATATTAAGGCAACCCAGCCCATCTTCTAATATTGTTGCTGTCATCATCACCATTACCACCATTCCTCCCTCATTCTAGCCATTGTCTATCCACTGCAGGGAGGAAGGCCTCTTCTGCATGTTTCCAACCAATAGTCTTAGCTTTCTTTTGCCAGTTGGGCCTACAACACTTGCTGATGTTGTCACTCCATCTTGTTTTAGGTATCTTTTGTGGACACTTTTTATCAAGTGGAATTATTGTATGGTTGCCTTGGCCCACCGGCCATCAGTTCTTATTGTTATGTGACCAGTTCATTTCCATTTCCGTTCTTTTACTCTTTTGATGGCGTGGTATATTTTCATTTGCTCTCTAATCCATGTGCAGATCCTTCTATCTTGTCTTGTGATGCTGTGCCATCTTTCCATGGCTCTTTGGGCCACTCATAGCTTTTGTATTGATTCGTTTTATATTGTTTTGTATTGGTTGTATAGTATTGTATTGATTGATTGAGGTTAGCATCCATGTTTTTCAGGCAGGTAGGATGCATTGATTGAAAACTTTTTTTTTCAGGCATGGGGGGGGGGGTTGTTCTTGAAAATTACACTTAACTTGCCATTCTAATATATTGGTGTTCATTGAAAGTACTATTACACAGTGACTTAAGGAATCTTAATTAGAGGTTGAAACTGATTAGCAAAGCCTGGTTGAGCAAAAAGATATGATTATTTGTGGAACGATGATAATAATCAGGTTCGCAGAGTCCTTGCACATTTATGAGTGAGTGAATTAAATGACATTGTAGGGTTTTTTTGGTTTTTTGGTCTGCAGGGCAAGAGCTGGATTGTGAAGAGGAGTTATGAAGACTTTAGAGTACTTGATAAACATCTTCATCTATGTATTTATGATCGACACTTTTCTCAGCTCTCAGAGCTACCCCGTTCTGATGCCCTGAAGGATAATCCGGAGGTAAAACAATGAAGTTTTGTTGCTAGCAGAAAAGTACTAGTTATGGAATAATATTTTTGGAGGGGAGGTATCTCTTTTCATTTAACCGTTTATTTATATCCTGCCTTTATTATCCTTTACAAAAAACTCAAGGCAGCAAACATACTTATATTCTCCATTCTCTCCTATTTTTCCCACAACAACAACCATAGAGAGAGGGGTTGGGCTAGAAGAGAGTGACTGGCCCAAAGTCACCCAGCCAGTTTTAATGCCTAAGATGGGAGTAGAACTTGCTGTCTTCTGATTTTAGCCTGGTGCCTCTGAATTCTATAGAGAAACATATATGTCTATGTCTATATCATCTATATCGATATCTATATCTATCATCTATCTATCTATATACATAGACGCAGAGAGAGGGCGGGAGGGAGGGAGGATGCCCTGCATAGGTAGAACTATCACATTTTTTCCTCATCCTTTGCAGCTTGTTACCCAGATGCTGATGGCTTACCTGTCCCGACTCTCAGCCATTGCTGGCAACAAGATAAATTGCGGTCCTGCTCTCACGTGGATGGAGGTACAAGAGCCCACTTCACCTTCTCCTCAGTTCATCAAATGCTTTGTATCTACTAGCAGCAGTCTGCCAGCAGCAAATTGAATGGAAATAGGGAAGGTTTCTACATTAGAAATTGCCAGTCGGGGCCTCTGCTCTTAGGCTACCCAAGATAAAAGCAGGAATAGGTCCTCATCCTTAGTTATATCAATCCTCCTGAATCTAGCCACCAACCAAAAAGTCCTCTTCACTGAGATTACGACCCATATAGACTACCATGCTAGTCAAGTGTATGTTGGTAGATAGATGCTTTTCAGCTTCTCAGTCTGCAGTTGAGAATGAGCAGCTGAAAATTTTAAAGGCAGTGGTACAACCCCTTGCAGTAGTCTGGGTGAAGAGTAATTAGGGCATGAATCACTTAGCCAGGACCTCAGGTTCCAGGTAGAGCTGCATCTGGCACATGGCTGGACAACTCTGCCCCCTCCCAACCCCTGATTGCCCACTTGCCCATGTAGTAGTAGCTATGAGTCCAAGATGTCCTTCAGTTCACAGACCTGTTCTTTGAAAGGTAGCTGCCACCAAAAGGCAACCCTGGAGATGTCGGAAACGTCTTCCAAGAAAAACCAGAAAGTCCAGTCGCCACTTGAAAAAGCATCTTTTGGACTGTAGTGAACAGCTAACTTCCACTTGCAGGGGTTTAGCTATAGGTTGTTTTGCCCTGTGTAAACCCACATAGCCCCTAGAACCAAGTCAAGTTGATAGCACCTCTTGCACAGTTTAGGATAGCAGTGGATAATGTATTATGATATAGCTAAGCATACTAATCATGACTTCCTCAGTGGCTTAAGATAAATGTTAAAAAGTAGAAAAGAGAGGATGAAGCCTAGAGTATTCCAGAAAGCAGAGGCCAGCTAAACTGATGATTATTATTCCTCCTCCTCCTCCTCCTCCTCCTCCTCCTCCTCCTCCTCCTCCTCCCCCCCTCCAAGGAAGTAGTGAAACTCTATAAAATAGAACTCTTTCTGCAGAAGTTGGTTGTACTGCCACAGTGCCCATAGACTCCTTCTGCACTTTTTTTTCAGCAGGAAGCTGTTTTCCCCTGTTTTCTTTACAAATCAGCATGAAATCCTCCTCCATAAATTTGTTTATAAAATAAATTGCTTAAGGCTGCACGTCCTTGGCTTTCTCACCATCTACCTTGCATTACAGATTGATAATAAGGGGAATCGCCTCCTAGTACATGAGGAGTCATCCATTAATGTTCCTGCTATTGCAGCTGCTCATGTTATCAAGAGATACATTGCCCAGGCAGCAGATGAACTCTCCTTTGAGGTAAATAACAGGATAAATATATAATTATTTCCGTGCATTTTCTTCAACTAGCCAAAGAAGTTTTTAAAGGTCCTCTGGCAGCTTTCCGTGTTGCTTGTATAATTGCATATTCTGTTCTATTCTATTCTATTCTATTCTATTCTATTCTATTCTATTCTATTCTATTCTATTCTATTCTATTCTATTCTATTCTATTCTATTCTATTCTACCTTATGATTCTTGGCGAATGAATCTTTTCTTTTATGTACACTGAGAGAATTTGCACCAGTACGAATTCCTTGTGTGTCCAATCACACTTGGCCAATAAAGAATTCTAGTCTAGTCTAGTCTAGTCTAGTCTAGTCTAGTCTAGTCTAGTCTCTATTCTATTCTATTCTGTTTATTATATTATATTATATCATATTATATTATTTACATGTGTGTGTGTATGTGTACAGTACAGTACATTTTCTTACTATATTGTTAATTCGGTAAAATAAATTTGTCATTCTATCCTTAATTTTAAGAATGAAGACAGAGAAACTAGTAGATAAGGATCTATGGAGATTCTCAGTCATCCAGGTCATGGTTGTCTCAGGAGTGTTTTTTGTCCAAGCGGCAACTGGACTTTCTGGTTTTTCTTTGAAGACATTTCACTTCTTGCCCAAGGAGAAGCTTCTTGGATGTGGAGCAAAACGTCTTCAAAGAAAAACCAGAAAGTCCAGTTGCCGCTTGGAAAAACAAACAAACACACTGGGACAAATAGATAAGTAAGTGCAGATTTTTAAGTAGAGGTAATCCTTGACTTATGACCATAACTGAGGCTGGAAATTTGGTTGTAAATCATGCCGGTTATTAAGCAGGTCATCACTTGATGGACCTGAGGTGACATTTTTTGTAGCAGTCATTAAGCGAATCAATGTGACCATTAAGCAAACCCATTGTCTACAATGGGCAATTTTTGCAAGGAATCAGAAATGAACGCCGGTTTTCAGCAAAAAAACTGTAAATCGTGGTCACATGAAAGTGGGAAGCTGCCAACAGCCATAAATGCAGGCTAGTTGCTAGCCATAAATGCACCCTAGGTGTGATTACATGACCAGTTGGCCATGATTGGGGAATGTCTGTTAGAATTTAGAATCTAGGATGCAAGTACCTTTATTTGGCCCTTTGTAACTTTAAATAGTCACTAAGTAGCCAAGGACTACATTTAATTAGTTTGTTCAATATTCTTTCCTTACACACTTATATTTCCAAAGTGGCTATATTTTCAGTTTAACCAGCAGCCTGTTTGGGGTTTTAGCTGCTATTCTGCATTTTCTTTCTATGAACGAATAAAATGTCTACTGGGTAGCGCTCATAATGCATACCTAAATTCATACTTGCATATTTAATAGGCAAGAACCAGTGCTATTTATTTTAAAGGAGTTTGTATTCCCAGCCCGATAAAGTAAATATATATATTTTTTTTATCAAACCAGATAGTGCTTTGAGTCACCATGAGAAAATATTTCATTCCTTAATTTCCAGGTTGGAGATATTGTTTCTGTTATTGATATGCCTCCGAAAGAATTGACCACTTGGTGGAGGGGGAAACATGGATTTCAGGTATGTCCAGCTATTAGGTTGGTTAATACGGCAGGCTCTAAAAGTTGTGGAGGATGGATACTCATTCTAAAAAAAATTACTCCCCAATATGTTTACAATGCATAATTTTTGGGGGGTGGGAGGAATAGAAAATCCTCCTGATCAATGCCAAGTTAAGAGAAAATGGAAGAGAATGAGAATTTATAATGTCTATCGAGATTCTCAGTCATCTAGATAAGAAGAAGAATAGAATAGAGCTGGAAGGGACCTTGGAGGTCTTCTAGTCCAGCCCCCTGCTCAAGCAGGAGCACCTATACCATCTCAGACAAGTGACTGTCTTGTCTCTTCTTAAAAACCTCCAGTAATGGAGCTCCCACGATTTCTGAAGACAAGCTGTTCCATTGGTTAATTGTCTTCACTGTTAGGAAGTTTCTCCTTAATTCTAGGTTGCTTCTCTGTTTGATTATTTTCCAACCATTGTTTCTCATCCTGCCCTCTGGTGCTTTGTAGAATAATTTGACCCCCTCTTCTTTGTGGCAGCCCCTCAAATACTGGAATACCGCTATCACGTCATCCCTAATTCTTCTTTACGTCACGGTTGTCATTTATTGAGATGCAACTGGACTTTCTTTGTTTTTCCTTGAAGACGCTTCACTTCTTCAGTTCTGATCAGCTTCTTGGATGAGAAGTGAAACGTCTTCAAGGAAAAACAAAGTCCAGTTGCCTCTTGAAAAAAACATTTTGGAGAATTCATAATGCTATTTTAATCCTTTGAAACCTCTCAAAAATGTGGACACCTGATTTTTTTTTCTCTTTAAACCCCTTGTCTGATTTCACTGAACTCAAATCAAATGTGTAATTCTTGAAATAGTACTATGTCTCTGTCTTCGGAAGCTGTGGACAGGCAAAATAGCTAGAATAAAACGAAATCCAGGCTAGCAAACTCCTTCTCTATTCACATGTAAAACAGGGGAAGAATGTTCTTTTTATTAAAACTATCTTGCAAAATCATCTGGATGTGTTCTTATTCCATGATTCTGTTAAAATTGTTTAAATGGCCCGTGGATACAAGCTTCATTTTTTCTATCCTTGTATGTCACTATAGGTGGGATTCTTTCCTAGTGAATGTGTTGAACTAATTAACGACAAAGTCCCTCAGTCAGTGACCAATTCTGTACCAAAGCCAGGTATGTTTGTTTGCTTTTCAAGCAAATGTGCATAATATCACAAAATGCTGGTTTAAATTCTGTTCTCTTACAGTTTTTAGTATCTTTGCTATGTTATAAAGTTATTTCATTGCATTCACGATTCATCCATGCAAGCTTATTTCATTGTTTAGTTTGTGCTGGTCAAACCTTTCCATTTAAACTGATTTCTTTAATGTTTTGGGTGGGAAAAGAGATTTTTGGTAACCATTGTCTCAAATCATTGCTTGGTCATCATAAACAGATGCACCTCTCAGAGTTACTCTATAGAGGAAGTTAATTTCTTGCCAAGTAAGACAGATGCAAAATATAATTTGCCTTTTCTTCCATTGAATTTACTCCCTGCATTTCAGACTCAGAACTGATTCATTGCTGTGCCTGTTTTCCTCTTATTTCCTTCTTTTTATCTGCTAAAGAAACTCTGTTGGACTAAAACCCATTGCTTATTTTTATGAATTTATATGCTGACTTCCAAAATAATAATAAAAAAAGCCTCTGCCAAAATAAAATAAAATAAAACACCTACATGTTTTCAGGCTGTTTCCTAAAAGTCAACAATTAAACAGAAACACCCATGCTAATAATGAAGAGCATACAAGCAATAATTACCGAATGTAACTTCCAGTTTGTGTGTAAATGTCCTTTAGAAAGCAATAGAGTCAAATCTAATGTTTGATGAACCGTATTTCAGAAGTTGTTTTGACCTAGGACTGATTTTCCTTTGTGTAGTCGAATGTTGAATGAGTTATGGAATAAGGGAAGAATAAACATTATGTGTATCTTTTATCTTCCCAGTCTGTGAAATGAGATAGGCATTTCTAAAATGTGATTAATAAATAAGATTTGCTTAAATTAGAGAGGATTTTTTTTGAAGCTTTACGTTAAGGAAAAATATTGAGGAACATATGCATTGTGAATCTTCTTTACGGTTTAATAACTAATTAATTATATTGTGGTTGAGGTCAATTCAGGTGGTACTGTTGTCATCACTTTTTAGTTGCTTGTGCTTTCTCAGAAGGATCAGGAGGATTTTTGGTTTTAAGATATTCAGATACAACCGTTGCAAAGTATATTGTAAGATTAAACAGACATGAACATGAATCTTGTTTCATCATATACCCGAAGGCAGAATTATATTGATGGAAAATGAGAGTCAGCATATCAACATGGGTTCTCTCAAATAGACGAAGCAACAAATTAGCTGTGTTCCCTTCAATGCTAGCTTCACTCTGTGGTCACTGAAAACAAGTTCTCAAATATTTTGGGGTTGCAAAACTTGTTAGTTCTGATTTTAAAGGATCGTCCAATTTGAGATACTTGGGATAAGAGTAGACTTAGATAAAGTCCAGAGCTTACTTTCTCTCCAAAACTTATTGCCTAATTCCAAATTGATTTGCAAAATCTTCTAGATCAGTCTGTTGCAATTTGGGTTAAGGATAAGGAATAGTAATTTCTTTTTTTTAACAATTGGCATAAAACTTCTTTCTGTGAAGGAAAATGCAATGTTCTCCTCCTCTTCCAAATATTTAAAATCAGGAGTGTAGGACTAAACATCTATGTTTTGGGGAAATGCTATACGTATTATTTATGATATTGAGTGGTTGTAATGATGTGTACCTTGTAATGTCTAAACGTGGCTGTGGCCTGTTCTTTGTGGTGTATAATTCCATTCTTAGTTGTATGAATCTGAATGACACCAGTCTGTTGAATAGTGCTATAAAAGAGAAAGATGGAACTGACGTTTCAGCTCTCCCTACTTTATAAAATCATGATATCAGGTATCTTCATCGTTTTATTGTTCTCTTCCGATTCCTTTTCTTTTGGTTGCCCTCCATATCATTCGGATTGGTTTTCATATCACTGCAGGTCTTTCAGAGATGCCATCAACTTCATGTGAATGTTTTGTTTGTTAGCTTAACCTCATGCTTTTCATCTCATTTTTACATGTGCTTTTCTGATGTTGCCTAGGAAGTGCTTTTATTAACATTTGAGATTCTACAAATAACATTTTAACAAAATAGAAGATGTGGATTGAAGTTGCTTGTCTAGGAAACACATGCTGTTAAAAAAAATCTCTTAATGTTTGTGCCTTTTCTAAGAACTTGAAAACATTGCTAATACTATTATGCAAATGGAATTCATCCTGGCAGCGCCTGGATAATGTAATCCTATTTTGTGGGATAAAGTACAATAGCACATGAATCTGATAGTTTTTACGTGGCTTTTGTTTTAAATCTCTTTTTAAAATAATAGTTTTTAAAAGTGTAAGAGTTAATGATACCCCATTATAGCATATACAATAGAAATCAAGGTTACCTAGGCAACTTATACAGGACTAGGAAACTTGGCAGCCATTTTGAAACTATTGAATTGGTGGGTTCCAATTGTTCCACATGTTGTCCACAGCCATGGATAATATGTACCATTACAGATGCTTGCAAACGCTGGATTTCCTGAGATAGACACAGCACACGACAGGCTGCATATAAGCAGAGATCTGGTACATAAAATAATTCAAGCGGTCTCCATGAGTCAAGTGGTTGAACTGGCCCACAAGGAAGTCTGTGTTGATCTAATTGACTTTCATTGAACTTGAAAATGGTGATAGGAGCACAATTCAGTAAATGCAGTTTCTGAAAGCCAGGGATCATAAACCTTCCTTTCCAAAGAGTTTTAAAATTGTCCGAATGGAGAAGGAAAGCATATTTCAGATTAATAATACAATAGGCTCTCAAAGAGACTCTTTGTCTTTTTAGTTCCTAATTAATCCATTGAGCACTTACCAGCTTATAGGTTGGTGTTTGGTACTAAATAAACCTCTGTGAAATTCTTTGGCTATTTTTATAGCATCGTTCTGCGGCCAGCCAAGAGGTTATGTCAGGATAATGATGGAACGGATGTATATATAAAGGAGACATAGTATTGTCATTCAAAATGCATCTGTGTTTTTTTGGTGGGGGTAGTGGGGTAGGGGTTTTATAAATTATTTTTTGCAGGTTTTGCAAATTGGGGGTGGCCAGGGAGAGAGGGCTGCTTTCAAAAGCAGTGCCCCACTCAGGTTTATTTTAGTGTGGGAAATGATGCAGGTAGATAATTATTTCCACAATTACAAAAAAGATCTTCTGTGTCTCCTTGCACTGATGGCCAGTGGTTAGCCAGCTGCAGAATGGTAACTCATTCTCTAACTGAATCACTGTAAGTGTTTTGAAAGCAAATACACCCTAATTACAAAGTACTGCTGAATAATACAAACTTCCATTGATTTTCAGAAGAGGTTTGGGGCGTGTGCAAACAATTGTGGAAATCCTCAGCACATGCAGAATTAGGTTCCTGTGTAGCATTTAACTCTTTGCACAATGTTAAAGAAATGGGTGCATGTCTTTTGAAATGAAAATGTTTTATTTTTCCAGGTGGATGTTCCTGTTAATAATGTGTTTTCTTTTAAATTGTACTTTCCCAGTTTCCCCTGCCCCTGGAGCCCGTCCAGCATCCTGGAGCTACTTCCCCCCTTGTATGTTTTCATTTATTCTTTTTCCTTTTGTTTCATCATTTTTCTTATTTTCAGCTGTATTTGTAATTGCATTCATATGCAATGGTAAACCAGAATGTCTGTTACCTCCCATTTGAGCTCTCAAGGACAAGTTCTGTCTTAAGGTTTTTGGTCATAGTTTATAAACCAGAAACCATGCCATGTTCCTTTCTGGACAAAATAAAACCAAACATGAGAATTTGTTCTTACCTTTTTTACTTTGAGAATATCACAACAAACAGACCGTGGAAAATGCTGTCTGGGATGATGTGAAAATGATTGATCAAGATACTTGCATTTGCTGTTTGTTCCTGAAAAAGTCAGAATTCTGGTATACTGTTGTATATTAATGTACTCAGTATTTGAGGAATGTGCAGTGACTTTTTAGTGAGATTTCCTTGTAATTTTTTTATTTCACAACTTGCGTTAAAATGAAATCTACAGTAGAAGGTAAATAAGGAAGAAGAAAAAAAAGAGCTTGAAACTAATTTTTAGGAGTAACTAAAATTGCTTACTATTTATTTATTACACAAGCAGTATTTGTAAAATAATATCCCAGAGTAAGAGATTGCATAATCTTAAAAGTGTATGCTTTGGAAAAATGTTGATTTTCCTACAGAGTTGCATTAAGGGTTATTTTTTGTGTGCGCACAGACTTACACATTTAGTGTTTTCTACAATTAATTCCTAGACTGAATTTTTGAATTGCATGGAACCAGAGAATGAGAATTACATAAGCATAACAGTATAGTATTAATAATTTTAATGACCATCTATAATACTTTTCTTCATTGTTAGTGTCTTTAGCAGTAGTGGAAGCACATCAGCTTTTTCCTACAAAACAACCTGTCACACAAGGAAAGCATTCCTGTGCAGTAAGATTAAATATTTTAATACTATTTATATTTATAATGGAGACATATTATACTCCAACATTACAGCAAAAAAAGGGTACAGAACAAGGAATGGCAAAATATATTGCCACCGAGTCTCCAAAGTATATCTGGAAGAGTACAGTTTCTTTCCCTCACTTTATTTGGACCTAGCCTTTTGGAGAAACCTACACAGATACGAGATGTGCTTTGAGAAATTTCATTTGGGGTAAAAGGAAAAGCAGTGGAAATTACAGCTTGCTGTTCTTTCTTGTGATATGATATAATCTTAGGGAGAAATAGAAAGCGTATATGACTTTCTGGCTTGCTTGGGCATAACATCATGGAGGACAGTTCAGCTGATTTTTCATTCCTTTCCGATATCCTTCATTAGACAGATAAACACACTTGCCATTCTCAGATATCACAGCATATGGCCCGAAAAATATTTTTTGTGTGTTCCATACTAGACTTGCTTTGCAGCAATATTTGTTCAACGAGTCTGTCAGTTTCATCACCACATACTTTGAGCATATGCTGTCAATTTTGTTCAGCATACTATTAATAAAACAAAACCATGGCAGCGGAGAAATTGGTAGGTTATTTTGAAGGCCCTGGCAGGTGGTATACGGAGATCCAACATGTGACCGACTAATGGGAGAGCTTTGCTGATGTTCTTAGCCTTCAATTGTAATATGCTCTGTAAGGGTTGCAGTAAAAATGTAATACAATACCTTCTAGCCCTAGAAAGGGATCCATTTTAACCCATCTATTGTTTTCTTTAAGTTGTGATTGATTTTTCACATTAAACAAAATCTTAGCAGACATTAATAAGAATAGCCTTGACAAACCAGCAATTGCCATACTTTCAGGTAGAAGGGAGCAAATTCCAATCAAAAGTCACATTTGTTTCATGTTTCACTTTTTAGAATGTAACTGAGCAGTCATTTGAAATTAGAATTTCAGTGCCTTAGAAAATCAAGGTGCTCATATACATCGTTAAAAATAATAACATTTTTATCCTATTTTGCTCCATTTCCCACCCTCCACAACTGCATCCAGATTTGGAGATGGATAGTAATGGTTCAGCATCTATTTCAGAGCCTTTGAACCAATCCCAACTGAGCTCAGGTAGAATGGATTATAGTTGATAGTTTATAAACAGACTAACCCATAGTCTAACTCTGTATGTTGTAGTAATAATGCCAACTAATGATTACTTGAGTTTGTTTAACTCTTTGTCTGTTACAAGGTAGAATATAGTTCCAGTTATACCCACAGGCTTGTCTCCTAAAAGCTAGAAAATATCTTTATTGCTATATGTGTATGTAAAAATATTTATGTTGATGGATATATGTAATGCCAAAGAAATCAATGTGGTAACCAGAATTAAGGTTTTTTTTTTTTCCAGAATTGATGCCTGGGATGTATGACTTGCAAGTTGGGCGCCATCCATTTGTGTCAACATCATTTTTAAAAATATCAAATTTAACCTAATTTCCTATTTCTAGAGCTTTCCTATACATTTCATGTACATCACTGCTATTTCTAATTAGGTACAAGGGAATGGTGTAGAAAAAACAGAGAACAAAGGGTAAATGTTGAAATCATATTTTTTAAAAAGCTGAACAGCCATATTATATACAAAGCTGCCAAGGTATCACTAGCTATGGTATAGTTGTCATAGCTACATTGCAAGAGCTTCAGATGAAGTTCATTTATTGGGGTAAAAATAACCAGAATATGCTGATGTGGTTAGCGTATGTTGGGCAATGTCCCTGCATTAAAATGGTTATTTTAACAATCACTGAAACACTTGTTGTTGCCTTTTGTGACTCACTCTATTTGTCATCATAGCCTAGAGAATGTAGGCTGGATATTACTAATTGAGTCCTGGAGTCTATAGATAGGGGCATCATATATTATTCTAAGAAGGAGGCTCAGGAAGTCAGAAAATCCAAGTTATGTTTATGTACAAAACTACATGTAGAAATCCATGCCAGATTTGGCCCTAATAGCTAAGATCCATTCCTCTGACTGGAAATAGGAAAGGTAATAGTGAATTCCTTGCAATGAACAAACTATTCACAACCACTCTAAAATCTAGTGTCTTTGTTAGACTTCTAGAAAGGGCTTTTATAAAGAGGCTTAACATTAAATGTTCACTAAATGGATCCTCCTCCTGCCTGCAGGAAGCCAAAATTAAGTTATATTTCTGTGAATTGAAGCAGTTAGTCTGAGGATATGGAATGAGCGACATAAAAAGTAGGGTAATAGTAATTAGCAGCTCAGAGTCTATGGGAGTGGGTGCCTATAATGAATTTAAGTGAACAACAGCAATAACAACAACAATGAGTCATGTCTTCTCTCAAATTGTTACTACTCATGAGTCATTGTGGAGTTGGATAGCCTTGTAAGTCTAAATTATATGTTCGTGCGTACTAATTGCCCACCTAGCAGTTTGAAAGCATGCAAATGCGAGTAGATAAATAGGTACTACTTCAACGGGAAGATTACAGTGTTCCATGCAGCCTTGGCAAATAGCCATGCTGGCCACATGACCATGGAAGTTGTCTTCGGACAACGCTGACTCTCTCAGCCAAGAAATGGGAAATGAGCACCGTGTCCGACAATTGACAAGACTGAGGGGGAAACCTTTACCTTTTGTATACTGAGCAATGTTGGGTCTCAATTAGATGGGCTAATCAAGTTGAAGTATCCAGACAGTCAATGTGGAAGCCAGCAATCCCTTCAAAGATGGTAACCAGAGTCCAATCCATAAAGTAAAAAGGAAGGCAGCATTTGAGTACAAACCAGCCAAAATCTTAAGACATCTATCCAAAAGTCAGGACAGCAGGTCAGAGGAACATACATAGTACTGGCATTTCCCCCCCAGCATCGCAGTAATCACATATGGGAAGTTCTACATAGAAAGCTTCAAACTTCCAATACAACACACAAGAAGGGCACACTGCTCACTCATAATGCAAGGATACCTGAGAACAGCAATGACTCATTATTAAATTGTTACCCTGAAGGAGCACTTCTTTGGAAGTCTTTACTGTTCTGCATCTCTCTCTCTGTGAGATGATCCCATGGAATGTAGCTCTGAGGTCACAGACCTCCAAGGTCCCTTCCAACTCTGTTTCTATTCTATTCTATTCTATTCTATTCTATTCTATTCTATTCTATTCTATTCTATTCTATTCTATTCTAGTCTAGTCTAGTCTAGTCTAGTCTAGTCTAGTCTATCCTATCCTATCCTATCCTATCCTATCCTATCCTATCATCCTGTCCTATCCCATCCCATTCCTAGGAGGTAGGGTCTTCCATGTATTGTGTGAAAGTGGATGCGTCTGAAGTCATATGCTACATTCATCGGACCACATTCTTCTGCTCCTAAATGTGTGACACAGGAATACATAGCTTCTTATTCTTTTCAACATGGCATCTAAAATAATAATGAGAGTAATGTATCAGCATAGGTAATCAGTTCCCTGAGGTACTGATTGTCTATGGAAATTCTCAGTCATCCAGGTCATGTGTCAGCATTCCAAGTAACAACCTCCAAAACAGACAACTCTTCTCAAAGTTCCACTTTATTAGAGATGTCATATTGGCACATCTGGGAAAACCTGAATCTGAGAGTTCCGGGTTTTCCCTTCCCAAAAGAGAAATTCAGAGATCCATCTCCTTCCTTCATCAGTCCATCACATGGCCCAATTGTGTCTTCATCCCATCCAGAGACTGTCTCCAGTCCCTCCCCTCCAGGAGCAGGGTGGCACATCCTTAACTCTCTTGGAAAAGAATGTTATTGTGGCTAATCATCCGCTGCTCCTTAAATCCTCCTCCCAAATTCCCAGACACTAAATGCGGCAGCCTAAAAACTCCAGGAGAAAAATGGCTTCCCAGGCTGACATCATGGTTGCCCGAAAGGTGCTTTTTCAAGAGACAACTGGACTTTAGAATAGAATAGAATAACAGAGTTGGAAGGGACACTGAAGGTCTTCTAGTTCAACCTCCTGCTTAGGCAGGAAACCCTATACCATTTCAGACAAATGTTGTCCAATCTCTTCTTAAAAACTTCCGGTGTTGAAGAATTCACAACTTCTGGAGGAAAGCTGTTCCACTGGTGAATTGTTCTGTCAGGAATTTCTCCTTAGTTCTAGGTTGGTTCTCTCCTTGATTCATTTCCATCCATTGTTTCTTGTCCTGCCTTCAGGTGCTTTGAAGAATAGCTTGACTCCCTCTTCTTTGTGGCAGCCCCTGAGGTATTAGAAGACTGCTATCATGTCTCCCCTAGTCCTTCTTTTCACTAGACTAGACGTACCCAGTTTCTGCAACCGTTCTTCATATGTTTTAAGCTCCAGTTCCCTAATCATCGTTGTTGCTCTTCTCTGCACTCTTTCTAGAGTTTCAACATCTTTTTTACATCGTGGTGACCAAAACTGGATGCAGTATTCCAAGTGTGGCCTTAACAAGGCCTTATAAAATGGTATTAACACTTTATGTATTCTTGATTCTATCCCTCTGTTAATGTAGCCTAGAATTGTGTTGGCTTTTTTGGCAGCTACAGCAAACTGCTGGCTCATATTTAAATCGTTGTCCACTAGGACTCTTAAGATCCCTCTCACAGGTACTACTATTGAGCAAGCACCACATATACTGTACTTGTGCATTTGATTTTTCTTTCTGGCCTCTTCAAAATCACTTTTGGGGCTACTGATAGTGCAGTTCTCCAACGCCCTCCCCACTGCAGGATTTACATGCAGTGTGATATTAATAAAAACGTTATCTTTTGAAACAACATCAAACTATGCTTATTCTTTTTTTAAACATATTTATCTCGTAAACATCTTTTTTTAAGCTACCCCATACTGAGTACCTTAGAAGCTAAGGGTTGCTGCATTAGATGGGAGATCCCTTCCAATTATTAGATTTTTGTTATTGTTGTTAGCTGCTTGTATCTCTGCCCATACCTACTGGTTTCCTTATTAATTAATTAAGTAGTTTAATAGTACTTTGAAGTTACTTAGCAAATAATACACTATCAGAAATCGTTGCTGAATGTTTGTGGTTTAACCTGAATTGGAAACATGTTACTCCTTCATTCACTCATCCCAAGATAGTCCTTGTATAGTAGCTACAGCTTGATAAAGATTGGAATGACATTAAAGGATGGAGATATATATATACCCAAACAAAGCTGAATACCTTGGTTGTTCGGGTTTTCGGCGTAAGATTCGAAGTATCTAGGCAACGTTTCGATGAAGTCTCATTCATCATCTTCAGGCTTCTGTCTCCGGCTCTGTGCTTCTCAGAGTAATGTGAGATTGCAGCTGCTTCCTCCTTTTAACTGCCAGTGGGGGTGGGACTTGATTCAGTGGGGGCTTGGCTGTGTTCTGATTGGGTGGGGTGTGTTCTCATTGGTAGGGGTTTGGCTGTGTTCTGATTGGTTGGGGGTTAGCCGTGTTCTGATTAGTTGGAGGCGTGTTCTGTTCAGGTGGGGGCTTGGTTGTGCTCAGGTTAGTCTTAGTTGCTGGGGGATTTGAGCTGGTGAGTTGTGATCTTGCTGTTTGGCTTCTAGTTCGTGGTCCTGCTGCATCTTCATAGTGGGTGTCGGTTTGCTTCATGTATGGCTCGGAGGGGTTTAAAGTGGGTAGTGATGCAGCTGCAGTGAAGCTTCTGGTCCAGGGTCGTGTCTCATCTTCTGGGTGGGTGGGAGTCTGTTTTCTACATGGAAGTGTGGTGGTGGCATCTTGTGTGGCTCTCATGGGTGTGGGTCTGGTGTCCTTCTTCATGTTAGGTACTCGTCTGTTCATGAGGGCGGGTTTCCAAATGGCTGGAAGGCGGGAGGTGTCGTCTCGTTTGTTCATGCTGTGTGGAAGCAGCTGCAATCTCACATTACTCTGAGAAGCACAGAGCCGGAGACAGAAGCCTGAAGATGATGAATGAGACTTCATCGAAACGTTGCCTAGATACTTCGAATCTTACGCGGGAGAAAACCCGAACAACCAAAGATCCACATATAAATACCCGCGAGAACCTCAGAAAACATATATATATATATATATATATATATATATATATGTATATGTATATGTATATGTATATGTATATGTATATGTATATGTATATGTATATATGTATATATATATGGTATTCAGCTTTGTTCGGGTATTTTCCCACGTCATTATAGTTGTGCTTTTAAAGTTGTAGCAACGTTTTGGCAGACGAACACAATACAGAAGCCTGATGATGGCAGATGAGATTCTGCCGAAACGTTGCTACAACTTTAAAAGTACAACTATAATGACGTGGGAAAATACCCGAACAAAGCTGAATATCATACATGTAAGTACCTGCGAAAACTTAAGAAAACACACACACACACACACACACACACACACCATTCTCAGACTTGGTTGAAACCTAGAAAAGAAGATATTGTGAGCTGTAATTTTTAAGGCTGACTCAGACTGAAGTCATTTGCGTTTTAGAACTATTTCTTTTTTTGTCTTTAATCTGAATACTAAGGCAGAGAGATCTT
This sequence comes from Pseudonaja textilis, assembly GCF_049901715.1. Classification (NCBI taxonomy): domain Eukaryota; kingdom Metazoa; phylum Chordata; class Lepidosauria; order Squamata; family Elapidae; genus Pseudonaja; species Pseudonaja textilis. The sequence continues at coordinate 18,720,961 of NC_141998.1, read as the reverse complement.
TCCCCAAGAGGGAAGATAGACTGCCATGAATTTAATGGGGTATAGCAGCTACAGAAGAATGGGGGGGGGGGAACACCGTTTCCCTCTGGTAGAGTTCACTGGAAGATCTTCCTTTTTTTCACATACTCTATGCCACAAGAGTCATTTTCTCTTTCATGGCTGAACTATAATTCTTTTTCCCCATTTGCTTCTAATGCCTCCTTTGTTCCCCATTTCTTCAGTGTGGATAAGCATAAAAAGAGAAAGAAAATTTGGGGAATGGAGAGGTAGAGAGACATTTCACAGATTGTATATGTATATATATTCTCTCTCTGTCTCTCTCTGTCTCTCACACACACACCTCTGTGTGTGTGTGTTGGTGTGTGTAAAACTATAGCACAGTGCAGCTTCCCCCAGCTTATTCCAGATACATGGGACTATTATCTGTTATCATCCTCTGCCTATGAGCTATTATCAGATTGCATTATTTACTGAACTGGGACCTCTGAGTTCCTGGAGACCATTATATATATATTTTTCCCTTGTGTGCCCCATTAAGCTATATTTTATTCTCCTTTCTATGCAACTGCTGTTAGGTGTGACAGCTGAGCAAGCACGGCTGAATATACCAGCCTCAGACAAGCCCATTATTCCAACTCAGTTCAGGTGCCTCGAACAGGTAAAAGCAGTTTTTTATGAAGAAAGGATGGAAGAGAGATTGTGTAGGCGATGACAATCACAATTAGGGTCGTTTCCTAGCTAGAATTATTCCAGCACTTGGTGCATCTTGCACAGCGGGCTACCAAATGAGTTGCCGATAGATAAAAACAGTACCCCAAACCTCATGTATTCCTCTCATGTTTGTTGATGTGAATGTCAAGCATGCATGAATTAGGTTTCCACCACCGTTGATTTGATTTGACAAGACTGTATGCTGACAACCAGGGAACATGTCATCTTTAAAAAAAAAACCCTTAATTCAAATAATGACATTTAAATGCTGGTGGGGATTTCCTTTCTCCTCAAAGATAACCAAAGAGAGGGGGGAATGCTAAGATTCTGCATTTTCCTTTGTCAATAGAAATAATGCTACTTGTTTTCCACAAGCGTAGCTCTATTACCCCTTATTACAGTTAAATATTAAGGACAAATTTATTCAGTCATCTTTCATTAATTTTAAACGTGGTGGGCAGTTGTCAAATTCCATGCCAGCTGGCCTCTGTGCTGTTTCAGTGCTCTTTTTCTGCCTATAGTACCAATCCTCCTTTTTGTAATCTGGATATTTGGAATTCTCACTGACAATGTAAGTGTTGGCAGGTTGTGAGATATTCAGTATTACCCACTGTTTTATTTCCGATGCAAAAGATTCCCATTTGGACTGAAGAAAGATAATCTTCTAAGATCTCGAGAGGACAAATTATTTCAAGATCGAATCTGGTTCAGCTACTGGGACCAGAGATTTACTCCTCTGAGCTTTCAGACTTTTGCTGGAGCCTGCCTTCTACTGGAATGCGTGCTTTGGGCTATTCTCTTGAGTCGTATTTATGTGGTGCTTTCTTATTGGTTGATTGGTGTGTTGATGACTTGCAATTGGTTGTTGTTTCCTTGTACTGCGAAGCCCTCATCTCCTAAATCTGTGGTAGTCAACCTGGTCCCTACCGCCACAAATGGGTGTTCCAGCTTTCATGCCTTTGTCCCCTACTTTATAAATCACCATTACTATGGAACCGGTGGGCAGTTAGAGAAAATTTTACTACTAACAGAGATACAAAAGTGGGCTGTAGGTATAAAAAGGTTGACTACCCCGACCTAAATACTTGATAAGCAAGTGGTAAATCATCAGTCCTGTTAAGTGACAAGGGGCCCATTTTCCAGGCTTCAATGGGCCATTTTGGACCCCTTGTTAGTTAACAGGACTGCCGATTTACCATTAGCTTATCAAGTATTTAGGAACTGAGGGCTTCGCCGTACAAGGAAACCATAGCCAATCTCCAGTCATCAACATACCAATAAGCCAACAGGAAGGCACCACATAAATACGACTCGAGAATAGCCCAAAGCATGTATTCCAATAGAACAGGGGTGTCAAACTTGCAACATCACAACATTTGATGTATCATGTCTTTTCCCTTCTTCGCTAAAATGGAGATGGGCGTGGCCAGAACATGACACACCTGGCCCATGTGCTGTGAGTTTGACGCCCCTGCAGTAGGAGATGGGCTCCCGCATAAGTCCAGAAGTTCAGAAGAGTAAATCTCTGACTAACCCAGATTCGATCTTCCAACATTATTCTGGGACACGTATGTTTGCCTTCAATTCGTGAAAGGTTGTTTCCCCTAATGAGAAGTTCATGGCAGCAGAGTGGCGGGGAGAACTGAATGAATAAATGACGTGGAGTTGTGGATAGTCAGTGAGACCGTCTCTTCTTTAGCTTTCTTTGCAGGAAACAGAATGTGGCACATAACTTGTACTTTGACCCTGAGTATCTCAACTAAACAGAGATTTGAACTCAAGGTTCCCTCTTCCTGATTCTTACGTGTTAAGAATGCTTTTTATGAATTGGGCGAATTTGTTTCTCGTGAACTTTGTAGTCCTACTGTGGGTACGTTCATTCTGCAAGTTTAAACAGGCTCCTCACTTTGCCCGAAGACCTTGCCGATCTCGACAAAAACAAACAGTTGAAGTCAAACCCGTATTTTTGTTTATTGATTGTTAGATGTAGATCCTACCTTTATTTTGCATAACTCAAGTTGCTTCCGCATGTTTTCCCTTCAGCAATAACCCTGTGGGGTAGGTTGGTCTGAGAAGGACTGTCTGGCCCAGCCACCTTTCAAGCCTAAGAGAGGACTAAAAGTCACAATCTCCTGGTTTTTTTAGCCTGGTGTCTTGGTATTTACACCAAGTGGGCTCAAACCCAGTGAAATTACATTAATACCCCTTCTAAATATATCCCCTCCTTTCACCATCTGCAGATTTTGGCATATCTCCATAGTTGCAATCATGAGCTAAGGAAGAAGGCGGGGTGGGGGGGAGTGTGGGAAGACTTGTTTCTAGCTTAAGGAAACTGCTAGGAAGCATTAATGTTTACCATGAACATATCTAAGCAGCTGAAGAATTATTTGACAGGATTCCAAAGCAGCAAAGTTATCCTAAATCATCCTAGCTGCATTTGCTTGTCCTGCTTAGCAAATAACCCTAGTTAGTCTTATTTAAATCAGTCTTAATCAGTTTCCCCAATAACTTTATCGGATGCCTGGCAAGGCATAAAACTAGAGCCCTCTCGTTACATTTTCTTCTTTTTTACTCCCTGCCCATGATAATTAAGACTCGGCCAAAGGGATAAAAACGGGCAGTGGGCTGCCTTTCATTAGCCCCCCCCCCCCCATCTCTCTTTCCCCCCCCACACGCTCATTTGAGCCAAGGGACAGAAGTGCTTTCATGCAAACTCCCCGGATCTCCCTTGCTTTGAGTTTGCCCTGTCCACTGAGTCATCTCTGCTTTTATGGCTGCTCCCTCCCGCTTCCTGTTGCTTGGTTGATGGACTAGAAATGACACAAGGCTTTGCAAGGATGGGCTGGCCTCTGTTCAGCCGCTAAGAGTCACCTGAGCGGAGGCGTGGCCCGGTGTGCGAGGTGGATCTGGGCAAGCACAGCTTGCTTCACAAAGGTGAGAATCTTGGGAGGGGCATCCGTGGTTGTAGGCAAGGCGGAACCAGTGGGTGCCCCAAGGAGGTGCTTAAGTTCCCCTCCCCTCCAGATACAAAGCTGTGCAGGAAGCTACTCTTAACTGGAGGGGAGAGCTCGGCTTGGAGGGTGGGAGGGGGGAATGGACTGTGTGTGTATGTGGTGAGGACTTTGTGCCGTGCAGTTGATCTCTCCCGCTGCAGGCTGTAATTCCCCTGAATGCCAAGCCAAAGCTGATCAGCGAAACTCCTCCACCGGTTTCTTTATTATACAACTAAGCTGTCTGCTGAGTTCCTCAGGACCGATCGACTTGGGGCTTTATCATTGCTATTATTGTTTGTGGACAATAGGGGACAGAAAAGGTAAGACCATGCTGCTGATTTGTCAGGTTGTCCAGGGTTGTTGTTGTTTTGTGTGTGTGTGTGTGTGTATGTATGTAGAGGTAAATACATGTAGACATTCTACTTTTGCTGATTTTGTTGATTTGTTTCTGGGCATCTAAAGTGATGTAAGGCAGTGTGAGACATAGGCGTTGATTAAAAAGAATCCTCTGGTGTGAGTTTTACTTGGTACTTTGGGGAGGCTGTTTTGTTTGTTTGAGCCCGAGGAGTTTTGGTAAGTGCTGTCAATATGAACTGAGTAAACGTGCTTCGGAAGATGATGGGAAAATGGAGTGGTTTGTTTTATTGGCATCTGTCATTTCATTCTTTCCTACCTACATGGGGAAAGAAACACAAGAACCTGTTACTCAGGAATATTCAAATGTTGTGTGTGAGATTGTAACTGTTGTATCTAGAAAAACTAGTTTTGTTGTGTTATAAAGAGTAGGATTGTTGGATCTGTGCCCTACAATCATTTGCCTGGCTGGGAGATTTCTTGTCAAGCCAATAAAAGCTTTTTAAGAAGGACAATTTCCCCTCACTAATTATAGACTAGACGTTGTTGTGATTATTTGCCTTTTCATAAATATCAGTCCTCGGGTCTCATGGAATTGTAGGTATGTATTAACTCCAATATGGCGGGGGGAGAACAAAACTTTATTAAAGTAGACATGAGGTCATAGCAAATCACTAGAGATGTTGGAGATATTGGTTACCCCATAAATATTTTTTATTCATGTGTATGAAAAGTATTAGGGCAAAAATTCAGATCAGGAAAGGACTCCCATCATTTCTCGTCCCCATTTCCTTTCTTTCCGCTTTTTTAAAAGTTTCTGAACAAGTCTTTGTAGCTTTGGATCAGAACAGCTGCAGCACAGTCCTATGATATGCTAAAACACCTCAGAGTAGCTACATTTATTTCTTTTGCATATTGGATTGAAAACACATTATTGCTTCCTCCAGTGGTCATTGTTTTGATAAATTTGCTTTTTAAATTTAAATGTAAACGTTTAAGCAGTTCTTGCTTATTTAAAAAGGACCCATTGTTTCTGTTTCTATAGTGACTCTATTAGCATCTCAACATTTCCTTGGAGGGTTGCTGGATAAAAATGCGCTTGTAGATAGTTTTCATATTGTGTCAGTTTTTTTTAACTTTTATATATTCTCTTAAAAATCACATTATTTAAGTAGTGGTCATAGCTAGATATTTCTAGTAAGTACTGAAAATACATCCTACAGGCTATACCTCAACATGATTTTAAAAAAACCAAAGCAATCCTAGTGGTATTCGGTGGTATTCTGCTTGAAAAACATTTTCTAAAAAAAGTTGAGTTCTTTTCTCCCCATTCTTTTCCCGAACCTTCAGAGTGGTTCCACTTGAGTGAGATACATAAAGCCTCATATTTATTTGTTTGATTTCTGTTTTTGGGAAAATGAGCAAATGATGCAAAGGCAATATATAAGGAAACAGTGAATAGGGTTTTCTGTTCTATATTTGTTGAAATTCTGTTAAGAATTGACAACTTTATAACATTGAAGTTGCCATAGAAACAAATGCTGCATCTCAAATATGTTTTTGTTTAGTACACTAGGAGAATTCTAATGCTGGAATAATCTAGGTCCATTTCGTCTGACTGCAGGTTCTCCATCCAAATCCTGACCTAACCAGGCATCACACTAAACTCAGAGGTGGTATTCAGCAGGTTCTGACCAGTTCTGGAGAACCGGTAGTGGAAATTTTGAGTAGTTTGGAATACCACCTCTGACTGACCCTAGCCACATCTATTCTCTGCCTCCCATTGAGTCCCAGCTGATTGGCTGGGTCTTCTTTTGTTGCCCTGCACAGGAGGATGGAGCTCGAAAGCAGGTTAGTGGGGTGGGAAGGAACGGGATTTTGCAGTAACTTTCTCCTGGAGTGGGGTGGGAATTGAGATTTTACAGTATCGTTCCCCTGCCATGCCCACCAAGCCATACCCACAGAACCGATAGTAAAAAAAATTTGAATCCCACCACTGATGAAACTTATATCCAAAGTCCAGTGTCGTACTCAAAGGTTTTGCTTGGGCAGTTCATGAGGAATGATGAGTCTTAACCCAAGTGTGTTTAATTTGGGGGTGGGGAAATAAACTGAACTCTTGATGAGATCTAGCAGGATTTTTTTTTCAATGTCCCTACTTCTAGATCTCTAGAGAACCAGACCTTTCAGAGATTTCAGTGGAGGTTGAGTGTGGTTTTCAGTTCCTTTTAGGAAACATAAAACGTTCTTGCTGATTGCATGGACACAACCATAGAGGGCTCTCCCCCGGCCCCCTTTGGCAACAGTATATAAATAGTTTGCCATCACTGTCTTCCAGGATAATTTTGGATAATAATTACAGCTTTGGAATTCCCAGGCTATCTCTACTCAAATACCAACAAGTCTGATCTTGCTTCCATGCCCAAATAAGGTTGGCCAGGTGAAATGGTTGAATCCAAAACATGTCATTGTGGTGCTGAAGCAAGATCAATGCCTAGACTCAATGCCAACTTTGCTATGACTTCATTGAATATTGTTGTCTTTATTTGAGTGAGTCACTATCTCTCCATCTGGTCAACCGGACAGAGCAATTGTGAAGATAAAATAGGTGTCAAAATATATGGCATCATTGATTTTTATGAGGAAGCATGAGATGTCCTAAACTTGAGTGTATATTCAAGCCACACAGATTGAAAATGTGGCCATAGTTGATTGGATTAAATCAAGTCAAAAGGTTTCACCATAAAAACAATTTATATTGATCTCTAAAGCAATTACGTACTTGATTTTAGTTTAACTTATTCCATTAACTGATAAGTTTATGTTTAATAAAATAACTCTTTAGACCAGGAGTATTAAACTTAAGACCCGTACCCCGAATCCAGCCCACAGGGCTGCTCTGGAAACAGTGAAGGAATGACCCGTGGTGTCTCTGCCAGCAAAAATGGAGCTCCGTTTTTGCTGGCAGAGGACTGCAGGAGGCTGTTGCAGCCGGAATTGGAGCTTGTGAGCCCGTTTTTTCTGGCAGAGTGCTCGGGCCACCACAGGTGCCCACGACACAAGTCACAACAAGCTGGCCATGGCCACCATGGCCACACCCACCATGCCCCCCCCCCCAGGTCAAGCACAACCTTGATGTGGCCCTCAATGAAATCGAGTTTGACACCCCTGCTTTAGACAGATTGGTTTAGAAAGCAATCTTCCCCTCACCTCTTGGCAGTCCATTCTACATTCTGGTATGTAGGAGAGGAGAGGCTGTTTTAATAATAGATGCCTCATCATTACTGCTTAGAGACAATCAATCTTTAAATTCATTGAACCTTGTAGGGTCAATGTGTATTTGTAATGAACATTATTTCATTATTGAAACAAGGTTCAGAGCAACTTTTAAAGTGTTGTTTTTCCAGGTAATACTGGAAAAACGGCTCCAGCAGCTGTTGAGCAACACAACTTTACTAGAAGATATTAAAGATACTGGAATTGGTTCCATATGGAATATTACTTCATCAGGCTGTGGAATAACAGAACAAGAGGGCTTGATTAATCTTGCTTATTTTTTGTCCTCTTCTCTCTCCCCACTCCCAACCCACCATTTCCTTTGTTTTATAGTTTTATGGGCGAGAAAATTGAGAATGTCTTGGCTGATATTTCATTTATCCAAGAAATGATGCGCATATTCTGAGATAGTATCTATATTCAGACATTGCCGTAATCCACACTATGTATTTAATTGGACTTTAAAATGATAATGTAAGTTAATATAAATTGGATTACGTCCGTTTTATTCGGTTTAAAATTTAATCGTGCCATGCTGCTGTTTAAAATAGTTCACCCTGCTAAAGGTAGAGGATGCACCCAACAGTGTGGAATGTCACAATTTCTCATTGAAGTTTTTATAGAAATATAGAAAATTAGAACCAATAAATGCACATCAGAAGTATTAAATAGTGCTTACTTGTGCAAAAGAATATCAAAAAAATTTATTTTGTACAAAATACAGAGCAACCAGGCTTCAATGTACATCTCCCTCCCCACCTCAAATAACATTTCCTTAATTCTGCCCCCTTTTTTTCCAATTATCTGAACACTTTTTAAAGGGAGAGTTCAAGTTAAAAAAACAGCTGGATTCCAACTGCCAATAATTTTCTTCTTGCCAAACATTTGAATTGTTTAATGCTGTTCCCTAGTTTGTATACTGTCTCTTATATATGTATACCCTATATACATAAAGCAAGAGAAGAAAACCTGCCTATTGCCAAATAATTACATTCTCACATTTCACAATCATGACTGTAACTGCATTAATGTCCTCCTTAAAACAAAGATCAGTACTGTACACAGAAACAAGTTCTATAAACATGCTGAAATGCATCTAGTTTCTATGTTTTCCACGTTGATACACAAACATGTTCAGTTTTGGTCTTGACAGTTATGTAATTGCTACCCTATTAGTACATTAAGAGTGACATAATTTCCTATGTATCATTTAAATTATCTTGTAGGACATCAATTTGCACTGCATGATAAAAGATAATACATATGTGTGGACAGGCAGGCATTTTATAATGAAATTATTCACTGCTGGCTAAGTAGTAAGTCTATCCCGCATGTTCCCAAAATCGGCTTTTTAGCTCTTAACTCAAAAGCCAGACTGAATTAGTATTTGCAAGGTTAGTTTGTCATGTTGATTTCCCAATGTCATTCCAACTAAAAATAGAACATATTTGTTGTCCCCCACTCTAAAAATTAGTTTCACCCATGCACATATCTAAGTGGAATAATGTGGATCACTTATGAAATTCAGACTTTTTTATTACATGTTAAAATAGCCCCATTTAAAATGTACTGGTTTAAATTTTAGTAGTCCTTGTATAGCTTAAATAAGTAACATTTGCTAGATGAATAATAGATAAATAATATTTTAACTTTTTTTTTCTTTCGCTGCTTCAGTTTTGTTATCAAACTACCATTATCTACTTAAAGTGATGCAGTCACATGATCTAGTGATTACTCATAATACAACAAGAGGGGACAGCAACATCCTTCATGGGGAACTGAACCAACATGCTGATAATGAATTGAAAATGTGGGTCATTCCCTCTGCACATAGATTTATCTGTTAGCACAGCCATCACATCTAGAATGTGGGAGATGAACGCTGTTTACATGCATTTTTGAAAGCCACAATTTGCTGCAATGTGCCTCCCTTTAATTTACATATTCTTGCAATTTTGTCATTGGATCTCATGAGCTGACTGTAAAAGACACAACTGTTTTCAAAAGCACTTTCTGTGGTTTGTGTGTGTGTGTGTGTGTGAAGAAAAATGTGTGAATGTGATTTTTGACAGACAGTCAAAATACAGCCAGACAGAGTGATTTTGTATTCCAGCAGCCAGTTAATTCTGTGGGGACAGCTACCAATAATTTCACTCTTCATTTAAGATGGGAACTTCATTTCTCTTTCTTCAATCCTCTAGCTTATCCTGTTGGATTTCTCAGAGATCAGAGAAAGAGGCTCTAAAATGAACCCTTCAAAATTCTTTGGTGGAATTGATTCGATTTGGTCTTGGAGACTTACCTTTGCGCTTGTATTCAAAGTCTAACCAGTATGGAATTGGATGGAAATCTGTTCCTTCCTTCGCTGTCTTAATTTGGCTACTGTGTTGGTGGGAATGTGCTGTCATAACAGATGCATCAGCAATTGAAATCTGCAAATTAAAGCTGGGTTATTTTGAGTGACAGAGCTGTGCTTTTGTGTTCTGCTGCTGGCATAGTCTTACAGCTCTTCAACTGACAGATCTTGCGTGTAAGAATGTGTAGTCTGAACATTTAAAGATTGTCACGCCCTTGAAAAAGATGCTTCAGCATTTGATAATAATTGGAATGCGTGGTATAATTGGTTATATCAGAGATAAACTGTTCAATGAATAATGGGTAATTTAAGCATAAATAGTGATAAGATGTGTATATTTAAAGTAAGGTAGGAGAATTGGATCTTGCAGACTGTCAAAAAGAATATCTGTTTGGTTTTAACGTATTTTCTTTTTTCTTCCGTCTCTTTGTTTTTTTTCTCTGTTTTATACTTCTTTTTCTCCTTTTCGGTCATAAGACCGAGCGTTTTTTTTTTTTTTCCTCTCTCTTTCTCTTCTTTCTTTCTTCCTTTTCTCTCTCTGTTGCATATGTAATGTTGTTATGTTATTTTTTAATTGTAAATTCAATAAAATTTATAAAAAAAAAGAAAAAAAAAGAAAAAGATGCTTTTGTTCAACAGAGATCCAGCTACATCCATAGTCCCTTGCTTTTTAAGCCAAGATGAACGCTTTACTTCAGTGTCTCGCTTTCTTTCTCTGGGGTTTCATCCAGTACCTGCAATATTTACAAGTCATCTCAAATAAGTCTAATTTATTTACTAATCCCAAGTAACTCATCTCAATCTTTTTACATTGTAGAAGGCATTATCAATTCATCAGACCGAAATGTGTGATGTAGATTGATCTAAATATCTAGACTTAATAGGCATTGCTGCTTCTTCTTCTTCTTCTTCTTCTTCTTCTTCTTCTTCTTCTTCTTCTTCTTCTTCTTCTTCTTCTTCTTCTTCTTCTTCTTCTTCTTCTTATTATTATTATTATTATTATTATTATTATTATTATTATTATTATTATTATTATTATTATTATTATTATTAAAAGATATTCTGTTTTATTTTGTTCCCAAACTAATTTGGGCAGGGCATATTTCAATGAATTGTAAATAAAACTTTAAAATCAGAAATGTTCTCTTATAAAGATAAAATACCTGTACAGTTTTTTATTGATGGCAAAGTCCCTGAATAGGATTTTGAACTCCTCAGGGTAGAAAAATAATAAATTCCATTAGTCCACACCTACTTTTGTTTGCCAAGTGATATCCTGTAAGTTCCGAAAATCAGAAGTCTGGTAGCACCTGTTTCTGATTAATTTTATTGCACGGCATAAATGCAGTTCACACAAGGATGTGCCTTTCAATAAAATTTATTAGTCAGGCAAGGTGCTACCAGACTCCCAATTTTTCAGCTTCCGCAAGAGCAAATATGTTGAAGTTTAATTCTAAGAAAAAGATAGCAAAGCTACTTTTTCAAAATGCCCCTTTTGAAGGAATGGATGAACCTTCATGTTTTCTGTTTGTTCTGCCTTTGTCATGGTCATAAAATGTCTAGACTAAAGGTAATGCCTGTAGTCAGCCAAATCTCAAAGAATACAGTCATGATTCTCATTTAGCGAGGTTCTTTTGTCCTTGAAGGCTATTGTGCTCCGTTGTTACAAAATCCATTCCATTAATAAAGGTTCAATATGGTGAACAGTGAAGAGAAATTATTAATTACTACTCTCATTGAAAATCTTGGGCTGCCCCAAGGAAGTGGGGGTCAAGCTATTCTCCAAAGTCCCTGAGGGCAGGACAAGAAGCAATGGATGGAAATGAATCAAGGAGAGAAGCAACCTAGAATTAAGGAGAAATTTTCTGACACAGTTGGAACAATTAATCAGTGGAACAACTTGCCTCCAGAAGTTGTAATTCTCCAACACTGGAAGTTTTTGAGAAGAGATTGGATAACCATTTGACTGAAATGGTATAGCGTTTCCTGCCTAAGCAGGGGGTTGGACTAGAAGACCTCGAAGGTTCCTTCCAACTCTTTATTCTATTCTGTTCTGTTCTGTTTTGTTCTGTTGTTTAGAACTGTTTTAGATGCAGTTCCTGTAACATCCAGACTATGACTGAAGCAGTTGTTTCTTGCCTTAAACTATAGCTTAAATTGAATACAGTCCCCTAATTTAAGAGAATATATAATAAGAAACCTCCCAGACTTTTGTTTTAGAAAAGCATTATTATTAAACTGTAGTTAAGCTTTCTTGTAGGTTGTCAGATTATTCTCTTGGACAGTTCTATTAATAATCTTTTCATTTTCCATGCAATTAGTTAGTGAGATTAAACAGCAAGTTCAAAGAGAGGCAGAAAAGCTCCGTCCACATTCTCTCATCCGGTGCCAAGAATGAAAGTACCATGTCAGCGCTGTCCCTTCCAGGGATCTCGGCGAGGACGCAAATAAAGAATGGATGAACTTCAATTGCATTGACGGGGCCACCATTTAAACATTGTTTTTTACTACGCCCTGGTCTACAAGTCAAGATCAGGAAAATGAGCTCTCAGCAAACCACCATACTGACTGAAAGTAATTCAATCCAGTGTATTCATGAAACCAGAGGGTGTGATCAAATTTGAATTTTTTGTGTTGTTCCTAAGTGAATATCAGCAAAAACTACAAAGAGAAGCTTATTCTGAATTAAGCAAGGAGAGCTGAATTTCATCCACATACCTTTTCTCTGTGTAATGGCGTATTTTATATTCTCCAAAGTGTTTCTGTAAGCACCCTGGCGTTTTAACAAAGGCCGTCACGTTTGCCCCATATTCCTTTTGCAATTTTTTGCCATAATAAAAATATCTACCGTGGTTCTAGCTTATGCTGAGATGTTAAAAAACGGGAGCTGATAAAAACAAGGAACATGGGGAAATGCTAAGGACTTGAACTTTATCCTGAATACGGAAGGAAAGGAAGGAACCCCATGTCCTTGGTCATCAATCGCTTCCCTTGAGTTTACACTGACATTGCGTGCCTATCAGTGGCACTTTTCACAAACATTTGCATGATTGTGATTCCTCCTCCCCCCCCTTTAACAAATTGAAAATCTGTTTAACCACCCTGTTACCTAATACAAATGTTTTTGCCTCAGAATTGTCTATGTTTTTACCCAGGGTTCAGTTATATAAAATAGCACGCTGTGTAATTACTTTGAAATTAATTCAGGATACTTTCCTGCCCTCAACCAATCTCTGCTATAGTTTGATTGCCGCAACAACCTGTTTCAAGAGTGAATGATTTTCTCCTTTTTTTTGCCTTGAAGGAGGACAAGCTCAAGTAACCTAATTACTCATAAAACAGTTAAACCTTGATAACTTCCTGATACTAAAAAGTTGGAGACATAGGAAATCCTTAGACCATTTGCTTCATATTTTGGCTTTTATTTCAGTAAAATATCCCTAGAGATTTGCTTCCAAACAAAGGGAATTGGTCTCTTTTATAGGCCAGTTGCTTTTAAAATGTATTATTTTCTCATTTTGTAGCCATATATTACTTGCATATTTGTGGGTTATGACGATACAGTGATACCTTGATACTCATCATTAATCAGCAGGTGCAAAGAATACCATAAATGATGAGTATCAAAAAATGTCCCCCCATAAGGAATAATATAGTGAGTCATATGACAGCCAACATTGACAATTTCTAGATTGCGCGTTGAGTATCAAACAAACAATGACTACCAGGACAAAATTTTCATGTCAAAATGCATTGAAGACCAAATTTGATGAGTTTTAAAGCAATTGACTATCAAAGTACTACTGTACTTGGTGTATGAACACTCAAGGTTTACGCTTTTAAAGATCCCTAACACACAATTAATAATCCTGAAGAAATAGAAAATGCTCTTGAGTTTCTGACTGATTCCTGATTCCAGGAGCAATTTTCCATATAGATATATATATTACTACCTTTGCTGGCTATCTATTTTATTGTCGTAGTGGAAATAAAACAACAGCTGTCCAGGATAATATCTTTTTTTTTCAATATCAGCATCAAAGTTATGAGATTATTTCCTGTTGAAGCTTGTGCTTCATACTTCCTTAAAAGGGAGGCATATAGCATCAAAATTGTATCAAGAGGAATATAGAAATAAAATAAAAAACCAAAACAAGTGAATCACCCAGTAATAAAATGTTATAATAGCTGAGCACTAATTGAAAAGTAATTAAATGTAATGTACAACTTTCTCCAATTCCCTATGGTATAAACATATCAACGGAAAGAGAGTATGTAGGATGTGTGTGTGTTTGTATACTCCCTGTCATTAAAGGACAGCCATCGAACCAACAATGATGGGTTCAAAAATGGGAGGGCCAGATATTCACCTGGCTCTAATCAGTCCTGTTCTCTCATCGGGTGCCTGAACTTCAAATGATCTAATTGTATATATTAAAAATACCAAAGATTCTGAAGAATATATCCGTGCTAACAACCAAGCAAAAAGCAAATCAAAATATACCAGCTGTGTTTGCACAAACTAGTCAACTCATTTTAGTTGGGAGTTATGTTGTGGGAACTCTTGTGTATTTAATGTGTCATGTAAACCCAAGAAACCCAGATGTAATAGTTTGTTTAATTGGTAAATGGATTGTGCAAACGTAGCCATCAATTGCTTATCCATCAGTCAGTAATGTAAGTACTGTAAATGGCCAGGATTCATTTTTTTGTTGACTCTTGCATTATGGAAGAACCATAAATGAATAAATAAAATAAGCAGCATTGTAGAAGCTTACCAGCCCTTTAATTCATTCCAAAGTTAAATGTTTGTGGTTTCTCAGAAGAGGCTGAGAAGTTTTTAATCCTGTTGGGGGAAAATGGATTTGGATGCAGGCCGGGGAACAATGTAAGTCCTGTGGTATAGCTGAACATAGAGGAATGGAGCGTGTCATTTCCCTTCATAAATGGTTAACCCAGTGCTTAGTTCTGGATTTCTGAAAGTAAATAGGAAAACTATGGGACAAAATAGGGATCTACATCACCTCTTTTTATGCTGTCTTTCCTTCCCTGTCAGTTGCCTACTGCTTTTACAAGAAGAAGCTTCTCTGGGGTTTTTATTTTAAATAAATCTCTTGTTACAGATTCTACTTCACCTTTAGTTATTTTTAATGATAGTGGAAAAGGGAAAAAGAGATGGTTGTTTTAAACTGCCAGTAGAACAACAGGGCTGCTTCTTATTGACTGGACCCATATTAATAAAACATCTTTGCAATTATCTTCCCCTAAAATGAATTTTCTGTTTCAATCTGACAGTGTCTAAAAAACACGGCAAGCTTATTACTTTCTTGCGTACATTCATGAAGTCTCGACCAACAAAGCAGAAACTGAAACAGCGTGGGATCTTAAAGGAGAGGGTGTTTGGCTGTGATCTTGGAGAACATCTTCTCAACTCTGGCCACGATGGTAAGAAAAAAAACAAGCAATGTTTGTTATAAACATTTTGTTTTTAAGAACCAGCATAGCACCACTTTTGAAAGAAACTTGGATTTAATTGTAGCTACTTCTGTATGATCTTTAGAATATTTCAACTCCAGTACTTCAGTAATGATGAGTCAATAAACATCCAATTGATGTCCAATTAGTGCTTCAGTTGCCTGATGGAAAATTTCTTCTGGCCTGGCCAGTTTACCCACATCTTCTCCAGGAGAAGAAATGAGCGGTGTAGGAGACGAACAATAAATTATTGCTTGAATGAAACTTTGCATACACATAATTAGCTATAAGTCTCAATGTCTAAGATGTCCTTCAGTTGATAGATCATATCTGAAATGTTATTACATGCAAGGTTCGGTCTTAACACCACAATTTTGTGTATTGTATAATGAATCCGCCCTGCTTGTAATTTTGTATTTCGACATCAGTCAGAGGTCTTTTGCCATTTTTGTAATGTTTGTTTAGAAAAGAACCAGTCTTTAAATTTTCCCAGAAAATTTTGATATCAAAAAAACTAGTTCACTAAAAGATTTTGGTATCTTTAATTAAACTCTCCCATCCTGTTCCCCCTCATTCTTTAATTTTTGCCATTACTTGGGAAAAAGTATCTTAACATAAATAATACCCTAAGAAGTTGATGCATCCTGTGTCAGAAGGTGTTATTGTATTTTCCAGCTTTTGCTTTAAGATAAAGACCTACATGGTATATATTTTTATGGTATATATTTATATGGCCTATATTTATCTATATAAGATAAATGGCGTATACAAACTTAAGATGGGCAGCTATACAGACTTAATAAGCAAACAAATATATATAGCAATAATTGAGTTCCATTATACTTCGGCATTTGTATGAATAAGGAATCTGGAACTACAAACAAACATAGTTAAAGGGGGAAGAGGAACTAAAAAGTTATTCAGATTGCTATGCTGTGCTATGCTATCCTTGGTCCCCATTATAGAATTACAGCATCATGTGCAATTTGATATTCAGCAGCCTGGTTTAGAAGAATGGTTATTCACCTCAGGGGAAGGAGGAGCAGAGTAATCCTCTGTAACATTCCTTACATATAACAGAGGATCATTTGCTTGGCATATCAATTTTATTTAAAGTTGGGTGACTGTCTGGTGGCACAGTGGTTAAAGTGCATTATTGCAGGCAAACTCTGCCCACAGCCTGGAGTTCGATCCTGACAGGGCTCAAGGTTGACTCAGCCTTCCATCCTTCCGAGGTCAGTAAAATGAGGACCCAAATTGTTGGGGGCAATAGGCTGACATTGTAAACTGCCCAGAGACTGCCGTAAAGAGCTATGGGGCAGTATATAAGCCTAAATGCTATTGTCTAGTAATCTAGGACTATTCTATATTCCCATGTCAGACTTTACCAAAACATTCCTCTTGAGTATGTGCTACTCTGGTGGTGGTGAATTTAAACTTTGGGGAAGAAATAGAGTTCAGTTCAAACTAGTCTTGTGAGTTGTTCCTTAAGATGTGACATTAAGATGTCTTAATGATACTGTTATTCCATGTTGTTTCTTGCCTTCTTCTGAATACCAAATTCCTTACCTAGACTTTATTTCATCCTGTGGACATTTTGTGTCAGGGCATCACCCTAAATTTAAGGCTTATGCAATTAACACAAATCATTTTTTTTTTGCTTAATTATATAATGCCCCAGGAGGCATTCAGACAGGTTTCAAATTCCTCATGCCTTTCTTTTGGCTCAGGGCCTGCTTACATTCCACAGGTACTTTTAAGTGTTCAGTTGGATGAACACCTGTACTATGATAGCTACGGAAAGCAATAAAGGTGCCCTAGTTGACTCTTTGATGAAAGGGTATTTCCTATAGTTCACCTTGGATGCGATAAGGAAAGGAACTTAGGGCTGCAGTACTTTAATCACTTTTATTTGGCTCTTCCTGCCAGTTGAAGCAATTAAGCAAACAGTGCACCATCTGCCCATGGCTTGTATAATATTATGTCTGAACTGGAGGTTCAACTATTTTCTTTCTGAAGAAGCCAAAAAATCATAAAATAAGAATAAACCATGACGTCGCCTTCAATTGTCCAAGCCACGCAGAAGACTTCAGCATGTATTTGCAATTTGTGGCAACAGTACTCGTTTCAGGAAGAAAAAGATAATCCTTCTCTTTGACAAGAAATACAAGATCAGAGTGCCTATTTAGTGGTTTTTCATGGTGAAAATCCTTTTCTCCGTTAGTTCTAAAATCAAGGAATAGAAATAGTTGATCTTCTTATTTGCACGAGGATGACGTTGTGTGGTGTCCTTATTACCTAAACAGGAAAATCGGGTTTTCTGAATCCCCTACCATGTACAATTAGTCCTCCACGTACCACCCCAACTGAGACCAGAATTTCCATTGTTAACCAAGGTTATTATTAAGCGAGTCATACCCAATTTTATAACCTGTTTGCCATGGTTGTTAAGTGAATAACTTAACAGTGAATAACACAGTTATTAAGCTAATTTGGCTTTCCTAATTGGTTTTGCTTTTGGAAGTTGACTGGCAATCAGATGATCCCAAAGCAGTGCGTCCATCATCGATGCATACCGGTTGCTAAGCACCCAAATTTTTTATCCTATGACCGTGGGAATGCTGCAACGATTGTAAAGCGGTGTGAATACCGGTTATAAGTCACCTTTTCCAGCGTGTTCTAACTTTGAACTGTCACTCAATGAATGTTGCAAGTCAAGGCCTACCTATATTGCTGTATTTTTCTTAAAGCAGAATTGTTTCACACCTGCCAGAAATGTGATCATCAATGACCCACACAAAAAGTTTTTTTTTTTAATTACCCATGCTCTATTCTTCATTTTTGGAGATTTGTAAATAATAAGTATCAGAGCAAAAGATTTCTGATTCATCGAAATTGTGATAGGCAGCATGAAACGGCTTGAGCAACTCAAGGCAGGCAGTCTGAGTTTAGAAGCCCTGTTGTCTTTGAATTAATCTTGCCTAACTGCCAGCTCTAAAGTCCATCTGTGCATCAAAATCTACACAACACCAAAGTAATCACTGTTAGTTGGAGTTTGACAAGAGGTTTTAAAACATTTTTCTGTTACTTACAATCGCTTAACAAGCTGTAATATGTTTTTGTTATTACCCAAATTATTGTTAAGGTACTTTAGGGCATTTTAAGCAAATAGATATGCATATTAATTCTAAAAGCAGGACTGAGTTTAGGATTATCAAACAGTAAACTAACCAAGACTAATTTCAGTGCTACCTCTTCTATTACAAACTTAAGCGGATTGTTGGATAAAATCTCAAAGGTGTTAAGCATGGCTAAATTCAGTTGGTCTATGACAGGGGTGTCAAACTCACGTCATCACAGAGGCGTCACATGATGTATCTTGACTTTCCCCCCCTTTGCTAAATTAAACGGGGCATGAGGCCAGTAAGTGATGCATCCAGCTGTGAGTTTGACACACCCCTGGTCTATGACATTAAGGTGTATAGGTCTTTAGTGCCATTGATTTTCTGTGCCCAGATATTCATTTTATGATATCCCTGATAACCCTGAAGCTGCTTTCAAAGTAAACAGGATGGGCAGGATTGACTTGGTGGAATTGGCACAGCTGTGGAACTGGATGGGAGAGACACGGGAAGATTGGTTGGAGACTTGGAAGGAGGCATTTTCACAGAGAGGAAGACAGTAAGAGGAAGAATGCCACTACAGTATTTAATGCAGGTTTTTACTTTGGACCAGTTTCTGTCCAGGGATCTAGCGATTGTATTGCTGGAAGGTTGGTTTCAGACTATTATTGATAAATAGCAATAGCACTTATATACCAGTTTCAGTGCTGTACAGCCCTCTCTAAGTAGTTTACAGAGTCAGGTTTCCCCCAACAATTTGGCTCCTCATTTTACTGACCTCCGAAGGATGGAAGGCGGAGTCAGCCTTGAGCCTGGTGAGATTCAAACTGCCAAATTGCAGGCAGTCAGCAGAAGTAGCCTGCAGTACTGCACTCTAACCACTGTGCCATGGTGGTGTTGTGGTCCCCAGCAGCCTGCGGAGCTGGCAGCAGATTCGGATAGTGGGGGGAACATGGGCCATTTCTGGAGTCTGGGATGGTCTTGGATGAGGTATCTGCATCCAACACAGAGATGGGGCCAGGGCCATCTGAGAGTTATGTGTTGACTCTGTAGCCTCCAGAATCTGACACCAGCGAGGCAGAGGAATAGGGGAGAGCCTGTTCCCAGTGTGTACTTGCAACGAGCTGCCAGATGGCAAGAACAGTTAAAAGGGGTGACTCGGGAGAAAGGCTTGGAGATGATTGGCCCCTCCCATAAGACATAAAGGAGGAGGAAAGGGACATGAGCCTTTGCAGGAAGCAACTTTGTTTGTTCTGGTTGATTAAAACTCTGAAGCTCCGTGTTGGCTTTGTGCTTCGTTTGGCCTTGTACAGCTAATTGGCAATTTCATTGTTGGCAGCATTTCAAGGGTGATAAAGGTGATAAAGGCTTATCAGGCTTATCCCAAAAGACTGTGGCAGACTTCTGTTGGACTATTCATAAACCGTTTGGGACTCATTACGTGCTGTGAATGCATATAAATGCACAGCCATTGAAATAAAACAAAAAGGTGTGTGATTGTTATTGCCTCAGGAAGCCTTGGTCAGAACAGGTGGCTTATAAGGCCATCTTCACATAAAATAAGATCCATGGGGGTAAAGGAGGACCTACAGGTATAATGGTATGTGGGAATGACTTTGGGAAATGGAGGAAGATACGTTGACTGGGGGAGTATCAGATGTGGGGGATGGGAGCCCACAACTGCATAACAGACCAGGAAGTAACTCAGAAAGGATTCTGCCTAACTTAAAAAGGTGAATGTTTCCCCCAACTAGTCATGTCCGATTCTAGGGGATGGTACTCATGTGCTTTCCTAGCTGAGGGAACTAGCATTATTCAAAGATGATGCTTCCGTGGCCTTATGGCTGGCATGACTGTTACTGCAAGGCTCACAAAATGTTGTTATTAATCTCCCTAACTTATTAGGCTGTAAAAAGAGATGGCGGGAAATTTGTATTTTGAGACTTGCAAGATTGATGTGAACCTTCCCCAGTAGACCAGACAGGAAACACAACCAGATGAGCTGATTATACTTTATTTGTTAGACTGCCTTAACAGACTCTTGAATGGTCCCGCTTTGGGCAAGAATCAAGCTGACTGATCTTGGGGCAGTCACATTCTCATAGCCCCTGGAAGAGGGCAATGGCAAACCAGGCAGTCTCCCAACAATTGGACACGCTTGAATGGGATAAAAAAAATTATGTGTCCATTTGAGGATCCTAGTTAGGTAGTGACGATGGTGTTGCTTTGCCTTGTCCTCATGGGCTTTGAGTCCATCAGCTGCCAGAATACCATGTAAGAAAGGAAGGAATCTACATGACATTTCAGCATTGACCAATTGTGCCAGTTCTTCAGTAACCAAATGTGAGTGCCTTTATGTTCCCACCTGAGCTTGTGACTCTTAAGATGGGCAGAAGGTGAGACAGTGTTGAGAGACGTCAACCTGCAAGCCCTAGATATGGATCCATTATGGCTGAGATTTCATGTCCTCCGTGGGAACCACAGCCTTGTCCCTGGTTAAATCAATCTAATTGCATTCAGTCAGGGCCCAGTTCAGATTTAAGTCCTGAAGTGAAGGAAAAAATCCTGAAATCCCCCCCTCTCCCCCCCAGAAGCATAATGTCCCCTGTGGTGTTTTAATTCCACTAGAAATGGCAGGACTAGCTTATAGGATGGGCCGCTTAAGTTTTTACAGTTGAATATGCACTTCTATTTCTAGAACGTAGAATCATCCTTTTGGCATTAGGAAGAGGAAACACAAAGCGGCTCGCTTTATCTCTCAACAGGAGATGTTTATTGTGTTCAGCACCCTACAGCCTCATGGTGGTTAAATATACCGAGGTTTCTGCAAATCAGGAAGTATCTAGGATACATGGATGTCAGGTTGCCTAGGAACTGAAGGGCTCAAAATAGCTTCTCGTTTGATTAAGCATCGTTAATTGCGATTTCATGTATAAATAACTTAAGATGTTCCAGCATTATCAGCAATTCACAAAAGTCAAAATTGCGTTCTACATCTTAGATCCCACTATATCAGGGAAGCCTCAGCATAATATTCCGTTTCTTCTACTATAATTAGGATATGTTTACCCCAGCAACCGATTTTCTGAGAAGTCCCATGACAGCTGATGACATCGGGCAGAGATTGTTCTGGGCTTGACAGATACACCTGTAGTACAAAAGGAACATGAAGTACCATTTTTACAACAAATGTAACATCTCCCACTCTTGCTTTTCCCCCCCTCCTGACCTTTTTATGTTTTCAGACTTGAGTACAGTACTCATGTCTTTTTAACAAAGTGGGAAGTTCATACCTTAAAAACAACAGCAGCGTAGACTTATGAGATAAAATTCCTAACTCATGAATATTGTGCTTTTCACATTTGTAAGCTAACCTTGAAGTATTATTGAAGGATGTTTATATAACCATCAGTAATACACAAGGAAGCATGGTATTTTGGGGAAAAAAAGCCTTCTATCGAGATCCAATTTACTAGATCTGAGTTGTGTTGGTTCAAAGAAAGACTTCAGATATTTGACCAAAAGGAGTTCGTTCTAAAAGGAATTTTATATATAAATATGAGAATATTCTGAAAGACAACTGGATGGGAAGAGGGAAATTGGAACATTACTGTATCAAAACATGGATAATCCTTTTGATTAGGTATTTTGTTTGGAGAAACATGTCCATTTTAAAAGATACCATGAAACTTAGTATCCCAAGAATACCATTCACATTAATATCAACATCCTTCTTCATAATATCTAGAGTCCAATCTGTCAGTCTAGTATCAAACCTGAATGTAACATGAGAATCCAAGGAGACTGCGGTCTCAAACTGACAATCGGCTACGTCCATCACCTACAGATACATAGAAAGAACCATTAAGGTGAAGGTTCCCTGATGTCATGCCCCTGTCAGAGTCTGAATCTGAGGAGGAAGCCGAACAGCTGATAGGGAGTGGGAGTGTGGCTCCATTGGCTGTGGAGGAATCTGGGGAAGGGCAAAGTTCAGCTGGGCAGAGCAGGGGAGGTAGAACAAGGAAGAGGGAGTTCAGAGGAAGACCCAGGCCCACCCCTTCTTCATCCTAGGGCATGCAGGGAGAAACAGAGAAGGGAGCAATGTGGGTTGCATGGCTTGTGGGGGAGGAAAGGGCCCTGATTCCCTTCCTTAGCCACAGCTAGGATGAGAGTTAAAATAAATGCATGCTGAGTGCAGCAGCTGCTGGGAGTAAATGTGAGTTTATCTTGTGTTGACTTTAGTTATCTGTGTTCTTGGCGTCTTCCCAACCGTGTTGAGTTATTGCTGTGCCTTCACGTCTGGAATTCTTGTTCCTGCCCTGCTGAACTAATTACCTCATTTTGCCTTGATTGGACTTATGGTTACAGTTTTTGTTGACCACGTTTTGGATTTGATTCTCTGCAGCCAAGGAGAGTTTTTCTCTAGCCAGAAGGTAACCAGGACATTGGGGACAAAGTTGGAGCTAATAAAGGGACTCCTACTGATTAGACTTTGTTGCCTTTGTGCTACGCCCCAGGTCATCACACATGATTTGTTCAGCAATTGATATCCAACTAACTGTGATCAGGAAATAAGCACATTTGTTTAATCATATGCAAGCAGTTACATTTGTACTGTAGATTTCTTAATTGTGGCTATAACGTAATTAATTCATGTGAAAGATTTTAATTGTATCCTCATATGATGAAAGGCTTTTGAATTAGCCATTCTATGGCACAGTTGCATGGTGAAAAGAAGTCCTCTTATCCATTTTGACAGGGAGACTAGAGAATTAATGTGTCTCTGGAGGACAAATAGGACTGTGGAATGTTTGGCCAACTTAGTGTTCCTCTTCCTCCTTTAACAACATGGCAAATGAGCTACAGGTCTCCCTCAACTTACAAAAATTCACGTAGTGACTGTTCGAAGTTACAACAGCACTAAAAAAAGTGGCTTATGACCATTTTTCCACACTTATGACTGTTGTAGCATCCCCCTGCTCACGTGATCAAAATTCAGATGCTTTGGGAACAAACTCACATTTATGGCCGTTTCCGTGTCCCAAGGTCATGTGATCTTCCAACCAGCCAAAGTCAATGGGAAAACCGGATTTACTTAAGAACCGTGTTGCTAATTTAAGTGAAGAACTGTAGTTCTTCACTTAACAAATGTTTCACTTATCGACAAAAACGTCAGGCTCAATTGTGGTCGTCAGCCGAGGACTACCTGTAGAGGATTCCAACAAAGTCTTTGGTGCTAGTTTCCCCAATGCTGATGCCCCAGTAGCTGGACTGGGAATCTTTTGGGTTGGATACATCGTGAGATAAACACCTGAATCTGTTTTACAGGTTTTAAAAATCTTTCTATCCTTCTTTGGAGGGGAATATATGTACTCTGATCCCCACCTTCATGTACATTCAGTGGCACAGATGCTGATATTCACTTTTAATGCTGCTTCTACTTTTTCAATTTGTAACGTCAAAGACTTATCTATGCGTACCATCTTAGAAAAAAAATCTTTGTCCCCTCTTCACTTTTGAGAAGGGGATTGTTTTCTCTTTTACCTGGATGTTAAATGTCACAGTGGGATGTTCCTAAAATTTAATGATGACAGATACAGCTCTCCCTGGCGCTGTTTGTTCCAAGGCTGGAAAGCTCCAGGAGACAAAAGTGAAGGGGAATCTGTTGAGCTTGTTCTCCGTATCCATTGTTGTGTCAATAAAGCAATTCAGAGGGGTGACCGTGGGGATAATGGGGGTCCTTGAGAACCTCTGGGTGTTTTTGTGCAGGGCCTAAGGCAGGGATCCCCAAATGTGGCAACTCGAAGACTTGTGGACTTCTCCAGACTCCTAGAATTCTTCAGCGGAATTCTGGGAGTTGAAGCCCACAAGTCTCAAAGTTGCCACATTTGGAGGAGACCTCTGGCCTAAGGTCTTCCTGGAGGAGAATGGAGTTAATGAAAGACAAATACCATAAAGAGCATGGCAAATGCCCTGAATACATGTAAACATGAATGTACAAATGAATACATCAGGACTGGTTTCATGGAAGACAGTTTTTCCATGGGGGGAGGGAATGGTTTTGACACGCATGTGCAGATGAAGCTTCGCTTGCTTGCACGATCCGGTTCCTAACAGGGGTTAGGGATGCCTGTTTTAAACTATTCATTAATGGATTAAACCATTGGCAAATACAGATGTACTTATGATTTTTTTTGGGGGGGGGGGTTCTCCTTGGTTTTGAAAACTATGTTATGCTTTATTTGAGTCAAACATTTAGGGGACCAGTTTCACTAGGAATTAGGAGAGAAAAGTTGAGGTTTTTAAATTGAAGAGGGAAGATGGATGGATGGGTGGATGGAGAGAGGGTTTAAAGTTATATTCTTATGATTTTGATGATGACACAGTAGACCTTTTCACATCCTTTCATGTTAGCAGATCCTAATACCTAAAATGTGGGCTCCTAATGAGCATAGCAATTATATTCTAAAAAATGTTCCGAGCACAGACTGCTAAAACCCAGTAACAAGCCATTGTTTCTGGAATCTATAATTTAAAAGGGTAATTGCTACAAGTTGAGGTTGATGGCCTAGAGAAGCAAACTTGCAAATAGCCAGGCAGTGATTTTTGTGAATTAGTTAAGATTGCAAGAGAAGCCTTCCTGGCTTAGGCCAAATGCCTGTTGTGTCCAGCAACCTGTCTCCCATCATCACTAACTCGATTAAAATAATCAAGAAAAGTACATCTGTCCTTGCGAAGGGTTTGCAATTAAAATGCATTTAAAATATCTTTCTGCCAAAACTGGGTTTGAGCTTATAGCAAACAGAGCAAGTTCAGTATTGGGCTTAAGAGATCTCTGTCTTCCTGTCTTGGGTCTCCCTTTTACATTTTTTTTTCTTGAGCATTCCTTTTAATAATTTTTGGGATGTTCCAACTCAATAATAACCTAATTGTCCAGGAAATCTAGTGTTGTAATTGTTCCCTGAGACAATGCTATCTGCTATATACAGATTTGCTTTTAAGAACTATTCAGTATACCTTCTCAGTTCTCAGTTTATGAGAGTTGGCAGATTAATACAAATAGGTTTTAAACTCTCCAAAGAATCTTTCAAAGTTATCTAGTCATGGTATCTGCAAGGGTTTAAATGTGTGTGCTTGTTATGTTTTAACCATGGCAAATACCAGTTTTAAGTGGTATTTAAGATATTCGCCATGTGAAATCTGTTTTACTCCTTTGAAGGGCAAAAGTATATGAATTGGCTGTTTCAAATGGTTTGCTGTTGGATTGGTTGGTATGTTAGTCTGAATGTTTACGTGTGCCTAATGCTAGCTACTTTTGAATTGATCCTAATCCGAGTCGCTGCTTTTTCAGTTACTGATTAACTTCATTTAATGCTGTCTTCTGGAAACTGTAGAGGTGGCTTTCTTTCTTTCTATTCCTCTGATTAATATGCTCAAATATATATCCTTACACATATAGCAACTTTAATAATTAACTTAAGAGTAACTTGTTGTCTGGTTTGATAATCTGAAACTGTCTAGGTCAAGAGTGAGTGGGCTAAAGGCCAACATTCCTAAGCTGATTTTCTTATTTTTATCCAAAGGCCTTGGGATCTTCTAGCTAGAGCCAGTTAAGAAACAACAAATCCAAGAGCAGAACTAGAGCAATATTTAGCTGTCTTTGCAAGTTAAACAAAACATTGCAATCACTAGGAGCTCCAATCCTCCATGGGATGTGTAGTATTGTCCCTGAGCATCAGTTTGCCTTAAAAATGCAGGGTAGGAGTCGTGGGCATCAGTATTATTATACTGCAGGGTTAAACTCCTAGCAGTTATTTAAACCCATCCTCCATACTGCCTGTTTCTATTTATCCCTAGAAAGAAAGAAAAACATGCTGGGTGACAATGGATGAATAATCCTCAATTAGCCATTAACCCAGCGAAAATATTCCATCTGCTTAATGCTGTCGATTAAATGGTACAAAAAGTAGATTCACATATTACATCTAAACAACTTTGTTTAATCATGTCCTCTCGACTAAACCACAGTTGGTTAGGTATGCATTACAATATAAGGTTGACAGAGACCGATATCGGAATTTGTACAACATATAAAACTAAAACGAAACTTGTGTTTGTGTGTGTGGGGTCTTTGAATTTGTATGAATTCTGAATCAATGGTTGTTAGTAAACAGTACTGTAGAATGTTGCCATAAATTCAGTTACTTATAGAGAGGAGTGAGTTTAAATAAAGGCTAGGAGTTCCACCCTGCAGTTTAATAAAGCTGATAAATAAAGTAATAGCTGCAATTTAGAAACGGATCTCAGTGGTACTTATCTGAGGCCACTTTTTGAAATGTATTGATTTCAGTTTGGATCTATAAACGAATGGGATAAGCAAGAGTTTTAAGAAAAGTGTTGCCTGGGAAGAACCCTTTCATGGATAAATCTGCCAGGATGCTGTTGAGTATATCTGATGGTCCATTAATACTTCTTACTTTTCCTTTTAAGTTCCCCAGGTCCTCAAGAGTTGCACTGAATTCATTGAAAAACATGGTATTGTGGATGGAATCTATCGTCTGTCTGGGATCGCATCCAATATCCAAAAGTTACGGTAAGGTTGTATGCATTATTTGTGAGTTTCATTCTCTGCTGCGTGCCCTTTTTCTAAGACCTGATTTCTCCTTCACTCCAAAGCTGCCTTTTGGATTTTAAGATTCTTTTCCTGGCTGAAAAACCAAAGTACATAATCAGTTAGGATAGAAAACAGATGGGTTTTTCTGGAGATAATATCTGACTCCAGAACGTTCAGTAGGATCACAGGTAATATAGAAGCAAGTTTCAAAAACAGTTTTACTTCGTTTTGTAGGTATAGGGAGGTGTTTTTTTTAATATAGTTTGCATAGTAAAACTTTTTTTATAGTTTGGATAATAAACTCACAAGGTTCTGGTTTCTTTGGCTTGTATATGGGCTGGGGGTGGCTTTCAGTGACTTTATTTCATTCCTCTCACTCGTCTTTCGCTCTGTAGGTTTGACAGATGGGTAATTTAGCTAAACAGGAAGCTGTCATTTAATACTTAATGTGACTCTATGACATGGGCCACGTATCTTGCAATTATTTATGTAATTGCCTCATCTACTTTACAGCTAGTAGTTCTTTCTGAGCAAACTAATTGGCTGTAAGATGAAACTGTCAGAAAACCATATAAAAAAGAACACACAGCTTTACAAAACATCAACATGTGTTTAAGTTGCTTTCATATTTGACTTAAAGGCAAATCATGTTTCCTTCTGATTGTATATATTCTTTTTTTTATGTATCCTCATCCCCTTTTGTTTTTCCCTCCCTTCAGGCACGAGTTTGACTCTGAACAAATCCCCGACTTGACAAAAGACGTCTATATTCAGGATATACACTGTGTGGGTTCACTTTGCAAGCTCTATTTTCGAGAGCTCCCCAATCCTCTGCTCACCTACCAGCTCTATGAGAAATTTTCAGTAAGATTGTTTTTCCCACCCTTATTATATGGGTATCAGGAGCTGTGTTTCAGAGATTTCTTTAAAATTTTCTATGGATGATTTGGAGAAACCAGAGCACGCTTAAATAACTGGCATATTCCCCATATGTCATTGCTGTATATGCTGTATAAAATATATATGAGAATCTATTCGATCTTCCATTATATTATAGAACATGAAGTGTGGGATGGCTTTTCTCTGAGGAAAAGAAGCTTTAAGCTTATTTAGAGTGGTAGTGAAATCAATTGATAGATAGTGTCATGCTCCTGGTGGAGGCTGATTCTGAGAGAGAGGACAGGGAGTGGAAGTGTGGCTCCGGAGGTTGTGGAGGAGGCTGGGGAAGGGCAGAGGCCAGTTGGGCAGTCAGAGGAGGACCCAGGCCCATCCCCTCTCCATTCTAGGGCATGCAGGGACCAGAGGATAAGGGAGAGTCGTGGTCTACTTGGGAGGAGAGGGCCTTGATCCTCTTCAGGGGCTGCAGGCGTGAGAACTGCATAAGAGTTTGGACCTGCATTCTGACAAATGCTGGAGACAAAGTGTGTTTTGTTTTGTTTTGATGTTATCCTGATTGGCGTCCTTCCAACAGACTGTGCCTTGTTATCTCCTTGAATTTGGTAATTATACTTATCCTGGTCCGTTGTGGAAATTTCGTCACTGTAGTTTGTTTGGTTTTTTATTTCACCTTTATCTGCTCATGAAGTTTGGACTGTATTGCTTTCTTTTGAAGGCTATTTTTGAACACGTTTTATCTCCAACTGAGAATGATTGAACAGTGGGGCCAAGTTGGAGGCATTAGAGGACATTTATTTACGTTTTGGATTTTGTTACATTTGTGTTACACTCCGGGTCATCACAGATACTAAGATATCTATTGCTTGCAGACGTTGTAGGAAGAAAGCCATGGCAGTCTGTTCGTTTGTTCATGTCAGAAGCATCACAATTCAAATACGTTACACAGAATTTAAAATATAAAATGTAAGATTAAAAGATTAAGATTAAAATATGTAAACATTAAACAGATCTTGCCCAGAAACTAGCAACTAGGTTTAGTTGACAATGCCAATGTCAATTTAGCAACTAAACTAGGTTTAGTTGAGAATGCCAATGTCAATTTAGCAACTAAACTAGGTTTAGTTGAGAATGCCAATGTGGATTTAAGAGATCTCAGTTCAAGTTCCAAAAGATGCAAGTAAGTAAATAACTCTCACAGTTATTTTGCCAGGAAGAAATATGGGGAAAACTCCCATAAGAGAGGCGCCAAATCTTGGCAACTTTAAGACTTGTGGACTCCAAGTCCCAGAATTCCCCAGTCAGCAGGGTTGCAAAGTTGGACACCCCTGACCTATACATTGCTGTATATTGGAATTGCTACAGAATGCCAAAGTAATATACTTAGCTAGGCATTTATTTTTGCTCTGCATTATGATTTTGATAATATTCTTCTGGAAAGCTTTAGGGGAAAAAAAAAAAAGAAACAAATGTGCTGGGTTAAGACTTTGGGATTTTTTTCCTTCCCCTTTCCAGGATGCTGTATCTGCTGCTACCGACGAAGAAAGACTGGTGAAAATCCACGATGTCATCCAGCAGTTGCCACCACCACACTACAGGTCTGCCTACATGGATCATTTGCACAATTATTTTGATTGTGTTTACACGGCCGGGTGATTATGTTATTTAAAAAAGAACCCTGGGTGATTTTGTGGAAGCCCATGTGATGTTTTCCCCGCAGACATAGCAATATGTCTCCATTAACACTAACCTAGCTCCACCCTGTTTTACAAGCAATCTCCTCTCTGCCTTCCTCATTCCGTTCGTAGTTACAAAACGATCCTTGAAAGACTCTGAAGTTCTTGATCTGTTGAGCAGGTAGGCTGACTTGGCTTTGGCTACAGGGCTAAGCGGAATCTTGCCTGGTTAGCCTTTGGATGAGAAATTGCTAGGGAAATGTGGGCTCTGCCTTAGGCCAGGGGGTGAGTGAGTGAGTGAGTAAATCAGTCAATCAATCAATCAATCAATCAGTCATAAGGCTGTACAGGTAGTCCTCCACTTAAGACCACATTGGGGCCCAAAATTCATGTTGCTAAGCGAGACATTTGCTAAGTGAGCTTTGGCCGATTTTACAACATTTGCCCCAGTCGTGAAGTGGAATCACCGCAGCTGTAAAAGCAAGTAATCACGGTTGTTAAGTGAGTCTGGTTTCCCCATTGACTTTGCTTGTCTGAAGGTCGGAAAAGAGGATTCCGTGAGCCCGGAAGACACTGAAACCGTCATAAATACGAGTCAGTTGCCAGACATTGGGATTTTGGATCAGGCGACCCTGGGGATGCCACAGCGGCCCCTAAGTGTGAAAAATGGTCCCAAGTCACTTTTTTCCCAGTCTTTTTGTAATCTTGAACGGTCACTAAATGAACTTTTGTAAGTCGAGGACTTGCCTACATGATGAGGTGAACCTGCCTGTCCTATAAGTTGCTGGTTTACTGAGGATCCCTTCTTCCCTCTGTGAAATTAAGCCGCTGAAGTGCACATCCTGAAACATTTAGGATGACCCGAGGTTGACTTCTACTTTATTTAGCTCGATCCGCAAGACAAATAACGCATCGGTGTCCTCTCTGCTGATCCTGTATGACAGGGGTGTCAAACTCGCATCGTCATGGCACTGTCATGTGACGTATCGGGACTTCCCCCTTCTTTTGCTAAACCGGTCATGGTCATGGTCATGGCCAGCGCGTGATGCATCTGGCCCGCAGGCCGTGAGTTTGATAGCCCTGCTCTATGAAGTGGGCATGGAGGCGCTGTGCAAAACTCAGCGTGCCTCGTAGAAAGTTTAAAATCCGGGGCGCGAAAGGGGAACAAATTTTTAAGAAATTATGGGCTCTTATCTTGCCCTTCAGGCGGAATTGTCAATTAAAAATTTAACAGAATTGAAAAATGCGAGCTTCTAACTCTGTTCATCGTAGCAAGAGAAAGAAGACGTGCCACAGAGTCAGTTGGGAAGTAGGACAGCTCATCTTGATACAATCCACATTAAGGATTAGATGCGCATGCTGGCAGAAGTGAGTCAGACAAGATCTGGAAAACATTTAGAGATCCTCTTGTAGCCGGCTTGGAGAATGTTGCTGTTTGCTGCGTACCCTGTGTGGGCATCCAGCTTCGGAGAAAGGGCATAGTGTGGTTATGGGAAACTTGAGAAGTTAATCCTTTGATCAGATGTCTAACTCAGCATGCCATAGAAACTGAACATGAAACCCATTTCGGGATGGAAAGAAATATATCTTACTAAAGTCTAAGATTTCTCGCTAATTTTTAGCACAGGCCACGTAGAACATTGAGGGTTGCTGTATCTATTCCTATACTAGCTCCTTTGCTCCTTACAGCCATGTAGAATTAGGAGGTCTGGCAGTTGTTCTTTTCCTTGCCACATCCCCATATCCATCGCTGTTTAGAGCAAGGGTCTCCAACTGCGGCAACTTTAAGACCTGTGGACTTCAATTCCCAGAATTTCCCAGCCAGAATTCTGGGAGTTGAAGTCCACAGGTCTTAAAGTTGCCAAAGTTGGACACCCCAAGTTTAGAGGAAGTAGCAGTCTACATTATTTCTTAAGCATGAGCCAAATGGCTTAGGCTCAGGCCTATTTGAGCCATGGTGGTGCAGTGGTTAGAATGCAATACTGCAGGCTACTTCTGCTGACTGCTGGCTGCCAGCAGCTTGGTAGTTCAGTTCTCACGGACTCAAGGTTGACTCAGCCTTCCATTCTTCTGAGGTGGGTAAAATGAGGACCCAGATTGTTGGGGGCAAGATGCTGACTGTAAACCTCTTAGAGAAGGCTGTAAAGCACTGTGGAACGGTATCTAAATCTAAGTGCTATTGCTATTTGAACATTTGAGTCATCGGTTGTGGGGGGCTGAGAGGCTGGGTTTCCATCTTGTTTTATACTAAAATTGGATTATCCAGTTATAGTGCAATAAATGCATGTGTTTTACGTCTCTACATTCAGGAAAGCATCCCCTTGTTCGTCAGCAGACACGAGAGTCCCATTATATTTATTTATTATTCATTTTTCTTCTTCTGATTTGTTCTACCTGTATTTGGCACCAAACTCACCTAGCACATATAGCAAAAGATTTGGTGTTTCACCTGGCTTGTGCAAAGCCCCAAGCTGCTCAGAGCTGAGAGGGAATGATCGGCCCAAGGATCAGCCAGCTTGCTTCTGTGCCAAAAGGAGGACTGGAACTGCCTCACTCATATCCAGCACCCTGGTCACTACTTCACATAAATCAGAGAGCAGAACCCAGGGAAAATTAATTGTTCTTTGTTCTGAAATATCTGTAGAGTAAAGTAGATGTAGAATAAGAATAAGAATAAGAATAAGAATAAGAATAAGAATAGAATAGAATAGAATAGAATAGAATAGAATAGAATAGAATAGAATAGAATCTCTTTATTGGCCAAGTATCATTGGATACACAAGGAATTTATTTTGGTGCATAAGCTGTCACAGTACATAAAAGCTATAAGTGATATATCATAGTCACCATAGAAATACATTTATCATAAATCATAAGATACCACACTTAGTGATAGTCATAAGATACTAAATATGCAATCAACATAAATCAGTCTTAGATACTGAAGTCTTAGATACTCAAAATACCATTCATTTTTAGAATTTCCATATCTGAAAGGATCCATGTGTTCCTTCTGTACACAATATCTACTAACAAAGGTTTAACATATTTTTATTGGTCGGTTATGCCATCTCTTGATGCCGCTTTCAACATCTAAACTTGACATTCTCTCTCTTTCTTCGCTGCACAGGGAAAATGTACAGTTCTTTAGCTAGATAATGTGGTTGAGGCTCCCTCTAATGGTCATCAAAGATGGCAATTGCCATTTAGTAAATAAGTCACCAGTAATGGAATATCTCACACAGTAATGGAGTGCCTATATAAACCTTGACTGCTGGCTTGACTGCTGGAGACATGTAGCACTATGTTGATGCACGTGCCATATAGTTGTCTTCCTTTGGTTTTGCAATGCAACAAGGAAGCAAAGAGTTGGCCATTTTTCAAAAAGCAAAATATCTCCTTTAGCTTGGTTTTTTTTTAAAAAAAAATAGGCTAATTTATCTGAAATTCTTGTCTTTTTTCCAGGACCCTGGAGTTCCTTATGAGGCATTTGTCATACCTGGCTGAATATTGTGCCATCACAAACATGCATACCAAGAACTTAGCCATTGTCTGGGCACCAAACTTACTAAGGTATCTATCGATTGCAGACATTGTAGGAAGAAAGCCATGTTAGTCTATGGTAACCAACAATATGGAGATTTGTTTGTTTGTTTGTTTGTTTGTGTCATAACATAGAATTTAAATGATCAAATACAAGATTAAAATCTGTACAAGTTAAACAGATCTTGCCCAGAAACTAGCAACGTTAATTGCATTCCATGAGGTTCTCACGTATATGCTGATCAGCACACAAGGGGCAGGTATACATTTGTGTTGTTGTCTGCATGTCACCACAATTGCAAAGGGTAGAAGCCACCAGATAGCTCTACTTGTTCAGAGTTATTTTGCATCTTATTGTATACGGAGATTAAACCACATTTGTTGAACTGAGCTCATGACAGCTTACACCTTTTAATAACATTTGTTAGAAAAGTTCTACCAGCACCTTTTATGTTTAAAAAGCCTTTTGAAAACAAAAGTGTTTTTCTGTAGTGTGAGAAGTGGCTTATAATATTTTACTTTTTGTCAGAATTTTTTTTAAGGAAAAAATGGAAAACATTCATTGGGGCAATTGGCACCAACTAGGTAAATGATTGATTTGTGAAGAAACAGCAGGATAGGTTGGGTGAGAACCAAAAAAATAAGCTTTACTTGTTTTTCCTAGTAAGAAGCTTGTCTTGTCTCAGATGTTACACCTGTGGCTTTGCCAGGAATTAGGTCAGTGATAGACTAAGCTTTATTCCCTGTTAGGGAAAACTGCCACAGATAATAAAGTCTCACAGAGAAATTATGCACCCCTCTTTTGCAAGAAAGAGGTGAAGGATTCTTCCTAGTCAGATAAAAAGTTCATATGCGGTAACTGCTCTGCATTATATTATGGAAGAGAGAATACACAAGCTGTCAACTTATGTCAACCATATTGCATCCAGTTTGGGTCACCACACTATTAAAAAGATGTCGAGAGTCCAGAAAGAGTGCAGAGAAGAACAATCAAGATGATTAGGGGACTGGAGGCTAAAACATACAATGAACGGTTGCAGGAACTGGACTTGGCTAGTCTAGTGAAGAGAAGGACCAGAGGAGACAGGATAGCAGTCTTCCTGTTTGAGGGGCCACAGAGAGGAGAGGGCCAACCTATTTTCTAAAGCATCTGAAGGCCAGACAAGGAATAATGCATGGAAACTGATCAAGGAGAGATTCAGCCTGGAAATAAGGAGAAACTTTCTGACAGGGAGAACAATCAACCAATGGAGCAGAAGTTGCCTTCAGAAGTTGAGGGAACTTCATCCCTGGAAGCTTTCAAGAAGAGATTGGACTGCCATCTGCCAGAAATGGTGTAGGGTCTCCTGCTAGGGTGGCGGTTGGAATAGATGACCTACCAGGTCCCTTCCAACTCTGTTAATCTGTCTCTGTCTCTGCAGCACTGTGTGTGTGTGTAGACTTCACACTGCGACCACTGTGCAAATATTTATTCCTGTGAAAAAGGGAAGGCATTCAGTTGACTCGTCTGTGTACACCAGGAACTGTTAGTGCTGGCTGGAGCGCTGGCTAACATTCACGTTCTTTTCCCCTAGATCAAAGCAGATAGAATCTGCTTGCTTCAGTGGAACAGCAGCTTTTATGGAAGTGCGAATCCAATCCGTGGTTGTGGAATTCATTCTCAATCACGTGGATGTCCTTTTCAGCTCTAAACTCAGCTCTGTCATTCGAGAGAGTGCAGGTACGTATGTCAGAAATAAACTAAAACAAACATGGAAAAGCGAAGGCAGAGCAGCGTCAGAAGTTTTCGTTTTTCTGCTTGCCTGACCAAACAGAGAAATGCAGCTTAATAAACAACCACCTCACATTCATAGGAAGCTAACGAAGCTTAGCGGGTGTCCTGCAACAGATGTCCATCATGAAAAATGGTCCCTCTGTTACCAGTTGGGTACCATGCAGAGCTCTCCCAGCTGTGGAGCATCCACTCTAAAAGCATTTTGCTATTCAAGGCTTTGTACCAAGCCTTCGTTCCACCATCATGATCGTTAAATATCCCAAAGGGTTTTTTTTTTTTTTTTGTTCAAGAGGCAAACGGGACTTTCTGGTTTGTCTTTGAAGATGTTTCGCTTCTCATCCAAGAAGCTTCTTCAGGTCTGTGCTGATGAAGCTGAAGAGGCTTCTTGGATGAGAAGCGAAACATCTTCAAAGACAAACCAGAAAAAGCATCTTTCGGACAACCATGACCTGGATGACTGAGAATTTCCATAGTAAAATCATAAAATGTGTTTTTCCCCCCCTCAAGTTGGGGGAAAGAATGGGGTGAAATTATCCATTGTTTTGAGTGACAGCAGTAAGTCTCAGAGTTCAGCAAACATTTCCCTGACTGTCACCGTTCTGGAAAAGTTACATTTCTAGGAAATTCAACAAACCAATTAGAACATCGGGGGGACATGAACTCAGTTGATGTTAAACCACGCCTGCCTTCCCCTTAGAGCAGATAAATAGTGAATTTACATATTGCTCCTTTTTTAAAAAAAGCCATACTTAAAAAAAAAAACACTTGAGTGGGTTTCCACAACACATTAAGTTGTTAACAATGGCTTAAAAGTCACAGTGGTTGAATTCACACAACATACTAAGGCAAAACTCAACAGATGTGTTGTGGATTGGCCTGATGTATATTCCCAACCTTTTCAGCACAGTTGCCATTACGAAGTAGTGTCTGCTTGTTTGATGCTCTTGACTTGTTAATTACTGTCTTCAAAATGTAAAAAAGTGCTAAATATGGTGGAATTTCTCCTGTGAGTGTTTTTTTTTAAAGAAATGGCTTTTGAACTCACAGGGTTTAGCAGTATCTCTTCTAGAAGGTAGTTGGTAATGTTTAAGCATTTAAAGCCAAATACAATCTTAAAGCAATATTTTCTTGAATTGAAATTGGGAGTAAAACTTACCAACTCCTTCGGCGAGGAGAAATGGCATTTTACGAAACATTTTATATTAATGAAAGAGCTTGTACAAGAAGGACATTATGCGGGAAAAGGGATGCCTTTTCAAGTATTTATAGAGGTGAAATTATAGAAAGTGAAAAAGAAAACCATGAAGCAAAATTGAGTCCTGTTATGTAGCGAAAGGAAGGAAAAATAATCTGATGGAATGTCCATCATGTTAAACCCAAACTTTATTATTTCCTTGGCAGACTTTGCTTAGTAAAAAACATAATGTATTTTGAAGATTCTCTGCATTAAGTCCTGCAATAAAGGAAATGTTGGGCCCAGTGGTGGGATTCAATTTTTTTTACTACCGGTTCTGTGGGTGTCGCTTGGTGGGTGTGGCAGGGGAAGGATACTGTAAAATCTCCAGTCAGAGGCGGCATTTGCCAGTTCTCTGAAGTACTCAAAATGTCCGTTACTGGTTCTCCAGAATGGATCAGAACCTGCTGAATATGCCACCTCTGGTTGGGCTGTGATATCTCTGCTTCAGGAATCTCTTCCTTCACGGGTTCTCGTCACTCACATCGTTCTCCTTCTGCTTTGCCTTGTGTTTCTGTGGCAGGTCACAGTTCCTTGTCACGACCTAAATCTTTGCTGGTGTCATCCCCGTCCACAAAGCTGCTTACCTTAGAGGAGGCCCAGGCCAGGACTCAGGCTCAAATAAATTCTCCAGCCCTGACTGACAGCAAGTACATCGAAGTAGGCGAAGGACCTGCTGCTTTGCAGGGGAAGTTCCATACCATCATAGACTTCCCATCTGAAAGGTAGAAGGGAGGGTCTGTCTGTCTGTCTGTCTGTCTGTCTGTCTAATTCAGGAACCTCCAAACTTGGCAACTTTAAGACTTGCGGATTTGCAACTCCCAGAATTCCTCAGCCAGCATAGCCCCACAAGTCTTAAAGTTGCCAAGTTTGGAGACCTCTGGTCTAATTGCATTGTCCCACACTTAGGTTTTCCATGGTTGCATTGGAACAGTTTTGAAATTGAAATATTCTTCTTTTTTCTCTCAGTGCATGTCTCTAAATGCCGCTGTCCTATATAAAAGGACGCGGGCTTATAGCTTCTGAATAGTGTGAATTGCTAAGGCTGCTTTCGGAGCCACCCGGTGCATTCAATCCTTTTTTTCTTCTCAATGCCAAATCTTCTCTTGCTGTAGAAAGAGGCCACCCAGTAAGATGAAAAAATCCCCCGTGGGCAGCTGGCGTTCTTTCTTCAACCTGGGAAAATCATCCTCGCTTTCCAAACGGAAACTGCAGCGCAACCCAAGCGAACCATCCGAAATGAAGGCAATAGCTCTGGCAGGTAAGGGCACCCTGTATCCAGGACAGCAAGGTGTTTAAGGAAGAGACAGTGTTGCAGAGATGAGCTCGGATGCTTCTGGCTTACTCCACATGGGCTGTTTTTTTTTTTTTAATTATTTCAAAATAAATCATAGCATGCTCTGTTCTGAATGTAATTCAGAAAAGCCTGAATTCTTCCAGTTCCACAGGGGCATTTATACACAGGGGCATTGCTCTAATTTCTTAGCATGCATTGCTAAAACAGCCTTTGCTGGCTCAGGGGCACTCCTGTGGAACTGAATTCCCCTCATTGCAGCCTGAAAACATACCTTGTTATATATTCTTGGTCAGTCCACTACGCTCTTGCATAATATTTGACCAGTCTCAGCTTCATTTGATTCTTACAGTGATTGTTTTCAAGACTAAAACTTCAACTCTGTAAAGAATCTGACATGTTCTTTTAGTCCAGTGTTTCTCAACCTTGGCAACTTGAAGATGAGTGACCGTCTGTAGCGATTCTCAGCCATCCAGGTCATGGTTGTCCCAAAGGTGCTTTTTCAGGAGGCAACTGGACTTTCTGGTTTTTCTTTGAAGATGTTTCACTTCTCGTCCAAGAACTTTCTTCAGCTCTGACTGGATGGTGGGGAATGGAAAGAAAAAACGAAAAAGCCCAATTGCCTCCTGAAAAAGCACCCTTGAAGACGAGTGGACTTCAACTCCCCAAATTCTCCAGTCAGCATGATATCGCATAGCTGGCTGAGGAATTCTGGAGGTTGAAAATCCATTCATCTTCAAGTTACCACGGTTGAGAAGCACTGGATTGGACAAATCAGTTTTCATCTCTGGGGATGTATGGTCAGATTTTAAATATAGTCCATTGTTTTGTTTCTGATCAGGTGGAAGAGGAGACAGTGGAACCTTGCGCTCCGCCAAGAGCGAAGAATCTCTCTCATCTTTGCATGCAATAGATGGCAAGTTGGCTTTTATTTGCATTTTCCTAAGAGCTTCTTCTAGAGATTCTCAAGTTCTTATTTTTTATACAAACGTATCAATGTGTGAACAATGTAGCACCTGAGTGTCATCCATTTTAATGCAAATAAAATAGTATTAATCATATTTGTTTCATTTAACAAGCTTATATAGTTCTAGCAATACACATAGTTTTATTAAATTATAATTTTTCATTATTTAGTTATTCAGTATTTCAATGTGTCATTTTTATGCCAATCACCCTAGTCTAAGTTAATTAATTTTAATACAAATACAATATTATTAATCATATTTATTGCATTTAGCAAGCTTATATAATAGTAATACGAACATTTATGTTTAATTGAAATCTTCCATTATTTTGCTTATTCAACTTACAATCCTTCATTATTTGGTTATTCAAGAGAGCTTCTTCTAGAGACAGCAAATGCACACTTCTGTAAACATCACATCTACAAAGAATTAGGAGGCAAAAGTGTCAGGAAGCTTGTCTGTATCTGCATTCGGTGAAGAAACTTGTGCTTTTTACTCCTTAATAAGTCACTTTTTATCACTACCCTTTTTGGTGCAATTTTTTTT
Source organism: Pseudonaja textilis (assembly GCF_049901715.1). Taxonomy (NCBI): domain Eukaryota; kingdom Metazoa; phylum Chordata; class Lepidosauria; order Squamata; family Elapidae; genus Pseudonaja; species Pseudonaja textilis. The sequence goes on along the minus strand of NC_141998.1, from coordinate 18,682,131 downwards.
GTGGGGGGGAAAGGAATCTTTCCATTAAATAATATGCACAGAAACCTTGAGAGGTTCTTTCTCATTTCCCAGTCCTAGCAGGAAAAACAAAGCTGTGAAGACATTAATATGGATGCGGGAAGGTGCATGAACTTCTGGGACCAGACGTAAAAGAACATCCTGTATTCTAACTGCAGAGTCCCCATATCAAGACAACTTAACCTTATGTCCGTCCAGAACCTGAGCATAACATTTAACACAGCACAAAATGGTTCGGTTGAGATTGTGGCATATGTGGGACTGATTGGGATAAATTGTAAGGGGGTGACACCAAAATATAACTGTATCATATTTTATCTCTGGGTTAAGTTATTGTATTTTATTCCAATTTCATTTTAAACTGTATTTTATTCCAATTTCATTTTAAACCGTATTTTATTCCAATTCCATATTATATTATTTTTATCAGATTTTATTAATAATTTGTATCTGGAACTCTGCAATTTGATATGGCCCAAGGGCTAATCAATAAAGTCAACTCAAAAATCAAACAAACAAACCACCACCTCCAAACTACAAAGAAAATATATCCCTGTATTTTTTACAGAAAACCAAAGAGCAACCGACCCTTTCACACAAGGGGAGCATTTACATAACTGAGCGAAGTACTAATGGATGTCTTTCTTCTTTTTCTTTTTTCTTTTGGCCAGGTGAGTCTAAACTGTTTCGACCCCGAAGACCAAGATCGAGCAGCGATGCTTTATCAGCTTCTTTCAATGGGGAACTGTTGGGGAACATGAATCGCTGCAATTCTTACGACAATCTGCCCCACGACCAAGAAAGCGACGGCGACGAGGGGCATCTACAGGTTCCTGCCCTCATTTCTCCCAGGTCGGCAGAGGACGTCGACCTGAGCCCGCCGGAGATTGGGGTGGCTAGCTTGGATTTCGACCCGATGTCCTTTCAATGCAGCCCACCCAAAGCAGAATCGGAGTGTCTTGACAGCAGCACTTCCCTGTTGGAATCTGTGGACTATAACAAGGATAAGCCAAGCCTCTTTAAGAAAGAGCTAGACTCGGGCAGCCAATCTCATACGCCCTGCAGTGCCACCAGCTCGGAACCAGTTTCTCCCTACCAAGAAAAAAACCCAAGTCCCTTCTTCACCCTGGATTTGAGCCCATCTGAAGATAGACCATCAAAACTCCTGTCTTTCTCCGAGAAGCTCACCTGTGCCTATTCCCCCAAGTCAGGTCAAAAGCCAGTCAGATCTCCGCCACTCGCTGCATCAGAGCCCGTTCCTTATGCTGTCCCCAGCCGCATGCCAGACGTGGTTATTGGAGGCGTGTCAGAAAGTGTCGGCCCTTTGGATTGGGCTAAAAAAAACGTCGACAACAACGAAACGTCCGGCATGTCCCCTCTGAGGAGCATTGAAAGTAGGCATGATGAAGAACACCAGCAAGAACTCCAGAACGCCGGAGATACCAAGAAAGTAGAGCTTCAAGAAGAGGTTGCGCTCAGCAGCGGCCAGAGTAAGCCTGTACCTTCTGGACTGACACAGCCAGGTACAGTGTGTTTTCCTCCATTTTTTCTTTAAGTTCGCAAGCCGCCAAGCTCTCGCTTCTCTGCACGCCTTTAAAAAGAGGGGGAAACACTGGTAATAATGATAATAGTAGTAGTAATAATAATAATAACAAAGTATGTGTCTTCCAGAGCCTATAGAGGCTGCTTCGGTCCCGATAGCGAACATTAAAAGAACCTAAGCTTCTCTGCAGCTTCCTTGTGTCACACACACACACACGCACGCACACACACACACACACACACACACACACCACAACCCTGTGAATATTTTATATAGCCCCGTCTCACTTTTTTTCATAACACGAGATGATCTCATCCGATCAGAATGCTTCCTGATATATTTTTTTTAAACTAACTATATAAATAAATAAATTGGGCTGCACTCGAAGAAGGGACCTTTTTTCCTGGCCAAAAGTAACCCCGTGATTAAGTTGTGTGAAAGATCCCATCAAACGACCTGGTGTTGTCTTTCTTTCTGCCTACCGCTTAGTCTTTAGGACCGCAACAGGAACTTTTACACAATCTCGCGTCGGCTTTTTCACACCGATCTGCTATCCCCGTTTTGCATGCATGAGAGAAGACGCCCTTTGGTGACGCCAAGGAGTTGCCACTGTGAAATGTTGGACTATTTTTTTTAAAAAAAAAACTTATTTTTTTTTATTTTTTATAATGATCTATAGGAAATTGTTCCCTCTCCTTAACGGGGTAAAGTAAACCAATCTCTTTTGTTTTTGTTTTGTTTTGTTTCCACTCTTCTTCTCACTAGGAGCTGTTGCCCTTGTCACCCCCCAGGATTCTGTTCCAGTCAATTCTGTTTCTGTTGTCCCTCCTCCACCTCCGAAAAATGCCGCCCGCATCCTGGCTCTAGCCCTGGCCGAATCTGCCCAACAAGCTTCAGTTCAGTCCCAGAAGAAGCCAGATATTTATTCAGACTGTAACAACTGTGAGAGTGCAGGAACTCTAGAAAAATTCCACCCATATCCCAGCTCTTCTTCGGAAAAGCTCCAGTTCTATGCTGCTCTTCCAGAGAACCCGCTCACTTTTCAGATGATGGGGGATCTTCCGAGAAGCGGGTTGCCCTTAGTTCAGGGCCCCCAAAGCAGTGGCACATCTGAAGGCGACAACCACCTCCACGTTGGCATGTCTGAACATCGGGACCTCTCCTCTTTCTCAAATAACATGGCAGGAGACCTTCATGGAGGTACTAACATGGGTTGGGATCACTCTCACTTCTATCCATGTACAGTGGGGGACACGCATCTTCTTACTCAGTCTTTTACCTCTGAAGAACAGAGTCATCCTCATGCTTGTCCTGGACGAACTGTCCAGGCCGAGTCATCTACAGCGGAGATACCACTAGAAAGTCCTCCACTCCACGCTGGTGTCCCTTTGGATAAGAACCCAACCCAGGCCACCAAGATTCATCTTCCCCTCTGTAAAGTGGAGGACAGACTACCTTTTCCTTCAGTCACTCCTGGGGAGAAAAACGTCCCCGCAGATCTGGCCTGCGTAATGAAGAACCACCCAGCGGCTGCCAAACCTAATCCTGGCATGTCCAGACAGAATGTCCCACCTCCGCCTTCCACAGTCACCGGCAACATTACGTGGGGGGAGGCAGCTCTTCCTGCAGGAGGCCACCAAGTTCTACCCGTGAGACCAGGGGACCAGCCAGCCGTGGGACAGACTCCTCCCAAGAAACCTTCAGGAGGCTTCAGTCAGGTAAAACTTTAGTAGGCTCCATACTCTGTTCTCTTTTTGTACATTATAATTCAGGGAAAATTTCTGTCCAAAATAACATGACCTCTACTCTGCTCCTATCCCCCTGCACCTCAGTTTTACTTGATTTTTACTTGGCTTCCCTTTTCTATTTCAATTAACCGTTTTTCCTTCTGCTCACGTTCCTTAAGGCGAGCATAGGTGCTCGGGCTTTTTCCCAGGGTCTTTTAATGGATCCCAGGAGAAAATGGAACATTTGAGACTTTGGTTTCCAATTTCTCCTGAGAAAATAATAGTTAGCAAGGATGGAACATTTCGGTTTCCATTGGATGAAGTTTAGGGTTGCCATAACAACCTGAAGCACTAAATTAATTGTTATCAGTAGGTGGTGCTATTCTGACACACATTGGCTAGCTACAGTAAGATGGTTCATAAGCAACTATTGTTGTTTTCAGCAGGGACCATCCTGTTGACTATTTGGTCCCATTTTCTTTAATGATAGTAGTAAACTAATGCATACTGTATAATTAATGAAGGATATTTGAACATTGCTAAAGATTCAGATTTTCACATTCTCCCGCCTATAGGCATGGAAAGTGTTACATATGGGCAATAAGTAGTAGCTGAAGACTTGAAAAAGCCCACATTTCTATAAGGTCACCCCAAATTTGAAGTATTAATTCTCAGAAATGACTTCTCTACATCCCATTACATTTCCCGTTGAAGTGATGTGAATGGTTGATGTCTTGGCTGCCAATAAATTCCCCGCTATCAAAAGTTGTACCTTTTTCCCTGGAAAAGCTCTGTTGAGTTGCTAGTTTTAAAAACTAGTTTGGTTTGCAAGGGGAGTCTGTATTCATCTCAGCAACCATTTTGGGATTTATAACTAATCTTTGTGTTTTCTTCTATCAGGTACAAGGAGAGACAACTCCAGACAAATTGCTGGAGCCTAGAACAGCTGAGCCGGCTCCCGTCTTGGGTGCTGAGGCCAGCGCTACAATTCAGTGCACTTCAGCCACCCCAGTGGCTCTGTTTCATCAGGGACATTTGGAGAAACCCCGAGAAAATGCCAGGGCGCCACCTTTACAGATGAGGTCCGAATCTGTCCCAGCTCAATCATCATACGCTTTCATGCCTCCAGTACCGCCAGTGAGGACAATGGAGAGCAAACTTGCAGCCGCCATGCATTCCAACAGCACCGATACGATAAACCCTGCCAATTTCCATGCTTTTATGGCATCTTCCTCATTGCCACTATCAGCAGAGGATGCGTTGGCAACCCCTGCCCTGTCTAAGCAAGCATCCCTTCCATCAGCTTATTTCCTTCCCTCCAAGTCAGAAAGCATGCCGGAGCCTCCAGTGCATCCCAAACCCTCATCGGCTCACCAATACAGGGCTGAAAATAGCCAACCCCAGCTTTTTCACAGCAAGTCTGAGCAGCATCCGGGCTACCCTTCTCTGTCGGAGACTCCCCCTTCCTTGGGGTCCCGATATAATGCGTACGCCAGTCAAGGAAAGAGCTCGTACATTCATTACGCCAAGCCTCGCAGTCGGATCGACTATCTGTCTTCCCTAAGCCCAACGATGAGGAGCAGCAGCTGTGCGGAGGAAGCCCCACCCTACCCCACCATCCGGAGGGTGCATTCTCTGCACGTGTCCACCCCATCCGCCATCCGATCGGTTCCCATCTCCCGCACTGAGGTGCCTCCTGATGACGATCCTCTTTACTGCCCTAGACCCCTCCTCCAATACAAGCCATATCAGCCCCATGGAGATTATCATGTCACTCAGTTGCAACCTTATTTTGAGAATGGCCGGGTTCATTACCGATACAGCCCTTACTCCAGTTCCTCCAGCCTTTCTTGCTACACCACAGGCGAGGGCGGTTTTTACGACTTGGACCCTTATGGTACAATGAGGTTGAGGCAGTTCCATCCTCCCCCAGGCAAAGAGTTTCCCTCCTACTCCAAGTTACCGACTAAGAACCTCTATCGCTGTCCTGGTTTACCACCTTACTCTCGAGGAGGCCTTCCTGGGCACCTAGCAGGCAAAGAGCACAGTTTCATTAGCAGGGATGTGCCTCCTGCCCCTGACGTCAAACCCATGTATGCCTCCTGGGACTTGGAAGATATGGAGAAATACTGCATGCAGTCCATCCGCCGAGAGAGCCGTGCCCGCCAGAAAGTCAAGGGGCCGGTCATGTCCCAGTACGACAATGTAGCCCCTTTGTTGCAAGAGGAGGTACGGGCCACGGACATTGTTCACTTGCGTAGCAAATCTGATCCTGGGAAAACTGGACTCCTCACTGTTGCTGACGGGAAAGAAGGGAGATATCTAAGCAAAGGAGGGGCCCCCGAGGGAGAGGAACACTACTATGGGCCCCAGCTGGAACCGGACATCGACAGAGCCCATTACCGTGGGGGTTATGGGACTGGACAGTCAGAGAAACCTCTGCTCCCTCAGAAGCAAAGCAGTCTCAGGAGCAGGAAACCGCCTGAGGTCGGTTGCAATTTCACTGAGTACAGAATGCACCTTGCACACGAAGTGGCCCACCAGCAGCCGCCGGATGCTAAAAACGCCCCTCCCTACCCCGATTACCGACCAAAGGGCCACCCGTCGGAACACACAGAATCCCTGATGTATCAGCACTCAGGTGGGAAATACATCCCGGCCAACCATGACGTGGTGAGACTAAACCACAAAGAGGCGAAGCTGGCTGAGGACGGAGAACGGGCTCGATCGAGACACCCAGCTGCTCCAGCTGAAAAGCACTCCAGAGACTGCCATAAAGAAAGCGAGCACTATGGGCAGCCTCCGGGCCCACCGCCTAAGCCAGAGCGGAGCCATAGCCTCCGGTTCCAGCACTCCGAGATTACACAGCGGGATGCTGGTCTCCTGTACCCATACCAAACCCTTGGCAAACGCCAAAGTACAATGACTGTGGTATCCCAGTATGATAATTTGGATGATTACCATACCATGCCTCAGCACCAAAGAGGGGGATACTCTGGAGGAGGGGGAGTTGCACCTTCTTTTCCTCATCCACACAATAGTAGGACTTACGCCACAGCTTTGGGCCAAGGAGCATTTCTGCCATCTGAGCTTTGCCTTCAGAGGCCAGAGACAGAAGTCCATGCAGAGTGAGCTCAGGGGGGGCCGAAGAGATAGAGTGTTAGCAGCCTCTGCTGGACAGTGGACTGGTTTTATTTTTTCAATGATGCACAAACATGCACACGAACACACAAAACCAACTCCTTCCATTAGCCCTGTTGAGTTTCTGCTCTGTCCAGTCCTCATGCCGCTTATAGGGGATGACTTCTTTTTAAATAAACACTAAATGTATAGTTTTATCCCATCGTTTAAACGTAGCTTGCAGCAATCACACAGGCTTTTTTTTTTTTTTTTGTTAAAACTTGAAGACGCAACCGGTCTCCAGGAAGAGCAGCATTAAGGACGAAGAGAGGCTGGTCGCGCTGTGAATGATTCTCAGTTCCCATAGATTTCAACTCATGGTGTTTCTCTTTAGCGGTCCCTGTCTTTTAAAGCCACACGCATGATGTACGTATTGATAGGCTAACACAGACGTTTCTTCTCCAGGCAAAAGTCCCCTTGTATGTGATCTTTTAGAGGAAGTTTCACGGAATGCCAAGCTTCAGTAAACATTTTAACTTGGTCCTTTCGGGTTTTACGCCTCAAATTCTAGGGAAAAAAAAAAGATTTTGCATCGTGTGTTATTCTCCCTTTAGTTATACCGCCACTTCTTAGATCTTTTTTCACCCTCAATTTTGCTTTCCCTATTTGTCAAGGTGAAAGCCAGTCCCTTATTGGGCGACTGGTATCGGTGAGCTCTCAGGCATGTTACCTGGTCTATTTCCCCATGAAAGAAATATATAATAAGCTGCTTCGTATATTTGAGAAGGGAGCGGTGGGTGGGTGGGAAGGGAACCATTCATACATTATAAACAGAGTTTTGCTTCGCCAGGCCTACAGGCTGTGCCTCTATTCTCTCATAAAGGGAATCATCTTCCTGAACATCTTTTCCATAGCAAATGGCGTATCTTGCAAAAGCTTCTGAACAACAGAATATCCAGGGATTTTTCTCCTGAGTTGAGAGCCATTGAAAAACGCCACGCTGGGCTCCTTTCCCCCCCAGTCGCGGATAACAAGAGAATCGCGATGCGTTTCATCGTTTTAGCAGTGTAAATTTATTTCAACGTTGTTATTAAGTAGCCTTGTGCCTAGCCTAACCGACAGCGGTCTAGAAAACAATTCCACATGTCTTTCTGATTGCTCAGTTGGTGCTGCTGATCAACTGATCCTGGTACGGCTCATCATTATGACGTGGCGAAGGTACTACAGATGTAGGAACATTCCAGTTGGTTTGAGGTGAGGGACAGCAAAACATGTCCCAGTATGCAGGCACCTGTTGTGTAGTGTTTATAGGATAGCAATAGGTAGCCCTTAGTACTTACTTGGACTCTCAAACTTCCAGCAGTCCTAGCCAGCATGATATTGGGAGCAGGCAGTGTGTGGGGGAGACCTGTGTGCAGTAGATGGCCTGTTGGGTACGCAACTGCCTCTCACTTTCTAAAGTTTTGTGTTAAGATGCCTGTTGAAAGGAGAAGCTTTGACTTGCTTTTCTGGAGAAGTTCTAAATATGCGCAGCTCTTAATCCTTGTGTCCTTACCACAGAGGGATCTTGGGTTTTCATGCTGCCTTAGGCTAGCTCAAAGAACATGTCAATGTTCCGCTGTAAAAGTTTTCCAGAGTGGCCGGAGTCCATCCCAGGAATACAGTGCTTTGTTCTTTGAGGTCACCACAACAATGTAAAGCTAGAATGAGGCCCATGGCACACATCTGTGTCATTTCTCTGTGTCTGGGCCCTTGTTCCAGAATCACTGATGGGCATTAACTTAGAATACTACCTATGTCAGTTTTCCCTTGAGCAACATCAGGTAACTCACAAGGGTAACAAAAGCTTTTCAAAACCAGCAAAATACCAGTTATTCAGATAGTTCTCTAACTACAGTCAAATTACATTCGTTTGGTTATTCCAGTGCATATTTCTTTTGAAGTTCCGATTGTCTTAAGTACAGATTTTAGTGGTCAGAAAATTCACTGTGGTTTAAGCTTGCATCTGTTGTCTTTCCCCTTTTTTTTTTAAAAAAAAACTATTTGTTTGTGTTTGTTCATGCTGCATAAATAAATGTGAGAAACAGAGGAAGGGAGATTCCAATGCACTAATGTCTGGAGCAAGCAGATTTTTCTCTCTCTTTTTCCTAGGGTCTTTCCTTGCTCCTTCTAGCAAGCCCAGTTGTAACCCACAAATGGCACATGGCCATTGTAGCTTCCAGCCTTTTGATCTCTTGATGTTCTGTTGGTGGATGATGAGTTACATTGTTCAGTTTCCCTCTAGAATTAGGACAAGGATATACCATTATCCTTAGGGCAGTTAAGGTTCAGGTTGCAATACCTACAGTTCAAACTTGTATCTTCACCAAAAAGAAAACCCAACTCTCCATTTTCCTTGTATTCTCTCCTTACATTAGTCTTAATCTATCTGCTGCCCAGAACCAACCTGATTTCTTTCCCTGTCTGTAACTCCTGTTTTTTGTCGCTCCTCTAACTGAGCTGATGATAATATGATCTGATCTCTTTTTGGGGGGGTGGGGTGGGGTGGGGAGGGGAAGGGGAGGAAGAGCCCACTCTGCTTAATTTTTAAATACCGTATTCATTTACTGCCACAAATACCTGAGCTGCATCCTTGGTCCCCTTGCCTTATCCACCGCTTAAAGCGTTTAACCAAAACAATTTCAACATGGAATTGAGCGTTCAGTCACTGCATATCGGCACCTGTTGCATATGGCCTCGGCGTGGTTGAGAAAGGGCTGTGCAAGGTGTCAGCTCAAAACCCCAGAGTTTAATGGCAGCAATTAAATTCAGCAACGTTTTCCTGAGCTTGAAAGAGCTGTGACAATCGCTCTGTCCCCCCTATATTTCTATCACTACTTTTTTTTTAAAGCCCTCTTTCCTTCCCACTCCCATGAAAGCCATAGAATTAACTATGCAGGCCTGTTCATGTACCCTGGTTAATTTTGGAACATTTGAGCTTTAAAGGACACAACACACACACACACACACACACACACACACACACACACACACACTTCTTTAACGAACCCAAATCTAGACTTCGCTTCCGCAGTATAGGAAGAGTGAGCATTGTTCATCTTTTTCTGTAAACGCTGAGGTTGTGATGGTTAAAATATAAATGCTCATCAGATCAGCCATAAAACCTTAGCTGTGGCAACTGGCCTTCAGGTCCCAAGCAGGAATCTGATGATGCAAACCATTCCATGGTCCCTTCGAGTTTCTTGTCTTTTGTGGATGAAACTTCAGATTCTTACTGTGGAATGTGCTCCCATCTCCATCAAGGTTTGTATGTGTGCTCAGAGGAGAACCTTTCCTCCCTTGCCTAGCTAAATTAGCAGGCCTTTGTAGGGCCTGCATCCTTGTTCCTAACGTTAAAACAAAATTTTTAATCAGGTGTAAAAGTTTATGCAGATGATAGTGAAAAACATTGTGCCTACGTCTTCGCAGACGTAATCTGGGGAAGGGGGGGTGGCTTACCGCTCGGAGGGAGGGTCACAATGAGAATTGCACAGTTCTGGCAGAAACCGCCACACGCAACCAAAATTTGTTCGCTTGAAACGACGTTCCCCCTTCACCCCAAGAGACAGGTGCCCCTCCGTATCTGTTCTTCCCCCGGACGCCCCGTTTCGATTCGATAGGTTGACGGCAAAAGGTGTCAGTGGACTGCCAACAGGACAAATAACAACATTTGGGAATGGTATTGTAGACTTAAGAGGATTTTGAATTTTAATTTTTCAAGGTGGCTTCGGCATGACATTTTCTCCAGATTTTTGTCCTATGGGAACTGATGCAATGGGCATGGTACACTTTGAACATGTGCTCCGTAACTTCAATGTCTCCAGTACGTTTAATATTGTACAGCTCCATTGCAAAACGAACAAGCAATGATTGTTGTGTGGTTTATTTTCCTGCTGTGGAAACTTGAGTCGTCTGTTTGAGCCACATGAGAGGCTCCTTCTCCGAAAGATTGGGGGAGTTCTCTAAGTGTTCTCTTTTTAATTTATATAGTGTCTTATTTTTTATTATTTTTATTTTTTACTCTTGTGTGTAAGAACTGGTATAAAATGTATATGCCGACAAGCTCATGTTCTTTTATGTAAATATTTTTGTGCATTCCACTTCCTCCCCTCCCTTGTAAATATTTAGATTCTCATTTCTCCGCGCTGTACGGGGGCAGATGTGTTCATTTAATATTCTTATTTTTTAATTTGTACTGTAATGCTATGACCAGACTTCAGGTGTCTTGTGCTATTAAAAACAGAACAACCTAACAGTCCCACAAACCTCAGATGTACAACTCAGCAATTAATGAAGCCAGGTTAAAGTCTACGTTGTGGTCTCTGTTATTTTTCCTGCATTTTCATTTATTTTACAGAGTTTATAGAGAAAAGTTGTAGTTTGGAACATTAAAACTGTCCATGACAGACAACACCACCATGATTTTCCAAACATAATGATTCATCTCTTATCCTTAATACATAAGTGAATCTTATAAACACCAAAATTAACAATTGCACCTATAATTTCCATGTAACACCGAGAAAAGTACATCACCATCATCCCATCAACTTTTTCTACTTCATGAAGAGTGTTCAGAGTAACAATTTCTCCCTTACCTGTTACAGACTTGGAGCACTTTTTAAAAGGGCAAGTGAGGTTCGAGGTTCCCACAGTTGAATTTACAATTGAGAAAGTATTGCGTTAACACAATAGAAACCATAACATTTTTTTGCAAAGCAAAACCATTCTTGGTTCTGGGTTTTTTGTTTTTGCATATTTTTAACATTTTAAACATTTTGATTGCTTTTCTATTTATCTTTTTGGGTTCTGTAAGCCACCCAAAGTCACCCTATCAGAGAGCTGGGTAGCATCTAAATTTAATAAAACAAATAAATAAAAGCAGCTGTCAACAATAACAATGAAGTATAGTACTGAAGCTTTTTAAAAAATTTCTAGACAAAGCAAGTTTTCCTTTGTCTTTATTTCACTACCATATAATCACTTTTAAAAATGGAAGCTATGGAAACACACATCAAGGGATACATAAAGTTGCTATTCAATTCCACAGTGCTCCCCCAAAAGCAGAAATAATAATTAAAAAATTGTCCAGCTTGAAGCTTCCTACAGTTTTTGTGTCTCTGATGATCCATGGCTCACCGTTGCGACTCCTGGGAAATTTATGGGATTCTTCAAATGGGGAAAGGAAATATTAGGCAAAATAAGAACTGGTTTGCCAAAATCCACTATTTCTGTTGTTTTAACATTTTGATGTAACAAATTTAACAAAACACGGTTTAAAAAAAAGAAAATATAGGGATATTTTCAATTCCAGAGCATTAAGACAGGATAGCAACATGAATCATAACTGCTACCTCATTGCATCTATCTTCAGGAGTATGATATAGTAATCTGGTTGTGCTAAGTAATTATGTACTTCATACCTAAGCCATCACCCTCCAAGGAGGAATTATTGCCTGCTATTTACGTGAAGGAAATCAAAACACTCCTGTTTGCAACCAGCTTTTATTTGAAGCATATTTTATCCTTCACTTCAGCCCCAATGCTCCCCAAACAGCATAAGAATAGCCGGCAAAAGAATAAATTGGTGGCTGCAAGTTTCCAGTGCAGAAGTTTAACAGGGAAGGGCAGAAGAAAGCCTGACTTTGGGCACTGGTATATTAGTTTTTAATGAATGGCCTGTACTTGAACACATTTCTTGCCCTTCTTCCCCAAATAAGCTTGTTCATTTTATCCTACAAAGCCATAACTCCATGCAGAGAAGGAAAAAAATCATCAGTCTGCTGGCTAAGATCACAAAATAAAATAACCCGAGTTAAAGGGTCGGTTTTGGTCTAGTGTTAAGCAGTGGTGGGATTCAATTTTTTTTTACTACTGGTTCTGTGGGTGTGGCTTGGTGGGCGTGGCAGGGGAAGGATACTGCAAAATCCCCATTCCCTCCCCACCCCACTAACCTGCTTTTCAGCTCCATTCTCCTGTGCAGGGCAACAAAAGAAGACCCAGCCAATCAGCTGGGACTCAGGAGGCAGAGAATAGATGGGGGCAGGGCCAGTCAGAGGTGGGATTTGCCGGTTCTCCAAACTACTCAAAATTTCCACTACTGGTTCTCCAACACTGGTCAGAACTGGCTGAATACCAACCCTGGTGTTAAGGTACTAGGCTAGAAGCTGGGTAACCATGGGTTCTAGTCTTGCCTTAGTCATGAAAGCCCACTGGCTTTTCCAGTTGGCCAATCACTAAAAAAACATGAGGTCTAATCTCCCCTTGATCATGAAAACTGGCTGGATGACTGGGCCAATCACTCGGGGACTGTGAGTTCAAGTCCTGCTTTAGCCATGAAAGCCAGCTGGGTATCTTGGGCTGGTCACTTTCAGTCCAACTTATGTGACAGGGCAGCTGTGAGAATAGTAGGAGGAAGAAGGTATATTAGACATGTTTTCCACTTTTGAGTTATTTGTAAAAGTAATAAAGGCGGGGTATAAATAAACAATTGGTGCTAGATTTGAGCAATCCCCAAATTTGTAATTGGTAATAATAGGAGCAGTCCCCAAATCCAGCTATTCTGCTGGTGTCTTTCTATTGCTGCCAATTGCTATTGTGCAATAACAAGCAGATATTCGGCCAGGTTACCACTTAAAAATGAATTTGATTAAGAAGGACTTTGGAAAACGTACAACTGTAGCGATCTAATCCATGCTTAGAATAATAAACTTTGTACAGTACCAGCTGGGCTAGAGAGAAAAAAGGCAATACTCATTATTCCCAGTAGGGGGCAGTGATTCCCTTTTGAAATTCTTTCTGTGATGCACAGCGAGGGCCCCTGAAACTCCATGGGACTCATTAAAATTCGGCCTATGCATTTTATAGTTTGGGCTTTTTTTTTAACGAATACAAGTGGGTTATATGCAGAAAAGTATGGTTTAAAATTTTAATGGAGTGTTCTGTCAAATCCGACAGCTTTCTGAGCGTCCTGTCTAAAAACAAAGGATAGCATGAAACCCTTCCTTTATGCTTTCTGTCTCTCATTCTCTTTCTGTTCATCTTAACTGTCTGTGGAGCTTCTCAGTCATCCAGGTCATGGTTGTCCCAAAGATGCTTTTTTTTTCCAATAGGCAAATGGACTTCTTGAAAAAGCACTTTTGGGACACCATTTTAACTTCTACTTGATTGTACCAGTGGAAACACTAAAAGCTTTTGCTATCACTAAAGGACACACAAGTGGATTACTTAATGCCTTAGTAAGGCCACACCTAGAGTACTGCATCCAGTTTTGGTCACCACATTATAAAAAAGATGTTGAGACTCTAGAAAAAGTTCAGAGAAGAGCAATCAGGGTGATTAAGGACTGGAGACTAAGACATATGAAGAATGGTTGCAGGAACTGGGCCTGGCTAGTCTGGTGAAGAGAAGGAACAGGGGAGACAGGATAGCAGTGTTCTAATATTTGAGGGGCTACCACAGAGAGTCAAGCTATTTTCCAAGGCACCTGAAGGCCAGACAAGGAATAATGAATGGACACAGATCAAGGAGAGATTCAACCTGGAAATAAGGAGAAATTTTCTGACAGTGAGAACTATCAACCAATGGAACAAAAGTTGCCTTTGGAAGTTGTGGGAGCGGCATTACTTGAGTGGACTGCCATTTGTCAGAAATGGTGTAGGGTCTCCCGCTTGGATGAGGGGTTGGACTAGATGACCTATAAGGTCTCTTCCAAGTCTGATTATCTGTTATCTATTAATGTGGGCAGCTTACCCAAACTAGCCTCAACTCCATTCTTTGCCTCCAACTCCAGAAAATAATTGTGAGCATCCTTCCATTCCTACTCCTCTATGGAAGGACTTGGGTGGGTTTCAGAGCCATCCAGGATGATAAACATGGTTACAAATATTTATTCCAATGGTTTTTATAGCCTGGTTTTTGAAGATGGATGGCCTCTCTGTGCTTCCTTTCAGTTTTACAGTCTAGGGGAATTTGATATTTGGATTAAGAATTCCCCCCAATTTAAATTGGGATGATACTAATGGGGAAAACCAGGCTCACCTCGTTGAGTTATCATTTGTCTTTTGCAAGACACCAGCTTGAATCATCCCGGTGCTTAGTGATCTATACAATATTGTCACTTTGCAAGTGTCACAACAAAACAAGCTGTCAGACAGCAGGCTTGTACTGGCTATTAATAAGCCTCTCAGCTGAGGTGATGGTAAGAGGCTGAAGATGTTGAGTGTGGCTAAACAGCTGATACAACATTTGCTTTGTGGCGTTGGAGATAGTTTCTTTGTCACATGAAAGAGGGGTGGGGGTTTTTCTTTTTCTTTTTCTCCACTTGGATCATAAAGAGCCAGACTGAAGTTCAAAATAAATGCTAGAACCAAAAGGCAACTTGGAAGGGGGATTTGTGATACCTTGGCTTTCCAGTCCTGCCACCCCGTCCACCCCCAAGCAAAAGCAGTGACAAGGGAGCACACATCGAAAATATCTAGAAAGCAGCAGGTTGTGACCTAAGCGCAAGGAGACTTGGATTTGGAACGCCTGTGTTTTTAAAACCTCTCTCCTTGTAGCTGGCTTGCAGAAGCTTCATTAGTATTCTTAGGAAATACAAATGATAGATGGAAGTGGTATTTCTGATGAAAGTGTGCTCACCTCATCTATAAGTGGCAAAGACAGATTTGACTGGGAATGTGGGGGAGGCTTCTGAGAGGAAGAGGGGTGGAGAAAGGAAAGAAAGAAAGGAGGAAAGGAAAGAGGAGAGAAGGAAGGAAGGAAGGAAGGAAGGAAGGAAGGAAGGAAGGAAGGAAGGAAGGAAGAAAGGAAGGAAGGAAGGAAAAGAAAGAAAGAAAGAAAGAAAGAAAGAAAGAAAGAAAGAAAGAAAGAAAGAAAGAGGAAGGAAGGAAGGAAAGGAAGGAAGGAAAGAAAGAAAGAAAGAAAGAAAGAAAGAAAGAAAGAAAGAAAGAAAGAAAGAAAGAAAGAAAGAAAGAAACCTTACTGGTTTTCTGAGTGACCGACCTGCTCTGTCAAGCCATTTTGTGCTCCCAGAGGCCTCAGATAGCAGCCATTTGTCCGAATGCCCACTGACTCAAAAGGAGGACTGTATTTGCAAGTCCTCCCAGGCAGGAATTTACCAGCATAAAAAGAGCTTTATAAAATTAATTGGTTACCAATTCCAGCCTCCAAAGCCTTGAACCAGAAGGAGTAAATAACAAGTGATATAGAAGGTTCTAGTTTTAGACACGTAGAAAGGAAATTGTTTGAAAAAACAAGTCCCCAGTTGATGAACCTCAACCTGTAGGAAAGCATCAAGCAGACTGCTCGTGCTCGGTATTCAAAAATTGGAAGGTGGAAGATGAAGCAGGCCAAGACATCTCTTCGCCCTTGATTTCCTTCCTTCCTTCCTTCCTTCCTTCCTTCCTTCCTTCCTTCCTTCCTTCCTTCCTTCCTTCCTTCCTTCCTTCCTTCCTTCCTCCCTTCCTCCCTCCCTCCTTTCTCTATAGCAGCCCATCTCAATCAACTCCATACTATATTTCACAAATGGGTCTGTCCTGGTCTACCCAGTGTGAAGAGAAAAGATCAGGCCAGCATAGCTTCCGCCCGATCTATACAATGCGGAGAGGAAACATGCCAGCAGTTGGGGGAGTGGTGTCAATCTGGCCACACCCACCAGTTGGCCACACCTCCCCCCCCCAAGGTCACCCACAGCCCAGATGCAGCCCTCAATGAAATTGAGTTTGACCCCCCCTCCTCTAATCCATTTGTAGCAACATCTGGGCACTACATTTGCTTCACTCTACTTTAATCCCTTTCTCCTCCATGTTGCCTAAGCTTTCACTTTTGTGTCTCCCTCTACTGAAGTATCTCAATTCTTTCATAAGATGCTTGGTCCAACTGCTGGTCTCCTGGACTGCATTTTTCCGGGTGTAAAATAACCATTCTCTTTTTAAATGCGGCATCCAGAACCTTTACCTATTAACTCCAGGAAATCATCATCTCATTTCCGGATCTTCGGAAAAGCCTTTTTTGAAAATTTCGAAGATTCCTTGCCTAAAAAAGGCATGAGAGGGCATATAAGGAATGGCAATGCTCCCTCAAATTATTCTGAATGTTATTTTTGCATCTGCATTAACTGTCACATTCTTAACAGCCTTGGAAGTGCTGCTGTGAAGGCATTTAATCTCTTCTTTAGAAAGGTGACAGCACACGAGGGTGTTCTCATGCTTTCGAAAGCCATCAGGAGGTGTTCATAATTCGATCTACTTTTTCCTCTTTGCCTTTTAAAAAATATTGATGGCCAAGATGGGTACATCCCGGTGGCTCAGCTTAATTAGATGTTGGAGACGTTTCATTCAGCCCTACCAAATCGTTATACCCAGATTGCAAAATAATGTTGAAACTGTGTAGTCGGGGCTCCAAAAAGCTGTGTGATGGACCCCCCCAAGAGCCCCACTCTTTCCTCCCACTCTAAATCTCGAATTACATTTGAAATGATTTATTGGTCCAATTACATTATGTTCCCTGCTCTTTCCAGGGTAAAAACCGGTAGCAAATGTTTCCTGTGTAGTAAAATAAATTGTAGATATTTCCCAGAGTAGTGATGTTTTAGTGGCTTGGGAGGGAGGGAAAATTTGCTGGGTCTTTGTCATATCTTCTCTCTCTCCACTGTATTTAATGTTTGCCAAGTCAAAGCCACTCCTTTAGTTCCACTGTTAGTTCCTCTTCACAAGGTGTTTTACACCAGCAACTGTTCAGACTACCAGAAAACTGATTCTGCTGTGGATCCAGCTGTGAATAGGGTTCTCATGCTGTGCTAAACCATGGTCATCTTAGCCACAAATGGTTGAGAGAACCACGATTGGCTGAATTGTGTGAATTGTTTTTAAACTGGTACATAGATTGCTTGATTTGGGTTTAGCATATCCTGTAAATCCAGCTATTGTAGCTTGCAGACTACAATTTATGTTTTAGTGCAGGGGTATCAAACTCAAGGCCCGGGAGCCAGATCTGTCATGTGGGGTGCTTAGATCTGGCCCATGGGCCCATCCTGGAAACAGCGAAGAACCAGCCTGCAGTGCCTCTGCCAGAGAAAACAGAGCTCCGGAGGCAGCCCTTCCAGGCCCTGTTTTTGGCCACAACGGCCTTCTGCAACCCTCTGTCAGCGAAAACAGAGCTCTGTTTTCACTGGCAGAAGGCTGCAGGAGGCCATTGCAGCCAAAAATGGGACTTGGGGAGACACAGGCAGCCCACCCGCGCTCCATTTTCACTGGCAGAGGCTGCAGTAGGCCAAACACAGGGATTGGGAGCCCGTTTTCACTGGCAAAGTGCTCGGACCATTACAGGTGCCCCCAAACACGAGTGACATCAAGTTGGCCATGCCCACCCCGGCCCCCAAGGTCAAACACAACCCTGATGCAACCCTCAATGAAATCGCATTTGACACCCCTGTGAACAGATGGGGCTGATTCAGTGAAACACAGTTAAGCAAACTACAGCTCCAGTGCCCTGTGTGAACCAGGTCACTGAGTTAATCAATTACAAAAGGGAAGAAAGACTTCTGCAAAAAAGTAAGAAAATAAAAGAGGGAGTTGAGTAAACGCTTTTCAGGCATTGGTTGAGTAAATGCTGTGGCTGAGTAAATGCTTTTCAGGCTGAAGATGGCAGGATCAGCCCCAGACAACTTTAGCTAATAAAAAGAAATCATCCTGCTAGAATAATAATATTGGGCCATGTGGACAAATAGCCTGAACTGGGATGAGGCAACTACTATGTTTTATGGACTACCAGAGTAATGGACACATAACCAAAGTTAGCCTCAGCCTTCTCATTTGTTCTTGAGCAGTTTTCTAAGCTAACCCTCTACAGATGGATGCAGCCAACAAGCAGCAGAGTTATGTCCAATTCTTATTTTCGACTTTTAGTTGCTTGGCTTACTTATTGCAAGAGCTTTGTCTTGATGGAAGGAAAACTGACTGTTTAGGGAAAGTTTTTGTACCCTTAAGGAAGAAGGGAGGTATGGTGAATTGTGCCTTTGAAGGGGGAAGTGGTGTGATGAATTACAATGAAGCAACAATTTCCCAGGAAGGAGGGAGCACGTGGCAATGATGGGCAGAGGGCAAGGCAAGAGATAACACAGCCAGGAGCTGGATAGGAAAGACAGTAAACAGCCACTCCCTGGAATCTCCGAGGGTACGTCTGCTTGGGTGAGAATAATATAGATTTAGTCTGGCAAGATTCTGTCCATTTGGTGTGAACAAATCAAGAATCGAACTTTGCCGTCATTCTTTGGCTGGGCCTGACAGATGCAAACCCCAGCAAGCCAAATTTAAAGGGCTTTCAACATATCCCTAAGAGTATCCAATTAACAAGGAAATGCTGGAGAGGTAGGGCTGGTTTTGCTAAGAGAAGGCTCCATGAACTGCAATCTCCGCCTCTGAACTGTAGGAATTCATCTCCTTGTGATGGTAGTCTTGTTTAAAATAGCCATTGGCTATTGGCATATCCCCAACAGAAGCTGGAACAAGCTTTAAAGAGCCAGGTGGAGGAATAGAATCTATGAGCCAAACTGAAACCTTAAAAGAAACCTAGTTTGATCAGCCACTTTCTCCATGTTCAAATCCCCCCCCCACTTTTTTTGAATAGAATTAAGCTTGAGAATTGGGGATTGTTTTGGCTGGGAAGGGCAATTTAATACAACGGGAGTGCCTAGATAATTGATTGATAATTGATAAGTCCTCGGAAAACATGCATTCACTGTATCAGACTAGCAATTTGGCACTCTTTTTCTTCCAAACGGCAAGCTCTTGGCACAACTTCCACTGGCCAGAGATGGCTGCGGTTCTCTTGTTATCAGCGCTCTGACATACCAGTGAGATTTGGGGATATTTTTAGATGGGTGGCTAACACGGGCAAGTTACCAGGCTCCGAATGTGTATTGAAGTGGAAAGATGCTAAGATCAAGACAGCTCAAGTTCAAAGAATACTCTTCTGACACCCATTTTATCTGTAGTGCTTATGGAGACCTTATTTTAAAAATGCAGGGGCATATTAGTGAAGGTAACAGGGGCAAAATCATGGCACTATTTCCTTTGAAAGTAGCTAAGGCTTTCAAATAGTAATTATTTCCTGAATACATTGCTTCTCTGGGCCCAAGGGCATCTGTTAATTTTCTTCCTTGTACTTGTGCAGAGATGCTTGAGAGATAGCTTGCTGATTGATGCAAGAAAAATGGCTCAGGATCAACCAATTACACAAATTACATTAGAGGTGGATCCATAAACCTTGAGTCCTTTGAATGGTGAGATTTTTTTTTTAAAAAAAAAACAGTAGTAGATGGATATTGAAGGACAGTCATGGGAGATCTTAGCTACTGATCAAAATCTTCTGCTTGGGTAAGGTAACACAATATTTCTATTTGTGTTGATTCCTTAGAATGGAAATATTGTGGTCCATCCAAAGGTTTAAGAAGAATCTGCATAGGCCAGATGTAGCTAATCCAACATTCTGCTCTGAGTGACTGCATTCATGTTGGTTTTAGCATGGTTTGTCACTTAGCCTGATGTGTAAATCCAGCACAAGACAATCCAAAGTAATCATAGTAGCTAATGCAACAATCCTATCAGAGATGATATCCACAGTCAGTTTTAGTCAAATGCATGGTTGAATAATACTGGCTTCAATTCTGAAAAGAAAGGAAGGTTAGGATCTGTAGTACCTTGGGGAAAGAGTGTTTCACAGAGCAAGGACTATTACAAAGAAGCCTTAACTTGTCTGCAACCTGCCTTGTTCTGTAAACCATGGTTTGTAGCTTACCATATGTAAATCCAATTATTAGCTTCATATGCCATGGTTTTAAAGGCTTAGCAATATGTATAACTCCAGCATATTGTGCTTGACGTAAGGCACAAGTAACCCATGGTTTAAGCATGGTATGTGAATTCAGTCAGCAATTACAAATTTATATGTGATCAGCAGTTCTCCTGAATTTCAGATAGGAGCTTTCACAGTCTCAGTTCAAAAAAATAAATAAATTTAGGATTCCCTGTATGTAAGATCAACATGAGGGGCATTTTTCCCACTCAATATTTCACTGAATATATGACACTGCAGTATCATTAATGGACATTTATTCTGTCCATCAGCACGCAAAGTATAACAAAGAAGCAACCAATTCTATTCACCTTAATAGCCATCACAACCATCAGCCTGGCTTGCAGCACTCCAGTTGACCACTAGATGGAAACAAAGAGTTAGAATTATCTGTATAATTTTGCTACCATCTAGCAGTTGCAGTTCATATTTGCTATCAGACTGTTGGATTATGAAGTCAGAAAGGCCTGGAGCAGAATTCAAACACAGCCAGAATGTTTTTCCCCCTCTCACAAACAATTAATCAGATTATAGAAACCTTGGAGACCAATAGATTTCTCCCGACACTTCTTCTCCCAAACTTCATTCAACGGGAAACATCCTTTGTCCTCCTGAAAGCACCAAGGGGAACACAGATCTCAGCCTTCTGCCATTTTGACATTGTGTGTCCGTATGTGCGGGATGAAGCTTCAATACGCAAAGCAAGGAAACAGTGAACGCAGGTGGGGTGAGTGGAGATCAGTAACCAAGGAAACTGAGAGGAAGCAGATTTCAAGGCTAGAACAATGCAAGGCAAGAAGAAGTGAGCCCAGCATGGGTCTTTTTGCAAGGGTGGCTCTTGTGAGACACAATTGCAAGCCACATTGGCTGACATCAGATCTGTGGGGAAAGGGGCGCTATCACAAATCCTTCAAGATTAACCACCAAAGGTTTTCCCACTGTACAGGGATCTGATGGCAATATTGACTCAGCAGGGCAAACATTTCAAAAGAATTACTAAGAGAGCTGATTGGAGAAAACAACAAGGCTTTCCCCTATGAGATGAGATGGCATCAGCTAGGGTTTAGCAACATGTCCAAGCTTGCACCTGTGATAAAGAGGCATGGAGAATTGGAACAGCTTTGCTCCAGGTTTTTCACCGTATGCACCAATTAGATTGCAAAATATATGTGCATTTTCCATCTGAAAAAAACTAAGATGAATCAACCTGGGTACTGTATCATTATGTATGCAAGCCATATGTTAAGCTTTGGCCTGCTTAGTTATAGTTTGTTGGATAAAGCACATTGCTTGTAAATCTTATCAGCTGGAGTCCTACAATAAAGTATGTAACAAACAAGCAAATTAGATTTGAGCCATGAATAAGGTACAAATAAAGGAGAATGGAAGATGAAAAAGGTCCGTACCTTGCACTAAGCTATAAGTTGATTTGTTCAAAGATCAAATTATATTCCACTAAGAATATCCACTGCACCAAGCTATAAACTACAGTTTCAACATTACTGGGATCATGCAATTTGCTAAGAAAACAAACCATATTTCAGCTTAGCACAATATGCAAATCCACAAGCTAACTGCATCCAAGCTGGCTAAAGCAGCTTGCTAGATGAGGAACAAAAGCCAAGTATGCAAATTTCCCATGATCACATTTAAAAAGGCCAACAGTAAGATCAGCAGTGGCACGAACATACTTAAGTTATGAAAGAAACAAGGATATGACTGGCTTTAAACAGTCTTCTATTAACCAACATCCTTGAATGGCAAGATTTTATAGTCTAAACCAGGGGTGAGATTCAAATTTTTTTACTACTGATTCTGTGGGCATGTCTTGGTGGGCCTGGCAGGGGAAGGATACTGTAAAATATCCAGTCAGAGGTGGGATTTGCCGGTTCTCCAAACTATTCCAAATTTCCACTACCGGTTCTCCAGAACTGGTCAGAACCTGCTGAATACCACCTCTGGTCTAAACCGGGGTGGGGTGGGGGGTGGGGTCCAACCTTGGCAGTTTTAAGACTTGTGGACCAACTCCCAGAATTCCCCAGCCAGCATTGAGTATCAGATCTCAATGCCTACTGCATTAAGAAGACCTGTGATTCTTGGATGGGCTGTGCACTTCTGAGAAGAACTGCCTAGGTTTTCCTCCTTTCAGTCCATCTGTTCAGAGGACTAAGCATGTAGGTCATGTTAGATTCTAAGCCTATGCATTGCCCCTTTTGTGTACTATTCACAAGGCCTTATATGCAGGGTTGGTGGGCAGAACTAGGCGCCTTTTATACTTCTGTAGAAGTCTGCAGTGCCTCAGGTGGAAGTTCTGCAATGTTGTATCTGTAGTCAAGTGGCTAATAACCACCTAATTCATTTTGGAAACAATAGAAGGGAATGTTTGTATCTCAGGATTGAACTGTGGGATCCTTGCTGCTCTCTGAGTTTGGTTGTTTTCTTGATGACGTTTCATAACTTAGCTAGGTAACAACATCAGTCCTAGAAGAGAGTGGGCTGTGCTCTGTGGCTTGCCCTGTCGGTGTTGGTGAGAGTATTTTTAATGGTTCCTTGATTAGGCTGTTGTTTACTGTTTTGATTGTTTGCCTGAGCTTGATAGTTCCTTGGTTGGAAAATTGTTTACTGCCTTTTGGAAAATCAATCTTTGGATATTTTAGGAGAAAGAAAGAGGCTCAAGATTCCAAACTTTAAAAATAATGCTGTTCTGAAAGATTAACTGGATTAAATCATTAGGTGTGCCAGCTCTAATGGCTTAGGGGCCAACTGTTGCTTTAACACTTCAGCACCATGGAGAGCAACTAGCAAGGCATACTTTTTCTCCCTTCTTCTCCCAAGTCATGGTTAATTTAACACTTCTAATTGAAATGGAAGTTAAACGAGCTTCTTGTTTTCTAGTAGTGGCGCCTGAGTATAAGATGTATCTTTTGCTGATACAGTCTAAGGGTAGAATTGGTAGAACTGTTGAAAACTGGGTGCTAAGGCAGCTTGCCCATTTCCAAAGTAGTTGCAAGGAACCAATTAAAAACACCCATTTCCCAGACATCTAGGTCCCATCCAACTTCTCCTCCTGCCACGCTTACCTTTTCCTTTTGTCTGGGAAGGTGGATGCATATTTTTTTAAACAAAGAATTGAGCATCAACCAGCTTTTTTTTTAACCTTTAAGAAATCTTATGTGGTCCGTTCAAGGATGAGAACCAATTTTGGAAATAAAAATAATGTTAGAAAAAGATGCTTTACCTGGAAGCCAACCATCTTCTCCATTTTCCCCGCTTTAGTTAAAATAAACTTTCAAAATACAAAAAGACAAGGGGAATCGAAAACTTTGGAGGCATGAAAGAAGATGCCTTTGGTGTTCCATGAATTCTCTTCCCTGTTTTGGATTCATGGTTGGGACCATGAAGATGCCATTATTTTTATGTCAAGCATCATTTCCTTATGCTCAACTCTTTTTATTGCTTCTGACATCAGAGCTGCAGCTTCGAAGAGTTAATATTGTAGGGGGAGGTTCCCATAAAGCTGGAAGGGAAAATCTGTTTTCGGGCCTCTTCCTTCTCTATCTCAAATGTATATGTCATTAAATCTATCTCAAGCAGTGGCCGTAAGTTGGAAGCCTTCATTTCTCAGGAACGAAATATCATCTCTCAACAAAATCCTATCAACCTTTCAGGTGAGAAGGTTTCATTCCATTTAATACTTTATCTGGAATGTTTTTATCTAAATCTCTTTCGTATGTTTCACTTGATGCATTGGCTATCTTCCCTTAGTTCTATAGCTGCTTTAATAATCCAATTGTCTCATTTTCTTCCAGTACAAACAGATATCTCACACCTTCTCTTAAAGATAAGATCAAAGAGCTGTGATAATTACACTTTGAAAACTTGGCTCATCCATCACCTCCATTAAATTATCAAATGATTTTAAAATCCCATTTACCACAATATCTTTTAAGTGTTACAGCTTTTTTTCCCCTTCCAAAATAGCACTAAATGTACTTTTGCAAACATCCACCAATGTTGAAATATTTTTGATATTACACTGTAAAATGTTGTTCTGAGCAGCTGATGCCTCCCTCGTTCCACAACTGTTCTTCCATTTTATGACATATCACATTCTTTTCCATATGCATTATGATGAATAAAGAATTTTGTGGATGCATATTTTATGGTAAAAACATTATGTTTTCTGTAGTAGAACAAATATAGAGCATTAATCAGGAACAATTCGCATTGCCAAGATTGCCTAATTTTTGAAGCAACTCATCTGGAAGCTTCATAACGTGACTGGTTTTGATTAAAATCTGTATAGACCAACATTTTTGTGGCTCTGTACAAAGTGAATTTGATTTTTGAAGTGATTCAACATGTACCAACATCTTGATTCAATGTTATTTTTTTTTCAAAATGTGGCAGAGGAAGGAAGGAAATGTTTAATAATTTCATCAAAGCATCCACATTCCTTTTGATGGTAATAATCTGATCGTGGTTGGTCCTGGTTTAAAAATGAATAAATAGAATAATAATCTGTTTGCGGATGCCAAGATCAGCCAGGATTGACACAAATCATATTCGCCTGAATGAGAATTACGAATCCTCTTGGTTCACATTATCAGTCTATTTTGGTGAAATCATTTCTTAATGCTTATTTTTCATGTTGATGCATTGTAATCTGTGAATCTTTCAGTTATGAAAACTCACCCTAGTTTCACAGTTGTAGCAGTAGAACCATGACTGAAAGCATATGCATTATTAATTCTGCAGTGGAAAAAATGAAGTTGCCTTTTCATTTTAATTTAGTAGTGCTGAACTAATGGCATTTTAGGGCTTATTATTTCCACTTTTTCATAACTATGGCCAAATTTTGAGTGATAATCAGGGGGTTGTTTGCAATGAGAAGCTGTGCTAATTTGCATATTATGGAGAGCTACTGGAGAGAGCTGTGAACAAATATGTTATGTTGCCTATTGTTAGATCAATCATGTACTCCAGGCATGTAGCAGTCTCTTGTTAAATTAAGGGAAACTCTAATGTGAATTACAGTTGAAACAATACTTGTGGAGCTGATTCAAAGCTGGTCACAAATTTTATTGCAGGTAAAGTCTGTTATCAGGACATATGTCCATATAAAGTCAGGTATGAACAATCAGACCCTTCATATGTGAAAAGTTAGAGCTAACTACTTTATTATGTTCTGTCTACAATACAGGAATCTCCCCAGACTGACGGCTTACACTTAAAAGTGTGGGACCAGTTTTCCCCGCTCCAGTCATGTCCAACTTTAGGGCAGCATTGTCTCTAAAGCATTGACCAACATTTCTGGCTCAGTGGATCGGCGGAAACAAGGGGGAAGTGGGATGGTTTCATCCATGCAAGCACGCTGCTTCCACAAATGCAGCTGCATGCATGCGTGCATGCTCACCCGCCACTTCTGTGGCACAGTTCTGAACAGGCTGTGGTCCAGCACTGGGCTGTGGGCTGGAGCTTGGGGACCTCTGCTCTAGAGGACAATGTTCATCTCTGTTTCTTAGCCAAGGGGGCCAGCATTGTCCAAGGCCAGCATGACCATATGCCAAAGGTGCACAGAACACTATTACTTTCCCACCCAAAGTCATACCTGTTTATCTACACATTTGCATGCTTTCGAACTGCTAGGTGGGCAGGAGCTGGGACAAGTAACAGGGGGCTCACCCTGTCGCACAGTGCTCACAGGGTTTCAAACTTGGGCTGTCAGCTTTCTAGCTGATAAGTTCAGCATCTATCTCAGAGTTGGCTATCTGTCAGGGTTCCGGCAGTTACTCCAACTAAATCATGAGCCTTGAGTCATACTGCCAACACTAAAGAGGATTTATTTGAAGGTAACATTCTATGTCCGGCACTAATCTGGGCGTAGCCAACTCTGAGATATGTAATTCACTGTCACCTTGATTCTGCTTCCCCCCCCCCTCTGGGTGTATCATCCAATGAAAAACATCCATAGCCAAGAGTCATCAATCATGTCTCTCCAATTAGATTTTTGCGCAGCAGAAGCTTCAGTCATCTAATCAGTTTCTGAAGAAAATATGAATGGAATCTACTTTTGATTCCACACTGCCACCTGCTCTTTGAAACTCCCCCCTTCTTTCTGTTGTCAACTATAAAACATGTACACAAAATGTTTAATGAGTTGACAACTGAGCCACTACACCCCATGTACCCTGCTCTTTGGAACAATTAAATAAGGCTCCAAGGAATGTAGGGTCCTAGCCCTTTTGTGGTTGCACAGTGATTGCAGTCTAACTCCGCTCTTGATCCCTCTTCCCTGCCAGGCCAGGTGCTTCCCAACACATAATCAGACAAGGTTAACAAGGTTAAAAAAGAAACTAATCTGAGTTCCCCCATGAAATACTTAGCTTCACTTAGGGATGAATTAAATTAGGACTGAATGAACATATCATTGACAGCCTCAACTGAAATTTATTTGTTGTTTCTCTCTGCGCAGGCCATGTACAACAAATAAATTGAAAGAACCACAAAGACATATGGTAAACATATTGAAAAACAGATTCACGGGGTAAACATCCCGGCTAGAGCTGATGTTAACTATTGTAAAATAACTGATTTTACGCCGAATTGATTTTACAGACCCGAAATGGGGAATGTTGGGAAGTTGCCCAAATCGATTCAAATTTTTTGTGGCAACTGCAACAATGATATTAATCTGCATTCAGGTTTCAGCTGCTGTTGGCATACTCTTTTTTTGGGGGGGGGCGGGCGGGGGGGACAGCTGCCCTTTGTATACGGCTGTGCATATTGACATAGGCTGTGAAACCAGATGGAAATCTGTAGTCACAGCCATAAACTAGCTCTGGGTGGGAAACTACTCAACATTTTGAATTATTAAGATGTAAATCCAGAAATGTCATTTCGATCCATAATAATCCCAGCAGCAGCACATTAATAATTCATAGTTTAACCACAACTAAATTAGCAGGAGCAAGTAACCTATAAAATCTTTAAAATCTCCAGACAACTCTCTGGAAACGGTCCATTTTAAAAAGCTTTTACCTGAGAGATAATGGAAGCTGGGGGCAATGGGTTCCTATTCTGGTGTTCTCTATGTGGAAACATCTAGCTTCGTGGCCTTCCTCTTACTGTAAGGCAGACAACATCTCACCACATGGGAAAAGAGACGTGCAAGGAATCACCTCACCATCAAAACACCATGTCCCTTGTGTTCCCATCAGCGATATATGGAGGAGAATTGAGGCAGGTAGTTCAAGTTAAAAGCCCCTAACTCAAATACATCTTCTCAGGGGAAATGAAACTACTAATTCAGTTATCTGTGTCAAATTGAGAAATTACTTGAATTGCAAAAAACATTTCCCAAGAAAGGACACTGTCAGGGTTAACTGTAAAACATTAGAAGGTCGAGAATCAGTTGGTATAGTGGTTAAAGTGCTGATCTATAAAACAGGAGTCTGTAAGTTCTAGTCCAGCTGAAAGCCAGCTGGGTGATTTTGGGCCAATGACCAGGAGATAGAGAGTTCTAGTTCCACCTTAGGCTTGAAAGCTGGCTGGGTGACTTTGGGCCAATCACCAGAAGAGTGTGAAATCTAGTCCCATCTTGGGCATGAAAACCAACTGGGTGATTTTGGGCCAATGACCAGGAGACAGAGTTCTAGTCCCGCCTTAGGCATGGAAACTGGCTGGATGGCTTTGGGCCCATCATTCTCTCTCAGCCCAACCCACCTCACAAAGCTGTTGTTGTGGGGAATATAGCAGAAGAAAGGCGTATTATGTGCTGTACATTCATATCTTGAGGTGCTTATAAAGTATTAAAGGTGGAATAAAAATCAAATCAAATAACTAAATAAAAAATACTGGGAGATGAACAGAGCTGAGGGAAAGCAAAAGAAAGTAACTCTCTAGAGGGAATAACTGTCTCCTTGCTTTTTGAAAACCCCATTGACTTTGTAGTCCTGCCCCATTAGTCATGGGTACAGTCAAATTACCTCACTAACCTCACTAGGGCACATGATACATTACAGCCAATCAAATCCCCGGCTGCAATGTCCAAATGCCTGCATCTTCTACTTTGCATCAACCTTTCACCAGTTGAGGCAATTTTTCTCTCCAGTGCTTTCTCTCCAGTGCAATTTGTATTTCAGTACAATCTATCCTGGTCTCTAGTTGAAACATACCTCTTAAAAATTCTAATATTATATTATGCAAGACCATGGAGAGCCTTTTCGATGGCTGCACCAAAGTAACTGCGCCAGGCACACCTTAAGCAACTCTTAGCCTTAAACTGTGCAGAAACATACTGAAAACGTTGTTGTGTTCTTTGGTCATTGTATGACAGAAACTGGATTAGTCTGGCGCCTGGCTGGGTCCAGTAAAACTCTTAATATATTCCTATTAGGATAGCTTTTCTCTTTGCACTTATGGAATGGATATGATTAAGTGTGGATTGCATACGCTGTACATTGTTGGTGGTAGATACAGGTAGTCCTCAATTTACAACAGTTGATTTAGTGACTGTTCAAAGTTACAACGGCACTGAAAAAAGTGACTTATGACTATTTTTTTTCACACTTGAGACAGTTGCAGCATTCCCCTGGTCATGTGATCAAAATTCAGATGCTTGGCAGCTGGTTCATATTTATGACGGTTTGCAAAGTTCTGCCATTATGTGATCAGCTTTTGCAACCTTCTGACAAGCCGTCAACTATTTAATTGGAGTAACTGCCGGAATCCTGACACAAAGTCAATGGGGAAGCCAGATTCATTTAACAACCATGTTACCAACTTAACCGTAATTCAACGACTGTGGCAAGAAAACTGGGAAAGTGGGAGAAAATTCACTTACCAAGTGTCTTGCTTAACAACAGAAATGTTGGGCTCAATTGTGGTCATAAGTCAAGGACTACCTGTATTACTTTTTTTTTTTCAAATGCAGAGATATAGGGTAACTGTCTCCCTACTGAGGATATGTTTTCAAGACTTAAAAATCCATATTTAAATTAATTGAGGCTCCACTTCTGCCACGATGCCCAGAGTCAATGTACAATGAGTTTGCTCATATTGACCCAGTTTTAATAAACTGTTATTAAAGTCTACTTCTGCTCAGCATATCAATATGAAGAATGTTCCATTATCAACCAGATAATGTGATGTTTTGCAGGCTTCTCAGCGGCGTCTTTTTCATCTGTTCTGGCAACAGGAGGTTGGACTTAATAATTCCTTACAATGCAATCTCACAGAAAAATCACATTGAAATAGCTATGGTTGAGAATATTAAGGCCTGCTTCTGCAAGCAGCGAGTAACAAAGAATTTGCATGCTGTAGATTAATTGGATAAGAATAAGATTATCCCTTCCCTAATAATGCCAGATTTCTGGATTAGAATATTGGATATGGCGATAGTTGAAAGGGATTTTTTAAAGCATAGTTATCCTGTGTTTTTGGCAGTATAAGAGATAGTTATGACACCAATTCAAGCAGCCTAAGAGTTTAGAGCTGAGGCTACTGGAGGCTATTAATTGTGATAGCAATAGCACTTAGACTCATATATTGCTTCACAGTGCTTTTACAGCTCTCTCTAAGCAGTTTACAGAGTTAGCATATTGCCCCCAACAATCTTGGTCCTCATTTTACCGGCCTCGAAAAGATGGAAGGCTGAGCCAACCTTGAGCCTGGTGAGATTAAATCTATTGCGGCCCGCCAGCTGCTAGCAGAGCTGGTGGCAGACTCGGACAAAAAGGAATTTAGGGAAGAACTGGGGCCAGTTCTGGGGCTGGGGAAAGCTCTGATACAGAGGTGGTATTCAGCGGGGTCTGACCAGTTCTGGAGAACCGGTTGAAGAAAATTTGAGTAGCTTTGAGTATTTCGGAGAACAGGCAAATACCACCTCTGACTCTGTATCCTTCCCCTGTACAGTATCCTTCCCCTGCCACGCCCACCAAGGCACGCCCACAGAACCAGTAGTAAAAAAATTTGAATCCCACCACTGCTCTGATGGATGCTCTGTGTCAGAAGCAGAGATACAGCCAGGGCCACCTGACATTTCCCAGCCACTGGGAGGCTGAGATAAGTGGGGAGGAAGAACAGCTGGGGCCTGTTCCAGATGCATGAATGCGCAGAGCTGTTAGGAGAGGAGAACAACCGAGGACCAGGGGTCAACTTGGGAAGCAAGGCACATGAGGACGCTGAATGGCCCCTCCCTGGCTGGGGAATAAATAAAATAAACGGAACTTAATTTACAGCTTTGCAGATGGTAGCTCCAGACCTGGCAATTATCTCAAGGAACTGATAAGGTCTCTTACTACAGTTAACTCTTTGATGGACTATTGCCTGGACTTTCCAGTGTTTGAATGCCATTAATTCATAGGAGATAAATAAAGAGGGTTTATTTGGGACAAGAAGTCTGTTTCTTCTTTCTGCTAAGGCTGGGTCAGAACACAAGCTGCCAAATTGCAGGCAGATGGCAGTCAGCAGAAGTTCTTCACTCTAACCACTGTGCCTCTGCAGCTTTTGATGGCTCTATATGTCTGCTCACCCAATGAGACAATATGTCTTTCAATATGGGGCATATGTTGGTGAACTCAAGTGGAGGTGCCTGTACATCCACATCCCGCCTGTGGGCCTCACTAAAGCCTCCAGTTTGTTCCATGGAAACAAAAACTGGATGCAGTAGGTCAACCTTCCCAATAGCACAATAAGATGGTGGCCTCAAGTGGGAGATGGCTATACACCCATGTCCTTCTGGTGGACCTCCCTCCAGCATGTGGTTGGTTTTGTAGTGACAGAAAACTGCATTAGATAAGCCACTTTCCCAGTCATGCAAAAAGATGGTGGCCACTCATAAGATGTGCTGGAACTGATTAATTGTTCTAACTTGTCAAGAAATAGTTTAGGTTGGTTCACTTCTGGGTTATTTTCCATCCGTTGCTTCTTGTTCTACAATCAGGTCCTTTGGAGAATAGCTTGACTACCTCTTCTTTGTGGCAGCCCCTGAGATATCAGAACACTGCTATCATGTCACCCGCTAGAACGTCTTAGTAGGGGTGGAGATGTTACATCCATGTCCTGCGTGAGGGATTCCCTAAAGCATCCAGTTGACTTGTGGGGACAGAAAACTGGATGAGGTAGTTCACTTTCCCAAACATTGTCTTTGTTAGTTGAAATAATTAGAACAGAAATGAAAGAGGTGGGAGGAGATTGGATGGTCACTTTGTTTTGATCCAACATATATGTCCAAGAATGCCGAAAAGCAAACTGTCTAGTCAAGAGGGCTTGAACCCAGGGCTTCCTGGTAACAACCAAACCTTAGCCACAAAAGCTATCACACCAATCTCGTCCTGAGGGAAGAACTCTGAAATTTCATTTTACTTCCAGGAGGGGTTCAAATCAGAGGTGGTATTCAGTAGGTTCTGACCAGTTCTGGAGAACCGGTAACGGAAATTTTGAGTAGTTCAGAGAACCAGAAAATCCTGCCTCTGACTGGCCCTGCCTCCATCTATTCCCCACCTCCTGAGTCCCAGCTAATTGGCTGGGTCTTCTTTGGTTGCCCTGCACAGGAGAATGGAGCTGTAAAGAAGGTTAGTGGGGCGGGGAGAGAGTGGGGATTTTACAGTATCCTTCCCCTGCCACGCCCATCAAGCTACGCCCATAGAACCGGTAGTAAAAAAATTTGAATCCCACCACTGGTTCAAACAAACAAAAGCTCCATATATGTTCTCACATGTTTACCTGCAATGATAACAGCAACAGCAAATGAACAACATTCATATTTCAGAAGCTGCTTGTGTGTCCTCATTTTGGTTCCTTCTTTTTCAACAAGATTTTTTTTTTTTATTCTGACAGGCTGTGAATTTATCACAGTGTTCCCTTCCCCACCGCATGATTCTTTCGCAGTGGGGTTCCTTTATTTAGGTATCATCGATAGGAATAGCATAATGATGTGGGCTTAAACCTGTCTGGAATAATCTACGACTGAAATAAGGCCGCATTTTGGAGAAGGACGACAGCGGCTTTTTAAGTTTCCAAGAAGCCCTTAAGCAAAGGGTAACTAACAGATGAACCTGAGCAGTGATATTCTCCACTGAAAGGCAAAGAATTTCATTTCTCTGTCTGGATTTGTTAGACAGCGTCTGTGTAATATATTGTAGATATTTGACTTGTTACACATGCTTTTCTTCTTCTTCTTTTTTTTTTTTTAAAGTCCTTCGCTATCTTATTGTTCTGTAAATACCATCAAAGCGGATAGCGATTTAGTCAGACTAGAAATTCCCTTGAAGCCTGGCCTTTTCAGTTTTCTTTCTTTTTTTCTTTTTACCATTTAAACGTGGTTTTAAGGCTAAAGACAAGTAGGAAAAGGGGGAAAATAATTAAAAATGACTCAGAAATAGGGCAGCTCGGGGACACTTTTTAAATGATGTTGCAGCTTCCACTTCTGGGCTCCTGGGGAAAAGGTTGCTAATACAAGCTGTCAAATATGGAAGGTAAAAACCATTTAAAAAAAAAAATCCGTGTCAGACTGTTGATGAATAGCCTGCCAAAAAGGGTATCTCATTGGTGTCAGTTCCTCACCCTCCCCTGAAGGGTATTTTGGCACAGGCAGTCAGGTGCCTCTCAACCATTTGGGGCACAGGTATGCCTGCCCAGTAAAATTATATGCAAACCTCCATATCCATACCAGGTAATCCCCGATTTACGGGATCCGAGTTTCTACTGCTAAACAAGGCTATTGTTTGAATGAGTTGTGCCTGATTTTACGAACTTTTATTACCACCATTGTTAAGTGAATCAACACAGCTGTTAAGGGAATCACATCAGTGGTGGGATTCAATTTTTTTTACTACCGGTTCTGTGGGCGTAGCTTGGCGGGTGCGGCTCGGTGGGCATGGCAGGGGAAGGATACTGCAAAATCCCCATTCCCACCCCACCCCACTCACCTGCTTTCCAGCTCCGTTCTCCTGTGCAGGGCAACCAAAGAAGACCCAGCCGATCACCCTGGGACTCGGGGGGCAGAGAATAGATGGGGGCGGGGCCAGTCAGAGGTGGGATTTGCCGGTTCTCCAAACTACTACAAATTCCCACTACCGGTTCTCCAGAACTGGTTAGAACCAGCTGAATATACCACCTCTGGATGAATCCCTATGAAATCAGCAGCAGAACTTCAAGGATGTTCTTTCATGAGTCTTGACGAAGACACTCCTCCCTCCCTCCCTCCCTCCCCCCCAAAAGCCTAATGTGTCAGTTTAATCCCAAGGCTCCTGCAAGCGGGCTGTTATCAGAGGGACTCAGGTATATCAGGCAGTGGTAAGAAACAGGGTGGTTTCTTTACCCCTCCGAAATGCACCGGGATCAAGAGAGCAAGAAGGAACGAGGCAAATGAACCCGCACAACACAACAGTGTCGATCTACTTTATATTTCCTGCCACTCGAGAGATCTCTGCATGTCCCTTGGTTTTTAACAGGAAGATTTAGATCTGGGGTGTCCAACTCAAGGCCCTGGGGGCCAGATCTTGCCCACGGGGTGCTTAGATTTGGTCCATGGGGCCACCCTGGAAACAGCAAAGGACCAGCCTGGGGTGCCTCTGCCAGCAAAGACAGAGCTCCATTTTTACTTGTAGAGGGTTGCAGGAGGCTGTCTCGGCCAAAAACGAGGCCTGTGGGGGGTGCTGGGCTCCCCACCCCAAGCTCCATTTTTGCTGGCAGAGGGTAGTGGTGGGATTCAACATTTTTTTACTACCGGTTCTGTAGGCATGGCTTGGTGGGCATGGTGTGGCTTGGTGGGCGTGGCTTGGTGGGCGTGGCAAAGGAAGGATATTTCAAAATCCCATTCTCTCCCCACTCCACTAACCTGCTTTCCAGCTCTGTTCTCCTGTTCAGGGCAACCAAGGAAGACCCAGCCAATCAGCTGGGACTCGGGAGGCAGAGAATAGATGGGGGTGGGGCCAGTCAGAAGTGGCATTTGCTGGTTCTCCAAACTACTCAAAATTTCCTCTATTGGTTCTCCAGAACTGGTCAGAACCTGCTGAATTCACCACCTCTGACAGAGGGCTAGCAAAACAGAATAAAAGGAGAAAACGTTTCCCCTTTTTCATTTGGGACAGGAAAGGAGAAAGAGAAACAGGAAAAACAAAGAAAAAGAAGGAAAAGGCAAGGAAGGAAAAAGAAGGAAACAGGGGAAGGAAGAAGACAGGAGAGTGAAGAAGGAAGAAAAAGAAGAAAAGGAAGGAAGGGATATTATAATGAGAGTGAGGGAGGGTCTGAGGGAAGTCCTTCCTTTGCACTTGGGCACCCCAGGTGCCCCCAACATGAGTAATGCCGAGCTGGTCATGCCCCCCCCAGCCACACACACCCTGCCCCCCCGAGGTCAAACCCAATCCTGATGTGGCCCTCAATGAAATCAACTTTGACACCCCTGATTTAGATTTTTTTTTTGCAAACACGGGAAAGAAAGGCACACGTGCAGGTTTCAATCAATCTCTGGGAGAGTCCATTTCCATCTAACTCCACCCTTGTGCCTCATTGGACCTCATGTCCTTGTCTTTACATCACACGCACAGTTTCCTTCCCCCTTGTCCCTTCCACGCTGTGCTAAGCTAGGTTCTGCTGGATTGACACATCACTGCTGAGCTATAAACCACGCGCAATAAGTTTATCACTGGGTTCACCCAAAACGTTACGTCGTAAACCATGACTTTAAACCAACAATGGCCAGCGTTTGCGCAGTGTGTTAAATAAAAAAAGCCAAGATGCCTTAGCAAGGGCTATCAATCTACTCTTCGTATTTTCCATAGCCAGCCAGCCAAAGATTTCACGTTCCTAAATAATCACAGACCTTCACTACATGCCTCTTGACAAGGTTGGACAAGGATGGGATAAGAGCAGGGGTGGGATTCTACCTGGATGGACCGGTTCTATAGAACCGGTTGTTACAATTGTGCGCAGTTTGGAGAACCGGCAAATTGCGCCACTGGCTGGTCCTGCCCCTCCCTGCCCTGCCCACTCACTCCTTATTTGGCATGCATGCCATCCAACTTGCCTGCATTGTGCCTTCACCTAATTTTTGGTAAGTTGTATTTTTTCTTTTTTTTCCGACCAAATATTATGAATTTGCTTGCAAGCAAATTTTATGTGGCAGACTCAGGCAGCAGATTGCAGAATGGTAGATCTCTGAGTGAAACTGCTTCTTGGAGTAACTCAATCTGCCTGCCTGCCTGCTTTGGGGTAAAAGTTGCTCTTTAAAAAAAAAAAATCAATATTTACATCAATATTTACAATATTTACATACAAGCGACGCCCATCCAGTCATGTGACCACCAAGCCATGACCAGTCAGCAAGCTATGCCCACCAGTCACATGCCCACCAAGCCCCTCCCACAGATTAGGCCATGCCCACAGAACCGGTTGTTAAGAAATTTGAATCCCACCCCTGGATAAGAGGGAAATAAGACCATGCAAAATAAAACTATCTATGTACTCCATATACTTCCAAATATTCTCCCTCTGCCCAGAATGTTTGCACCCTCCAGTGAAAGATTCCAGATGGGCTATGAAATGCTTTGATTTTCAGCCCACTATAGAAGAACAACGGGTACAATGACTAAATGCACCCTTGGTCCAATTAACACGAAACAGCTCTGGATATACGGCACACCTTGTGCGGGGCCAGATTCCATGGAGTAGATGCTTCTTTTTTATTTTTAATGCAAGTTTGTTTGTTTTATTAGCTTTGAAAGTCACTCGGTATCCCAGGAAACCAGAACAGGAAGTTCATTCCTCTGCTTTGCTCACCTGGGATCAAAGCTCAGCTGCTCCTTTCAGAAAAAAACAGACTGCAGAACAAGCCTAAATGGATGCACAGCTTCCCCAGGGCTCCTGCAGGCATTTTGGGTGGTTCTTTGAAAAAGCAGAGAGTTTCCTCCCTCCCTCGCTTTCTTCCCCCACTATCCATGTTCTCCTTTGCCTGCTGTCACTCATCTCCGGGCACAGCTCCTTTCTGCCCTGGTAGAAGGAAGGTCCAGATGTTAGGTGGAGGGAAGAGCATCTCCTGCCTGGAAAATACACTGAGGGCAAATCTCACCCGCACAGAGGCTTTTTTTCTTTAAAGATCTGTCCTAGGATATATCTTGATCAAAAGGATTTGGCGGAGCAGCGCAGGAAGAATGTTATTCTGAACAAAGAGCCTTATTCTGTTGCTTGATCAGCTTGCTTCTCTTTCTTTCTTTCTTTCTTTCTTTCTTTCTTTCTTTCTTTCTTTCTTTCTTTCTTTCTTTCTTTCTTTCTTTCTTTCCTTCTTTCTTTCTTTCTTTCTCTCCCTCCCTCCCTCCCTCCCTCTCTTTCTTTCCTCCTTTCTCTCCCTTTCTTTTTTCTTCCTTCCTTCCCTTCTTTCTTAGCTTCTCTCTCTCTCTCTCTCTCTCTCTCTCTTTCTTTCTTTCTTTCTTTCTTTCTTTCTTTCTTTCTTTCTTTCTTCTTTCTTTCTTTCTTTCTTTCTGTTTTTCTTTCCTTCCTTCCTTCTCTCCCTCCCTCCCTTCCTCTATCTCTTTCTCTCCCTGCCTCCCTTTCTTTCTTTCCTCCTTTCCCTCCCTCCCTCCCTTCCTCCCTCCTCCCTCCCTCTTTCTTTCTTTCTTTCTTTCTTTCTTTCTTTCTTTCTTTCTTTCTTTCTTTCTTTCTTTCTTTCTTTCTTTCTGTCTTTCTTTTCTTCTCTCCCTCCCTCCCTTCCTCTATCTCTTTCTCTCCCACCCTCCCTCCCTCCCTCCCTCCCTCCCTTCCTTCCTTCCTTCCTTCCTTCCTTCCTTTCTTCCTTTCTTTCTTTCTCTCCCTCCCTCCCTCTCTTTCTTTCCTCCTTTCTCTCCCTTTCTTTCTTTCTTTCTTTCTTTCTGTTTTTCTTTCCTTCCTTCCCTCCCTCCGTTCCTCTATCTCTTTCTCTCCCTGCCTCCCTTTCTTTCTTTCCTCCTTTCTCTCCCTCCCCCTCCCTCCCCCTCCCTCTTTCTTTCTTTCTTTCTTTCTTTCTTTCTTTCTTTCTTTCTTTCTTTCTTTCTTTCTTTCCTCTTTTCTCTCACTCTTTCTTTTTTCTTCCTTCCTTCCTTCCTTTCTTAGCTTCTCTCTCCTCCTCTTTCTTTCTTTCTTTCTTTCTTTCTTTCTTTCTTTCTTTCTTTCTTTCTTTCTGTCTGTCTGTCTTTCTTTCTTCTTTCTTTCTTTCCTTCCTTCCTTCTTTCCCTCCCTCCCTCCCTCCCTCCCTTCCTCTCTATCTTTCTCTCCCTCCCTCCCTTTCTTTCTTTCCTCCTTTCTCTCCCTCCCTCCCTCCCCCCTCCCACTTTCTTTCTTTCTTTCTTTCTTTCTTTCTTTCTCTTTCTTTCTTTCTTTCTTTCTTTCTTTCTTTCTTTCTTTCTTTCTGTCTTTCTTTCCTTCTCTCCCTCCCTCCCTTCCTCTCTCTCTTTCTCTCCCACCCTCCCTCCCTCCCTCCCTCCCTTTCTTTCTTTCTTTCTTTCTTTCTTTTTCGTCTTTCTTTCTTTCTTTCTTTCTTTCTTTCTTTCTTTCTTTCTTTCTTTCTTTCTTTCTATCTTTCTGTTTTTCTTTCCTTCCTTCCCTCCCTCCCTTCCTCTATCTCTTTCTCTCCCTGCCTCCCTTTCATTCTTTCCTCCTTTCTCTCCCCCCCTCCCTCCCCCTCCCTCTTTCTTTCTTTCTTTCTTTCTTTCCTCTTTTCTCTCACTCTTTCTTTTTTCTTCCTTCCTTCCTTCCTTTCTTAGCTTCTCTCTCCTCCTCTTTCTTTCTTTCTTTCTTTCTTTCTTTCTTTCTTTCTGTCTGTCTGTCTGTCTGTCTGTCTGTCTGTCTTTCTTTCTTCTTTCTTTCTTTCCTTCCTTCCTTCTCTCCCTCCCTCCCTCCCTTCCTCTCTATCTTTCTCTCCCTCCCTCCCTTTCTTTCTTTCCTCCTTTCTCTCCCTCCCTCCCTCCCCCTCCCACTTTCTTTCTTTCTTTCTCTTTCTTTCTTTCTTTCTTTCTTTCTTTCTTTCTTTCTTTCTTTCTTTCTTTCTGTCTTTCTTTCCTTCTCTCCCTCCCTCCCTTCCTCTCTCTCTTTCTCTCCCACCCTCCCTCCCTCCCTCTCTTTCTTTCTTTCTTTCTTTCTTTCTTTCTTTCTTTCTTTCTTTCTTTCTTTCTTTCTTTCTTTCTTTTTTGTCTTTCTTTCTTTCTTTCTTTCTTTCCTCCTTTGTCTCACTCTTTCTTTCTTTTCCTTCCTTCCTTCCTTCCTTCCTTCCTTCCTTCCTTCCTTCCTTCCTTCCTTCCTTCCTTCCTTCCTTCCTTCCTTCTAGGTGCTCACTAAGAAATGTTTTTCAAAATGACCATCAGAGCATTAGTTTTTCATATATTTTTATTATTAACACGCTCTGAAGCTAAGGAGTTGTACTCCCCTTCCCCACCTGAAAAGAAATCTGTTTCAAATGCAAAACACAAGCAGAGGAGAGGAGTTTCAGTTTCACAGCAGCAAGCAGCTTTAGTACAGAATAGTTGAGTTAAGACACACCCAGGCTCCTTGCTGTCTCCTTCTTGCTCACACAACCAATACTGCTTCAGTTTCCAAACAGCCCTCAACTCTCTCACACACTGACAGGACACTAGCCAGATGAATACCAATGGATGCTGGTAGGCAGAGACAGAATAATTTCCTTATTTTCCTCCCCAAAAACTAAGTCCAACTACATAGTTTCATAGCAAAGCATTGGTACAGAGTTAGTTATCAATATAGTAATAACAACTTAGCCTTAAAGATCAACCCCAAACTGTATGTGCCACTGGAAGTGACTGGTTTAATCATGGCAAAATTCTATGCCTTCCTTCCACAGCTGTATAGTTGACAGCAATGGGGTTTTTTTCTCTGTAAAGATTTGGCTCAAAGATTTTTATTCTCTATACTGTAAAAAGTTTCTGACAATGGGTCATAATATAAATTTGGATGAGTGGGAAAAGATTTGGACTGAGAACTGGAAGCTGACTTTGTCAACGGCATTCAAAGAAAATCAATATAAAATGTTTTGTAGATGGCACTTAGCGCCGGCACAATTGGCGAAAATGTATCCAACCTTGAAATCAGAATGCTGGAAGAGCAAACAAAAGAAAGGAACATTTTTCCATATGTGGTGGAAACGTATAGAGGTCAAAAAATACTGGAAGAAACTACAGAGATGGCTTTTTGAGATTACAAAATATAAATTGAATTTGGAACCTGAAATGTTTTTTATTAGGTATGATCAAAGGGAATTTGAGTAAAGATAAAAGATACCTTATTGTACACATCTTATCTGCAGCAAGAATCACGTTAGCACAAAATTGGAAGAGTGATAAAATACCACCAGATGAAGTTTTGATTCAAAAAATAATGGACTGTGCTGAACTAGATAAATTCACTATGGAACTGAAAGGCAAAGAGGATCGAGAATACTATGCGACATGGGAGAGGTGGCACGAACGGGTGAAGGATAAGGATAAAAATAATGTATAGTCACAAAATAAGAAACATGTATATACAATGACACAATAACTGTTAATGGAAATGAGATTTTTGTATTTTTTGTTTTTAAAGAATAAAAAATTAAAAAAAATTTTTTAAAGTTTTTGATAAGTTTTGACACTGCGTATTTCCAGAATGCTTTATTATTTTTCTTTTAGAAAATAGGCACTGCTGAGGTGTTCTAAATCCAGATCTGG
Organism: Pseudonaja textilis; assembly: GCF_049901715.1. Taxonomy (NCBI): domain Eukaryota; kingdom Metazoa; phylum Chordata; class Lepidosauria; order Squamata; family Elapidae; genus Pseudonaja; species Pseudonaja textilis. The sequence goes on along the minus strand of NC_141998.1, from coordinate 18,642,139 downwards.
GAAAAAGTTATGAGGTTTGTGATGCATTCTTTCTGTTTATCTGTTGTTGTTTTTTCCGTCTTGTTATGGACAGGTTAAAAGAGCACCATATTTCCTTCCTTGCAAAATTGAAAGTTTTCTTCTCCTGTAAAAGAGGCATTTATTTTGTTGTCCTAATTTTCAGGTTGCTATTGTTGATGTTGTCTTTGGGCATTGTGTTTTGAGCTGACTTTTTTTTTTAACTGTACACCACTCTGCAATTGGCCTGGCTGATCTTACCTCCTGATTGGAAAGCATCCTTTGAAATGGAAATGTAGGCAGTTAAGAAGACTCTTGTGGCCTGCCAGCTGCCAGCAGAGCTGGTGGCAGACTCAGATGATGAGGAGGTGGGGAAGAACTTGCACAGAGAGACAGAGCCAGGACTATCCGACAGTTCCCAGCCACCAGAGGGGCAGCTGCTTTCGGAAGCTGTGATAAGTGAGGAGGAAGAACAGCTGGGGCCTGTTCCAAATGCACAAATGCACAGAGCTGTTAGGAGAGGAGAACAACTGAGGACCAAGAGTCCACTTGGGAAGCAAAGCACAAGTGGACGCTGAATGACCCCTCCCTGGCTGGGGAAAAAAATAGAAGAAAAAGAGGAGTGGTGGTTGTGGAAGACAACCATTTGGATTTCTGTCAGAAGATTTGCTCATTGTGGTTTGTACCTCAGAGACTGCTTGCCAGAATTTAATTTGCAGCTTTGTGGCTGGAAGCTCCCGGCTTGGCAATTATCCCAAGGAACCGATAAGGTTTGTATTTCAGTTAGCCCTTGGAAGGATTATTGCCTGGACCTTTCGGTGTGTGAACGACAGCAATTCGCAGTAGCTAAATAAAGAGGGGTTTTTCAGGACCAGAAGTCTGTTTATTGGTTCTGCTAAGGTTGGGTCAGGACAAAGATAGCATTCATTGTCCTCTCAATCTCCTTCTTAAAAGAAGTCAGTGTAAAAAAATCAGAAATAGTTTCATCAAAACAAGAAAAAGATATCCCTTCCTTCCTTCCTTCCTTCCTTCCTTCCTTCCTTCCTTCCTTCCTTCCTTCCTTCCTTTCTTCCTTTCTTCCTGCCTGCCTGTCTACGTACCTCCCCAAAGCATTTCTGCACAGCACTTCTTGTGCCTCACACTGTTAATGCCAGTATTTTCTAGACATTGTTAGTTACAGACTTTGTTATTTGGATGACAAGAAGATAAGATATGAGAACTGATTCCTGGCAGGATCCAGTGGTTGTGTGCAGCTTTTCCTTGACTTCCACCCACAACACCAAAAGTTAATTTGATATTTTATTGCCGCTCTTATCCAGACAACCAGCAATGCTAAATGAAAATTGCCCACTTGAGATGAATGGAGTAGCCCGCATGAGCCTAACAGCATTTCACTCAGGAGTCCTCGTCCGTCTGCTGAACACTTCTGGTTTGGCCCAGCTTTCTTTAGAAGTTCATCATGTAGCAACTCCCTTCAAGAAATTAACCAATGTCATGGTCTTTTAATCAGTTTAATCACAAATCCTTAGTTTTCTCCTCCAATTTTTTTGACGGGGTAGAAAGTGGCAAAATATACAGGAGAGTTGATCAATGGGCTTCACATCAACCCCATTCAGATCAATTTTGGTGATTCCCCTGAGCCTACTCACTTCTTTTCTCCCAGGTTTAATAATACGCTGAAATGTACATCTGGCACATTATTGAAAAGTAGATGCTGTCCTGGACTTAAGAAGATTGTGCACCCCATCTTAAAGTTCTCATGAGACCCAAACTAGGGTTGAATTTATTTGGCATTTGCAACCTAGACCTGCTTGCAACTATTTTTTACCGGGGTTTAATACTCGTGGAAAGTTTGGCCAGTGCCTTCTTGTTCACACTTAATTTGCTCTTGACTCCTCTTTACACCTTCCTCCATAGCTGTAAAGGACTTTCCAATTTAGGAAACACATGGTCTGATAAGAAGGGTGAAAGGAACTGAAGACCAGCAGTCCTGTTAACACCTCAAAGACTTCCAGGGATCCTCAGTAGACCATCTTCATGTTGATATCCAAAGAATGTTTCTTTGAACACATGCAAAAACAACGCGCCTGAGTTGTGATGAACTGGAAAATTGAGTGGATTGAGAAAACCACGAAAAACGGATCATCTATAAATGTATTCCAACAAACCAGCGGGACACGAGGCTTCTCTGTTTCTTCTCTAAATATAAACAGAGAGAAAACCCCACTCCTTGCAAGCACTGATGATGATACCTAGTTGGGTAATGAAATGTCGTCAAGAAAAAAATCAAGCTCAGAAAGCCCTTGTTTTAACCCTGAGCTACGAATATTCCCTTTTATCAGTTCTCTGCCTCTCTTGATCATCACAATGCCAGGCACTTTTCTCGTTTTCCTTTGAAAAAAAAGTGACTGTGTATATGTGTGTGTGTTTGTGTGTGTGTGTTAAGAACTGACATGGTGACATTTTACAGGAGAGGGAAAATCCAGAGAAAGTGATCCTAGACCTACCCAGCACTGGCTATGGCTCTACCTGATCCTGGCATGGAACGCTGAAGAATTACACTGAAATCTACTACCCAAACTGCTACACTATGTAATAATTCTAGCAAATACTTCTGGAAAATAACTGCTTCTTTGCCGTTATTCTCAGCCCTGAGCTATAAATCCTGCTCTACTATGCACATCCCATATATTAGTCTGGCCTTCTCAATCCAAAGAGTTTACAGTCAGGAATCCTACAGTATTAAATTAGTTTCGACATTGGGTTTCTATTGCCACCAGGTTTATAGCAAAATTTGGCAGAGGTAATATCACTCAAATTTCCCTCCCCCATTCCAATTTGCTTTGGGGGGGCGAGGGGGATTCTCAGCTGTATAGAGCTGAGATCATGTTTGGCTCGTAAACCTGAAAAATGGTCAGAATTGCAGATTGCTTTTATTCTCTTGAACATATCCGTATTTCTTTGGGTGGGAAAGTATCAATCAGAATGGAAGGCCTTGTCAGTATTTGCGCATATCTGTGTCAGTGCTGCTCATTTGCAGCACTAATCAGAAAGTTTACACGAGTCTGTATAGTGTATTATATTACACAAACAAGCCCTAGCAATTGCTGTAGCAAAATAAATTAGTAGCTGTTGTAGACAGCCATGAAAACAATAATAAACATGTTATGAGCAAGGCAAACCTCTATTGTGTTCAGTCTCTCACTTGAAAATTAAGTGCCTACAGATGTATTGCATAAGCCACCCTTGACTTTCCATGATAAAAGAGGAAGTTCATAAATATACTTCAGAACAACTTCATTTTAATTTCCCCTCTCTAATCAAAGCCTCATTTACTAGTGATTTAATGCATCAAGTCTGTTGGTTGTGCAACCCTTTTAAAGACCTCAGAGTTTATTTATCTGTCATATAATTGAGGTTACACAGCATGTTAAATCATAATTCGCTTTTGCATAACTGAATATCTATCATCTGTCTATCTATCTATCTATCTATCATCTATCTATCTATCTATCTATCTATCTATCTATCTATCTATCTATCTATCTATCTATCTATCTATCTATCTACCTATCTACTTACTTTACTGTCATTGCAGCTCATCCATCTTCAATGCACATCATGACCATGAAAATAAACACAAACACACATCCTTCACCCTCCACACATTGAACTGAAAACCCCCAACATTGCACCAGTACTGCACTATGCAGTAGAATTCAAAAGAGCTACTGCCCTGGGATAGAAGCTGATTTTCAGACTATTTGTCCTTGTTTTTATTATCCGGTACCATCTGCCTGATGGTAATAGTTCAAAAAAAAAAAGGGTTCCCAAGATGAGACGGATCTTTGAGAATGTTTTGAACTTTCTTAAGGCAGCGGGAGTTCTAAAGCTCTTCCAAAGAGGGGAGAGGGCAACCAACGATCTTCTGGGCAATGACGTTAACCCTCTGGAGTGCTTTCTATCTGCCCCTGTGCAATTGGCAAACCATACAGAGGTGCAGTAAGTTAAGTTACTCTCTATGGTGCAGCGGTAGAAGGTCACCAGCAGTTTTTCATTCTGAGAAGTCTCAAGTAGTATAATCTCTGCTGGGCCCTTTTGACCGGTGCTACAATGTGAGCAGCCCAGGTCAATCTATCTGGATTAGCAGATGTCAATTCTGAATTGAGCCTGGTTAAAGCCATCTTGTGCCAGTTCACAGTTGCCATGCATTATGGGGAGAGAATGAAGGGAAATAGGTAGACGGTCTTGTAGACAAAACAAAGAGCTCTCCCGTGGGAACCAAGGTCATCCCAATAGGTAGCAGTAGGAGGAGGAGCAGAAGTGATTGAGGGAGCCCACCAACTGCTTGGATTGGACCATGTGGCCAGTGACACCTGGGGAGGGAAACATTTCCTCTTTTAATTATGTAGTAACCGCGGGAAACTTTTACAGTTGGTTTTCACCAGCTGTGCTGATACGATGTGTCTGTCAACTCATAAAATATTTCCATGGTCTTTTTAGAGTTGCCAACAGAAAGGGAAGGGAGAGCAGTGGGCAGCTTGCATTTCATAAATGTTTTCAAAGATAGTTTCTAGGTGACCGAAGTTTCTGCCACACAAAATTCTAACTGGAGACCATGACTGATGATTCTTGGCTATGGATGTGTCCCATTGGAAAATATGAATTACGATACACATAATTACGATAATTATGGGGTGGGGGAAAACCAGGGTCAAGAGTGACAGTGAATGATGTTTCTCAGAGTCGGCTACAAATTATCTCCCAATAAATCTTATTAAAGTTTTGGAAATTTGGCTCGAGGCTCCTGATTTAAATGGGGATAACTGCTGGAGCTCTGACAGTGTCCAATAAATATGTTCTTTGAGGAATGTTCCTGCCTTGGAGTTCCGATTTCTTTGGATGAATTACACGGAACACTGACAGAAGCTTTAATTGATTCCTCACTTATATTAAATTTAGATTATGGGAAAGATGGCCTGATTAATCAAATGTATTTACTGAAGTTACAGTAATAGTAACTTCAGCATTGGCTTCCTGTCAGTGGCCAGAGCTTTCTGTCCCAGTTGAATGTCTATTCCCTTTTCAAAGGCCATGTCAAAAACATCTTAGTAGTCTAAAGAGGATACGATTAAGCTATGAGTCACTTTTGCCAGATGGCATTTGTCCAAGAATGAGCACAATTGGAACACTAATATTAGTTACAGAAATACATTCTTGGCCATAGGAAACCCAAAACATTCAGCTTCAGGGATGAATCCAAAACTACATTCAAACTGTGGATGTGAATCTACCGGCCAACTGTTGAACTATCCAGCTAAAGTTGAATCCTTTTTCCTTTCTCTGTCTTGACTTTATCAATTTGCTCTTTTTATTGAACCTAGAAATGAATTTTCAAGTTGAGCCCTCCTCCGAGGGAGGGAATATGAAATGTAAATAAATAAATAGTTTCATTGGATTTTGATAGATGAGGGCTGTAAACCATACTGTTTTTTGAACCATTCTTTTTCCATTTTGATCCCTGTGAGTTATTTTCCTCATATAGCTAAATATTTTCTTAGATGATATCAGGATAGAAAATACAGGTAGTCCTTAATTTACGACCAAAATTGTGCCCCAAATTTGTGTTGTTAATTTGTTAAGTGCATTTCTTGTTAAATTAGTAACATGCTTGTTAGATGATGATGATGATGATAGCAGGGTCTTAGCAACCATACAGAGACTGTCTCCAGAATGTTTTGTCCTTAAGCTGACTTTTGAAGTCTCCCAGTGATATATTTATTATTATTCTAATTAAATCCATCCATCTTGTTGGACATTGTTGGTTTTTTCTTTCACTTTTTCTTGCATGAAGACTCCCCTAAAGTATTATGTTGTTGTTGGACAGAGTCCACCTCACCATTACATTGTCTACTTTCTATCTTGAATTCTATTATACAAAATGAAGATTCCAGGAATAGTTGGAAAATGCTCATTGAATAGAAATAAACATTCTAATGGCTGCATGTACCAGCACTCAAAATCAAGAGAGAGGAGAGAATAGACTAGACTAGACTAGACTAGACTAGACTAGACTAGACTAGACTAGACTAGAATAGAATAGAATAGAATAGAATAGAATAGAATAGAAAAGAAATTAGGAAAGACTGAAAAGAATAGAATTAGGAAAGACTAGAATAGAACACAACAGAATAGAATAGAACAGAATAAAATAACAGAGTTGGAAGGGACCTTGGAGATTTTCTAGTCCAACCCTTTGCTTTGGCAGGAAACCCTACACCACTTCAGACAATGGTTATCCAATCTCTCCTTAAAAATTTCCAGAGTTGGAGCATTCACAATTTCTGAAGGCAAGCTTCCCCACTGATTAATTGTTCTGACTGTCAGGAAATTTCTCCTAAATTGCTTCTCTCCTTGATTAGTTTCCACCCATTGCTTCTTGTCCTGCCCTCTGGTGCTTTGGAGAATAGTTTGACTCCCTCTTCTTTGTGGCAGAAACCTGTAGGTTGCATAGAAATACAAAATATCCCCCCCTTAACGCCCGTACAATATAAATACAATTTGAAGCTTGCATACCTAGTCCATCCGTTTGAAAGTTTTTTGATAAAAACATGACAAGCCATTGAGAAAAGTGTAGGAATAGTCTCCTATAATCAAGCTTTGGGGAGACAAAAGAGGTCAAAACTGAGAAGAGCTTTTAAGTATAAATAAATAAATCAGCAGGCAGGAAATCAATGTTAAATGCAACCTTTGCCAAAAGTCTTCTAAAGGTGATGTGTAAGCCAGAAAAAACGGTTTAATTAAAGGAAGTGATGCCTTTATACGGACAACCAATAAACATGGCTGACAGTCGGAGCCCAGCTTTACGATTTGAGGAATTGAAAAATTTGTCCTAGTTTGCTAGAAACCACAAACCCAAACCCTACTCACCCTCTGTTAGTTGTTAGTTAAGGACCATAAAAAGTTATAGGTGGTATTCAGCAGGTTCTGACCAGTTCTGGAGAACCGGTAGCAGAAATTTTTAGTAGTTCGGAGAACTGGCAAATTCCACCTCTGACTGGCTGGGTCTTCTTTGGTTACCCTGCACAGGAGAACGGAGCTGGAAAGCGGGTTAGTGGGGTGGGGAGGGAATGGGGATTTTACATTATCCTTCCCCTGCTACGCCCACCAAGCCACATCCACAGAACCAATAGTAAAATTTTTGAATCCCACCACTGGCCCGCGGGCCTTGAGTTTGACACCCTTGACCTAGGTGAACTAGCAGGAGGCATTTTTAAGGTAGAAAGCCTTGCTTGAGATGACAGTAATGAGGAAAGAACAATACATGTGGTTTGAAAGACATTCCCAAGAACAGAATGGATGAAGGTGAGGATACGCCTATTCGCTGTGTCTGAAATATTCTAAATTTGTGATAGCGACTCCGGAACTAGCCCTTGCGTGACATTTTCAGGATTGCTGAGAGTCAGGTGGTGTACTAACACAATAAACATATACAGGATTTGGGGAAGATATTCTTTGAATACGTTATCTTTTAAATTCTTCATGTTCTGCTCTTAAATAAAACCCATATTTTCCAATAGCAATGGCAAGTTTTCTTTCAAGAAAGCTGGGAAGTAATATTACATCTCTGTTTGATAGGAGAACAAAACTGCCAGCATAAACTCCATTGCTGTTCTTGGCCCTACAGAGAAGAAAAAATATGGAAAATAAATTGGAAAGGTTAGGGGATGAGATGTGTCACAATTACAAGTAGCTATAAACCTCCAAGCAACATTGATGGAAAACCCTCTGAACTCTAAATTTTAGCACCAGAGAATGAGATGATTAAATGTATAAATTTGGACAATAAAGAGAGTGAACTAGGATTTTTCTCAAAATTGCATTTAGACTCGCTGCCAGAAGGTTTCCTATATTTTAAGGAGGGACGCGGGGAGGGAATTAACTTGTGTGACCCCTGTTCTTGGTGCTGAACGATATGAAATTGGCAATTATACTGAAAGACAAGGAAGATTGAGCCTGGGAATGAAATGAAAAAATATATATATATATTTTTAATGAACTACCCAGGCTGAGTTCCCAGATCTTAGTTTTGCATTTTAAGAAGACAAGAAAAAAATACATTAAATCTGTACACGTGTGCTTGAGAACGCTTCGGCACAGTGGCCCAAGCAACAGGTGAATGCTTCTTACAATAACTCTAAGAATCCTCTTGGAAATCTTTTGTCCCAAAGGTGCTTTTTCAGACGGCAAGTGGACTTTCTTGTTTTTTTATTTCTTTTGAAGATGTTTTGCTTCTCATCCAAGAAGCTTCTTCAGTTCTGACAGGATAGTGGGGAATGGAAGGATTTATATTTCTTGCAGACAGCTGGTCATTTGCATCCTTTTTAGAGGGTAGCACCTTTGGGACAACCGTGACCTGGATGACTGAGAATCTCTGCAGAGTTTTGGAAATCTTTTATTCAACCATTTCCTGGAAATAGAAATATGGTCCACACTAGCAACTGATATAACATGCAAATGCTGCTACTTCCAAAGTTTCTGCGGATATTGAAATAAACGCTTGAATTAAAAGGGGCATTATGTCTTGTTAAGGGGCATCTTTCTTCTGTTATTCTGCTCTTAGTTCTAGGTTGCTTCTCTCCTTGAGAAATAAAAAAAAAACTATTTAAAATATATAATTTAAATGATATCAAGAAGCTTAGAAAAATGACATCTGGAATGTGTGTGGACACGGGTGTGAGATGTTGGAATGTGTCTGCCTGTCATATGCATTTATTAGATACTATCTTACTTTTATTTAAAGTTCCTCTCACACATACGTGCTAGTCATTTTCAGCTCAGCTCTGCCCCCTAGAGCCAGAAACAACCACAAAGTCGAACGCTGTCTGAAGCCATCACCGTGGTCATGTGGCTGGCATAATGAAACATTGAAGGCACACAGAACGCTGTTGCCTTCCCACCAAAGTGGTCCCTATTTTTCTACTTTAATTTTTCACATGCTTTCAAACTGCTAGGTTGACAGAAGCTGGGACAAGTAACAGGAGCTCACTCCATTATGCTGTGCTAGGGATTTGAACCACCAAACTGCCGACCTTTCTGATTGACAAGCTCAGCGTCTTAGCCACTGAGCCACCATGTCTGTTAAGCTCACTCTAGTCTCAACATTTGTCCATTTTCCCCCCCAACAGCACTCTCTCTTCTATGGGCAAACTATATCAAAGCCATTTGAATACAATGGTTTATATACTGGGCATTGTTGGAGTTCAGGATTTAGTGACTGAAATTTTGCTGGCAACTGTGGCATCTTCAGAGATAAAGTGATCCTCTATGCAAACTACAAACAACAGGGGCTGACTGGACTTTTGTCTTTCTAGCCAGGTATCTTATCAGCAGACAGGTCTGTAGATGAGTTGATTTCTGGAGCAAGTTGATGAGGGCTGGTGTAACTGGTATGCCAGTATATTGATTTATATATCAAAGAATATTTGTAGCTCAGGGTTGAATTGTGGAGTCCTTGGTGCTCTCTAAGCTTGGCTGTTTTCTTGCATCTGCAAGAAAACTAGGTAATTTCATCAATGCAAGAGAGGAATAGGATTTGTTCTCTGTTTATATACAAGAGACTATGTAATAAATGTATGGTTGATATATTTATGTCATCTACATCCCACCCAGGCATGTCAATAGAGGTGCACAGTAGATTCAGGAAAAATGTGTCCTATCACATTCCATTTGTTGAAGTTTCCCACTTGAAACGACTTCAACCTTGATTGCAGCAGAACATGTTGACATTTCTAGAAAAAGTTGTAATAGATTGCCCTGAAAATACAAGTGGCTGCTGGCTTGAAATACTATTCAAAAGGGCTGTTCAATTTTGAGCTTTTTTTCATTTGGTGCAGGGAGATGGGAGTCAGTTAATCTAGGCCATTTATGAAGGACCTGTAATCTGAGTTTAATCAGTTTTCTAGGGAAGGAGGCTTTTAAATCTGTCGCTGAAGTTTGAGTTGATTAATGTGCCAGCTGATGCCATAAAAATGCAACAATTGGATCCTGTTGGCCATAATTTATTGTAACTTGGTAGGCAGGAATATGAATGGTTTGTGGAAAAGCTATTCAAGGTCATTTCAAGGCACACAGGATGAGCATGAAAAAAAACCTTCGTTCACTGGTGAAAAAACCAGTCACGACTCTGATGAGTTCATCTGTATGGATTAACACCTTTAAATGTACCTTTCATGTTTGTTTAGTACATGCTTGGTTTAAAAATATCGTTAAGCATGAATGTTCCCCTACAGAAAAATGGAATTTATACATATCCATTGCTAAGGGTAGACATGAATCTACCTAATGAGTTGAGCCCTGGGTTATTTTTTTTTTTTTTGCTGTTAGAACTGGGGAGGGGGCTTTCTGGTAGAGTGAGAGGTGGAACTAGATGACCTCCAAGGTCCCTTCTGACTCAGGGATTCCATAAGGGACTCCTGCTTGACCAAGGGGTTGGACTAGATGGCCCCCGAGGTCCCTTCCAACTCTGTCCTTCTATGAATCCATAGAGGCGACATTGGTAGAAGGTAAGAAAGATATTCACACCTTATGAGAGAAGCACAAACAAAAAAAAGCTTACATTGGTGCCATGTTCATCTTTAAATCCACAAACTCTTTGTAAAGGAAGCATTTTCTACCAAGGTTCTACCAGTCTGTGATCTGCTTACTCTTGTTTTATTAACTGACCAGAATTAGCCAGGTTCATAAAACAGGGTGAGTTATATTACAACCAAACAATTCACTAAATTGGAACCATCAAACCACGTTTTATTTCATGATTTAAAATAAAATAATAGACCCAGCTCCCCCAAATCCTCAAAAGGTTGTGTAACTCTAGCTGGAATGGGACTAGTGTTAAATATGAGCTTCAGCAGCCTTTAAGAGAAAAATCTCATTACATATATATCATTCCTATTACTATAATTGAAGAAGAAACTTTATGAAAAGTATTCGCTGACAGGTTTTCAGTGAATCATACGGCCCACATGCTATGGGTTGCTCACCATCTTGACCTACAGATGCAAATTTCCTCTCTAGGATCAGCGGTACCCTATGACTATGGACTTGTTCTTATGCCCTCACCACATACATTACTTTCCTGCATCAGTAAGTTTTGGAAGAGGTGTTCCTTCCCAGGTGGATTCCAGCAATGCGGCTTCTGCATCTCCAGTAGCTACTGGAATGGTGCTCCCAGTTTTTGTCACCACACTATAAAAAGTTGTTGAACTCTAAAAAAAAAAAAAAAAAAAACTGAAGAGAAGAACAACCAGGATGATTAGGGGACCGGAGGCTAAAACATATGATGAACGGTTGCAGGAACTGGGCATGGCTAGTCTAGTGAAGAGAAGGACCAGGGGAGACAGGATAGCAGTGTTCCTATATTTGAGGGGCTGGCACAGAGCGGGGGAAGGGGTCAAGATATTTTTCAAGGTACCCAAAGACAAGGAACAATGGATGGAAACTGAACAAGGAAAGATTCAACCTGGAAATGAGAAATGTTCTGACAGTGAGAGCAATCAACCGATGGAACACAAGATGCCTTCGGAAGTTGTGGGAGCTTCATCACTGGAAGCTTTCAAGAACAGACTGGACTGCCATCTGTCAGAAATGGTGTAGGATCTCCTGCTTGAGTGGGGGGTTGGACTAGATGATCTACAAGGTCCCTTCCAACTCTGTTAATCTGTATCTGTATTCTGTTTTGAATGAGCTTATGCTTGTTTCACTTTGCTTGCAAAGTGTCCTGCAAAGAGGCAAGGACAGCCCAGCTCCTACACTTCCGTTCTCTTTCATATGGCCTTGATTTCAGGCAGTGGAGATGCTGTTATAAATAGCTTGAAAGCTTTTCAATTTTCCTTGCTTCTTAATTAAGTTAACCTCCCAACCACATGACAAGCTATGGCTTTTGTCTCTTCTGACAACGTGTCGTCTTGTGCCGTCCTGTTGGCTCCAGATTCCACCAGCAACGAAGCACAGGAAGCTTCTCATAGGATGTTCCTTTTTCCCCCCAGAACATTTGCTGTAGTCTCGGCTCTGTAGTTGCTAATGAAAATGCTAAATAATACATGAGTGATAAGAAGCAGTGAGAAGTATAATATCCGAGGAAGCAAGAAGGACATTCTGAATTTAGAATTAGCTATAACAGAATAACAGGCCAACAGAGTTGGAAGGGACCTTGGAGGTCTTCTAGTCCAACCCTCTGCTCAAGCAGGAAACCCTATACCATTTCAGACAAATGCTTGTTTAATCTCTTCTTAAAAACCTCCGGTGTTGGAGCACCCACAAGTTCTGGAGGCAAGTTGTTTCACTGATTAATTGTTCCAACTGTCAGGAAATTTCTCTTTAGTTCTAGGTTGGTTCTCTCCTTGATTAGTTTCCATCCATTGTTTCTTGTCCTACCCTTGGGTCCTTTGGAGAATAGATTGACTCCCTCTTCTTTGGGGCAGCCCTTTAGATATTGGAATGCTGCAATTATGCCACCCCTAGTCCTTCTTTTCATTAAACTAGACATACCGAGTTCCAGCAAGCGTTCATCGTATATTTTAGCCTCCAGTCCCCTAATCATCCTTCTTGCTCTTCTCTGCACTTTTTCTAGTCTAAACATCTTTTTTATATCATGCTGAGCAAAACTGAATGTTATATTCCAAGCAGGGGTGGGATTCTACCAGTTCGCACCTATTCGCTAGAACCGGTTGTTAACCTTCTAAGCAGTTTGGAGAACTGGTTGTTAGAAGAAATTACTGTCCTAATCCTGTAAGGAAGGCAGGAAGGAAACATTCTGGTGTCGCTTACAGAAACTGCCTCTCTGTTAACCCTTATTACATTCTTGGCAGGATTAGACTTCCTTTCTTAGGAACATCTCTGGAGTTTTTTTCCCCTCCTTTGCTGGTACTTTGCTTGTGTGGAGTGACCATTCAAAGTTACAATGGCCCTGAAAAAAGTGACTTATGACCATTTTTCACACTTACAACTGTTGCAGCATCCCCACAGTCATGAGAGGCCAGGCGAGGAGATGCGTGCCTCGAAGTGAGTGATATTGAGTTGGCCACACCCAGCCAATAACATGACCATCAAGCCATGTCCACCCAGTCACACGTCCACCAAGCCACGCCCACCACCTAAGCCACACCCACAAAATAGGTTGTTAAAAAAATTGAATCCCACCCCTGATTCCAAGTGTGGTCTTACCAAGGCATTTGCTTATCAAAGCAAATATATCTTCATATTAAGACTGGATTGTCCCATTCTGTAGAAAAAGGCATAAGTATGAAGCTGGTCGAACCATTTTTCAGTGCCTCCCAATGCAAAGACTTAAAATCTTCGCATCTTGAAATGAAAGTTTCAGTATCTCAAACCATCAGGATGGCTTGTAAAAAAATTTCAGTGTCTCAAAACATCAGGACGGCTGTTGTAAAAAATTTAAAACCCGATGACACCATCAGTAAAATGCTGATAACATTCTGCAGTGGGTGGTTCTCTAGGAGATGAGATTATCCCCAGCGTTGTAAATTATGACAGACAGGGTTAGCTAGAGGAAAAAAGACAACTGGAGCCAGTGAGAGTTGAAAGCCACAAGTCATAAAATTGCCAAGTTTGGAGAGCTCTGTTTTAGATTGTTTAATTCTATATATTGTTGAGGAGGGGTTGTGCAGGGGAGTGGAACTACAAAAGGAAAAAAAAAGAAACAACATTAACTGTGATTTGCATTTTGGATGTGAGAAAGTTCACAGACACATGTACCCCAACAGTGTTTCAAAAACAGCTGTGAATGGCACTGATGCCCTTGTTATAGGTTCATACAGTCCATGTTACCAGGAGATTATCAAATTGTAGATCAAAGCATCATAGAACACAAGCTTGGAGGAGACTGAGATAAGGCTGAGAATCTCCCTATGCCAAAGTCTTATGAAACTCACAAGGAATTAAGCGTTTTTAGGATAGTGCTGAGGCTTACAGTGGCTCATGTGGTAGGATGCTAGGCTGACATGCAGCCCACGTTCGAGACCCAAGTGCTGCCATGGGGCAGGGTTGAGCTCCCATTCCTCACTCCAGCTCCTGCTAGGGATCTGAAAGGAATTCCCAGATGGGCATCCCCTGGTCAACAGTGATGCCACTGGCTTATCCTGTCAACCAGGAAGCACCTTGGGGCTTCTGTAACTAATGCTATGCTAGGACCATACTTTATCATAATGGCCAGGTTTCATGTCATATCCCCCCGCCCGCTCCAAAGCAATAATCTTTGCAAGAGGAAAAAAAAAATGTGTAGGAACAAATGAGAGTCAATTCTGCCAGAGATATTTTTTACAGAACGTTTAATAATATTCCCTTTCACCGACTATCTGTTGTCACTTCAAGATTACAGACAGATTCTGGATTCCATTTGTGTGGGTTGAATGTCAAACAAAGGAAGAGAAAAACAACGGAATTTGATTGGAGCAGACCGAGGGCAGTATGACAAGGTGGAAGCAGAAGGGTGGGAAGAAAAAGGGGAAATAAATGTGTGAATATACAAGCTGCATCTGGATGAACACAGTCTGCTTCTCTTTATTCTTGATGGCACACTTAGCAGTAACATTCAGAATCAAAACATGGATAAAAATATGTATTGTGAATTTTCTGGAAACTCATTGGCTGAGGGTGTGAGAAAGGGTGTGAGAAAGTTCTTAGTGGGTGAAATTTCATTCAGCTTTCTCGGCCTCTTATTCCTAAAACTACCAGCTGCACAGTGGTGGAATTCAAAATTTTTTTACTACTGGTTATGTGGGCATGGCTTAGTGGGTGTGACTTGGTGGGCGTGGCAAGGGAAGGATACTGCAAAATCCCCATTCCCTCCCCACCCCACTAACCTGCTTTCCAGCTCCCTTCTCCTGTGCAGGGCAACCAAAGATGACCCAGCCGATCAGCTGGGACTCGGAAGGCAGAGAAGAGATGGAGGCAGGGTGTGGTATTTTCCAGTTCTACTATTCAAAATTTCCGCTACTGGGTCTCCAGAACTGGTCAGAACCTGCTGAATACCACCTCTGCAGCCGTGTCTATCCATACGGTTCTGTCTTGTTTGAAAATGATGGTGTCATTTTGTTCAAAGGAAATATGATACTAGATGCCTCTAGATAATAATGTGAATACTGGGATTTGAGAAAAGGCCACAAAATCTATGTCATAGGAGGCACCAGAAGAATGTTGCAGACAGTATGACGAATTTGCTAAGACACACAAGTTCAAAGTCCACTTCAGTCTTTATTATTTTTTACAAAGAAACTGCAAGGAAGTTCTCCCCACTTCAAAGTCTTTGCAGTAAAAGGACCATGTGCCACATGGGACTATTGACAATGCAAGGAAGAAAGTGCATCAATGCAGTTGGAGATTTTTTTAAACAGCATTTGAGAAACAGATGGTGCAATGTGTGTGCTGCTGATCAGGTCTTTCGCCTTTTTATTCTTGTCTTACAGTTCCCACCATTTCAGATCTTTCCTATCGGGCCGCCAATAATTGGCTAAGGTCTGATTATACAAAAATAAATTGATTAATTGGGGAAAGGTCTTATATCAACCTTATGCTTTCCTAAGACAACTGCCCTCTTCCTCTTACGGATGCAGTGACAATCTAGCCAATGCACTGTAGATATGATGAATAAACCTAACCTTAATTATATTTAATCGTGTTGACATTATAATTAATATAATAAAATATAAACCTTGAAAACTAGACTCGATAGACTAGACTTCATGCGAACATTTAAACCTTCATTTTGTGGTTCAAGTCCAGCTTCAGTGATTTTTGTGAGTTTGGAACCGATCTCTGTTTCTCATAAGGCAACTCAGAAGGTAGGTGAAAGTGTCTGTGGCATTGTTGAAGGAGGACATATTGTGGATGGTAGCTTGAATACCTGGGGTTAAGGCAGGATATAAATCTAAGAAGTAAAAAAAACAACAACAACCCTGCTTTAAAATGTCCTTTAGATAATCCAAAAGCCAGTTGAGTTCCTTATTCATTTAAAGCTACTATATGAATTGTCCTTGTTTAACTACTCTCACAAAAACCATAACAGGCAAACCAAACTCCTAACGCTTCAGAAAATGAGTTCCTTTCCTCCACTAAATGATATTCTTCCATATTTTAGCTGAATTCACAGTAGACAGAACCCTCAAAGATAACTAATCACATCTATATCCCATCACAGAGAAAGATACAACACACAATTTGGCCAATTTGGCCTGTTCCCGACCCCCATTATCCTTTGCCTCTTTTTATTCATCAGTTAGCATTTCCAATAAATCAAGGAAGGGGAAAAAAAACTCTCCTAACTACATTTGTTCCATCAAATCGCCCTACCTCCTTTAAAAAATGTGCAGAAGAGACACATTGCAAGAAAAAGAAAAGCCAACGAGCTTCAAGATATGTGACCATCTACAGTGCCATTACATCTCCTTAAGCTGGTTAGTTTTCACGTGTTCTCAAAACAGTAAGTAAAATCCTTATAGTTAATCTCCAGAATGGAGTTGGAGAAACTCAGATTATATGGAGGGGTACAGCGCAATCCAATAATATCCATGTGAGTGAGAATATTATCCTCTGGTTGTCCCATGTCTTCTTCTGCCTCCTCAGTGGTGAGGGAATCTGAATTTTCTATCCTTCTCAAGACTCAATGTTTTAAAAACAGGCTCTCCTTCATCTCGCCTGCTGTTCCATTGTTTCCATTCAGTTCAATTGCCTCTAGGCCTTCATTCCTGTTGTCATCTTTCTCCATCCCTTCCTGCTGTTCTTTCTCCTCTTCTGCTTCCTCAGTTTCCTCTCCATTCAGGAGGTTCATGGTAGATAGGTGGCTGAGAAGCCGTCCTTCCTTGAAAGACTCAGCCAGTTCTTTGGCACAGCAAGAAGGTGTATTGGTTTCATAGGTACTATGAAAACTGTTGTAGTCAACCTCATAAAAGTCCTTCTCTAAGGTAAGGACAGGGGTGAAACGATGACCCCAAAGCACTTCTGTGTCCATGTAGGAACTGCGAGCCTGGCAAGTCATTCCTGTATGAGAGAAATTTTAAAAAAAACAGAGATTTAGTAGATCTAGTGAAAGAGTAACCTTCCCTGATACTACAATGGAAAAATATAATATGCATTTCCCTTTCTTTCTTTCCTTCCTTCCTTCCTTCCTTCCTTCCTTCCTTCCTTCCTTCCTTCCTTCCTTCCTTCCTTCCTTCCTTCCTCCCTCCCTCCCTCCCTCCCTCCCTCCCTCCTTCCTTCTTTCTTTCTTTCTTTCTTTCTTTCTTTCTTTCTTTCTTTCTTTCTTTCTTTCTTTCTTTCTTTTTTTCTACCAAAACATTTTACCACTGCTTCTCAAACTTAGAATAGAATGACAGAGTTGGAAGGGACCCTAGCGGTTTTCTAATCCAACCCTCTGCTTAGGCAGGAAACCCTATACCACTTCAGAAGAAATGGTTGTCCCACCACTTCTTAAAAACTTCCAGTGTTGGAGCATTCACAATTTCTGGAGGCAAGTTGTTCCACTGGTTAATTGTTCTCACTGTCGGGAAATTTCTCCTTAGTGCTAGGTTGCTTCTCTCCTTGGTTAGTTTCCATCTATTGCTTCTTGTCAATGGCAAACTACTTCTGAAAATCCTTGCAAAGAAAACTGCAGGGTCCAGTCACCAAGGATCAGACATGACTGAATTGGGGATGGGGAGAGGTGCCTATGAGTCTTGACATAATAACATCAAAGGTGTAGGTGAAGGAGAGAAAGAGGCTGGGGGTGGAGGCAAGAGAGGAATCAGCCTAGAATCATTACATTCCCACAAGCAGTCTGTGTCCAGCCTCTCTTGAATTCGGTTAATTCTTATTTAGCGTCAATTCAGCACTGTTAGTTGACTAGATTCTCGTGTATAGGCAAGAACAATAAATTAGCTCAGCTGTAACCTAACATTTGATCCTGATTCTTTGCACCTGACAAGAGACAGGCAAACCCATAGTAGGGCCCTTGCTGTAATATAAAACCGATTAATGTTTGCCTTCCTTTGCCATCCAAAGAAACCCTCCAAGGAGTTAAAAACCCTTACCAAAAGTCTGTGTTCCAAGGCCATTATTTGAAAATTGAAAGCAATAAATCTACGAGTGGCCAATTGTCAACAGAGGCTGTTCTGAAAGCTTGGAGAACAGCAAACAATAGCTGCCCCAAATTATACTTTTTAATGTTCTGTAATTGAATCAGCCAATGCATTCATTATGTAACTCAGACAAATTGGAACAAATAACCTAGACAAAGGGGAGCACACAAAGGGCACACGCAGCCTCTCTTTGTGTGTGCGTGTGTGTTGTTTTGCTTTTACAGGTAGTCCTCGACTTCAGAATCATAACCGAGCCCAACATTTCTGTTGTTAAGTGAGTTTTGTTCCATTTTGTGACCTTTCTTGTCAAGCAAATCACTACAGATGATAAGTTATTAACCTGGTTGTTAAGTGAATCTGGCAATCTCCCCATTGACTTTGCTTGTCAGAAGTCCACAAAAGGGGATCATGTGACTTTGGGACACAGTGACGGTCATAAATATGAACAAGTTGCTAAGCATTCAAATGTTGATCCCACGACTATGGGCACACTGTAACGGTTATATAAGTGCAAAAAATGATCATGTCACTTTTTTCAGTGCCATTGTAACTTTCAATGGTCACCAACTAAACCACCACTAAACCAACTGTTGGAAGTAGAGGACTACCTGTATAATGTCTTTTTCACCACCCTTCTTTGTAGCAAGGGGCTTTTCTATTTCACAGAAAACCACGAAGACAAGTGAAGTCATCAAATGTCAACACACACACATTCACAGACTTTGTTAAAAGATGTCCGTATTCCAAACGAACAGAGATTTCGAGACCACTTAAATATTCCACAACAAAGCTTTGCAAATTTGCCTTCGCTGAAATCTCTAAGTATTCTTTGGATGGTCAGATATTTGGCAGATCATCTGCCTGCTGACATTCAGATCCAGCATTTCACTAACATGATCTTCAAGGGATAGACAGCATGTGTGAAGTTCTTAGAGGGAGTAATTGGCACACAAAAATGATCCGGTAAGTGACTTAAGAATCCTCAACATGGCGCAAAAACCCATTTTCACTCCAAGGTAAATCCCAGTGAATCCAATGTGATTTTTCTCCTGGGTAAATTATATAAGACTTCAGCTTTAGTTCACCTTATGATTATACATTCATTTAAATAGCCTGGAAAGCTTTCTTTCCAATTACACTTCAAAAGCATGAAGGGCAGGTTTGAGAAAGCTGATTCTGAACAGCAAAATTAGAAAATGCATCCGCCAAGATTAATTTAAGATTGTTTTCTTTCTGACTCTGACATACTGATATAATGGTAGGTGGGGGTATTTCCACAGGACTATTGTTTGCATTCAAAGCTGTCCTGAGTGGACTTCTGCAAAAATCAAAATATTGACATCCAATCATGGTTTAAGTCTTGATGACCAAGAGAAGAATGTAAAAGAAGTCACCCAATCAACCTTGCTTCCTTGGCTATTATTCATTCTGGAACAACATTTTAGAGAATTGTTCATTAGAAACAAGACAATACATAATTTCCAAGTTAAACCTACTACTGGTTGACCTTTTCTGTATTCCTGGACATGGAATTATCCAAAGATTTCAGATAATGAAGGTTTTAAAAATCACTCAGAAGTAAACCAAGATTGAAACAGTTTCACCAAATAAAAGGAGAAGCAGCTGTCAGGACTGCTAAGAGGAGTCCATAGTTTAATCACTTATCACCAAAGACAGGCAGCTCAAGCTGATTCCAGCAAATGTCAAAGATACAATCTGCAATTAATGTCATCAGCAGACAAATGTTTTATTAATATTCCAGAATTCCAAAGAAATTAAAGTAATTGATTTGGACATAGCATTAACCTCTTTATGACCCACCCCAAAAAGTAATCGTGAGTTACAAATAATCATTCTGAAGGGCTGAGTTATGAACACCTTTGTTAAATAAATGGCTGATTTAATTTAGAATCCTGTTTAAAATAATGACCATGAGATGGTTCTATATTACTCACAAATAGATGTATCTTCTAGCTCATCCTAAAAATTGTTGGTCTTCACCAACCAGTAGACTGCCCAATTCATTAAATTAAATTTCAGTTCAGTAATGCATGTATGGCCAACAAAGAATGTTCTTCACACATTCCTACTTGGCATGAAATTATAAGTTATCTGTCTAGGATCATGAATACCTAGAACGAGGTTAGATATCTCCACAACTGTTTACTGTTCCCTAAAATGAGGAAATGAGGATGCTCAAATGATAATGTCCATTCCATTAAGTACTTTCCATTACTGGCTGAAGCCATGGTTGATTGAATTGAGCATGATACAGGAGTGTTTTTGGTTTGCAAGAGCTTGTCCTTGAAAAAGCCTGAAAACAAGAAATTTTGAGGGGGAAGATCCAGTGAATTAAGTATAAATAGCAGACCAGCTAATCACAAGAGTAACTGTCTCAATATTTGTGATGGTAGGTGGAAAAGACTTTTAAGAGATGGGATGATGAGGTGTTCCTTAGAGAATAGTCAGGTAAGGGAAAGCCTCACCTATAATGGTGGGGGCAAGGGTCTCAAAAGGGACCCTCCCCAGTTTCTTGAGCTATAAAAGGACAGTGGGAGAATTGTACTTTCAGACATGCAAGATTCTACTAATGTAGCTTTGCAATAAAGTAGAATTAGATTATCTGGCCATGCATTCTGCCTAAAGTTCACAATATTACTATTCTTTTCATTTTGGTTGACATGTGGCTGGGTTGGATTTGGCTTTAATGCCAGGAGAATGAGAGAGATGGGTGGTCTAGAAACATGATAGATAGATAGATAGATAGATAGATAGATAGATAGATAGATAGATAGATAGATAGATAGATAGATGATAGGTAGCTAGCTAGCTAGATATTTAGATAGATAGATCGATAGATAGATAGATAGATACCTAGATAGATGATAGGTAGCTAGGTAGATAGATAGATAGATAGATAGATAGATAGATAGATAGATAGATAGATAGATAGATAGCAATAGCACTTAGACTTATATACCGCTTTATAGTGCTCTACAGTCCTCTCTAAGCCGTTTACAGAGTCAGCAGATTGCCCCCAACAATTTGGATCCTCATTTTACCCACCTCAGAAGGATGCAAGGCTGAGAAAACCTTGAGCCTGGTGAGATTTGAACTGCCAATTGCAGATAGATAGATAGATAGATAGATAGATAGATAGATAGATAGATAGATAGATAGATAGATAGATAGATAGATAGATAGATAGGCAGGCAGGCAGGCAGGCAGGCAGGCAGGCAGGCAGGCAGGCAGGCAGGCAGACAGACAGACAGACAGACAGGACATGGAGAGATAGATAAAAAATGTGGAGCCATTACAAAAAGATATCAGTCCTAAGAAAGTATAATCCCCCTGGATTGTGAATCGAAATAGAGAAAGGCTTTGTCAGATTTTAAAGTTTCCATTACAATACATTAACTCCAAGATGACTCTAAACAGCTTCAGCAGTTAAAAGAAACAACCATATATAAAAACTGTCATCTATGGAACAACATCACACCCAATCAGATCACATCCAACTCAAGGCCTGGAAATTCTCTGGTACTAACCAAAGCCCACCCTGTTTAGTTTTGGAGATCAGTGAGGGGTAGGTTCTGTCTTCTGCAAAGCCAATAATTGACCATAAAGGTAAAAAAAAAGATAGTGTTTTAGTTTATTAATGCATTATTGTGATGCCTCTCTGTCAACTAAAAAGATACTCCTTTGGTCTTTTTAGCTGCCAGAAAAAGGGAGTGGGGGGGAAACAGTGCATTCCTTATCTAGGTGATTCCTAGATAATCACCTGGAGTGCAAAAAAATTACTGGAGAATGATTGATGACTCTTGGGGATGGATGTGTCCCATTGGAGAATACACATCCAGGGAGTGGGAGGAAGACCAGGATCAAGGGGGAAATGAATGATGTATTTTAGTATCAGCTGCATCCAGCTAACACCAATATGGCCTCTTCCAATAAAACAATTTTCTTTTCTCTGAGATGCGGCTAGAGACTTATGATTTGAATGGGGGTGGATTTGTCAGAATCCTCACACTCCCAACTTCCAGAATCTGAACATTTGACATCCCCATTATCAAAAAGCATTCCATGAAACACACATATCGTCATGCTGGCCATGTGACCACAGAAGGGTCTTTGGACAGCGCTGGCTACCACAGCTAAGAAACAGAGATGAGCACTGGCCCCCTAGAGTTGGACACCACTGGACAGGGGAAATCTTCACCTTTACCTTTTAGGAAAACCAGCCCCCACCATCTGAAGCTCTTACCTGTTGCTTCCACCATCCCTTCTAAAATGACGACAATTTCAAACTCTTCCTTCTCCAGCCGGGCACGTGACATCTCCCAAAAGGGACTCTTCTCATTGATTTCATGCGAAATGATGAGTGGGGATACCAAAAACAGCCTGTCATCCCCTGTGTCAAATCCCACATTGATGTCCGTTTGGTTCAAGGGGATGAATTCCCCTTCTTTGGTCTGTTTGGATTTAATCATCTTGGCTCGAATAGATGCTTCTACAATGTGGGAATTCCTTAGATCTCCAACCCGAAACATGAGACACAATTTCTCATCCCGGATTGAAATCACAGCATTGTAGGAGAACATGAGAGTCTCTGCCCTCTTCTTTGGTTGACTGATCTTCACAAACATGCACCCCACCATGAAAGCATTGACTATGGAGCCCAGGATTGCTTGGACCAAAAGCAATATGATGCCCTCAGGACATTTCTCAGTGATCACCCTATGGCCATAACCAATGGTGGTCTCTGTCTCAATGGAAAACAGAAAGGCAGAGACAAACCCACTGAGGTTGTCAACACAAGGGATCCAGTCTTCATCTTCCGCATGGTCTAAATCTCCCCGGATGTAGGCGATGAGCCACCAAATGAAACCAAAAAACAACCAAGTGATGGTGTAAACCATGGTAAACACAAGCAGGTTAAAGCGCCACTTGAGATCCACCAAAGTGGTAAAAAGATCACTGAGATATCGGTAGGTTTCCTGGACGTTTCCATGATGAACGTTGCACTTGCCCGTTTTTTCCATGTACCTCTGGCGTGGTTTCTTGTTTTCAGCTACCAAAAGACGCGTTCGATCTGTGGCAATTGGGACATCATCCCGGGCTTGTTTGGGAATCTTCTTTTGCTCTCTGGGGGTGACGCCAATTTCCATATCTTGATTCATGAAGATCCTTGAATCTCCGGCCATGGTTGGGCTACAGAACAGGAAAAAAACATTATACAGTAACTCTACCTTATCAAAATAAGCAGAATTCTTTTCCTCAGCCTACTTGTCTCTTGATATTTGTGACTGCAAGCCACATGGGCTGATAATGATGTGAACTGACATCCAAAACATTTGCAAAACAGCAGTTCAGGCAAAGTGGATCCACATCTTTTGATGAGTGTTCTAGGGCATTTATAGTACATTTTCATGGGCACATTTTCATCACCATGATTCACTTTATCCATAAAATAATCTCCACCTCCCTGTTTTGGTTCCTTAACTTTACCAACTGAAGTGTCAAAATTACCCCCTTTCCCCCACCCCCACAAAAAACCCTACCCATATTTATTCAGTAAAGTTGCACGAGACATTTGAAAGAAGCAATTTGCAAAATGCATTAGCCAGAACAAAAGGTATCTCAGAATTTTTTTGCAAAGATTGAATGGTGGCTTTGAAAATTCTTCCTAGTTATCTCCATGGGGATGTACATGGATAGACACTTTGCAGCATTGGTGGTTCCAATGGAAGTCCTATCTAACCACATAACCGCATATGCTCAGGCTTTTTAGCTATCCAGCTGTCTACTATCTAGCTATCATCTACCATCCATCCATCCTTCCACCCAGTCAATTTGTCCATATAAATTGGAGACAGGGGCCTCCAATCCTCAGTCCGTGGATGGCACTGGGCCTCCGCATGCCAGAAATTGTGCCATGAAAACAAGTGAAGCCCCATCCGTGGGATACAGGCAGTAGATGAAGCCACGCCCACTCCGGTCCATGGAAAAACTTCTCTCCACGGAACCGGTCCCTGATACCCAAAAGGTTGGGGGCCACTGCTCTGAGAGGCAAACAACCATAAAAATAATTGGTAAACAGTTAAAATAGAATGCAAAAAAGAAATTAAATAGAATTAATGTCGGTTCTTTGAGATAGGCCAAATCAAGAAAGAGACAGCAAGGATTATAAGAATGCTGCTTTATTGCTATAGGGTTATTTTGAAATTCTTTCTCATGCGTTCTCCTGTCCCTGGATTGTTTCTTTTATTTTATTTTTCTGAATACATTCTTCAAACTTATCTTATTTATACACAAGATAGGTGCAAATGAATGTTTAACTCTCCCCCCCACTCCCGTCCATTTCTCCTCCTGTAAGCGAGCAGTGTTTGAAAAAAAAAAAACAGGAGATTTTGCACTTATTAATGGAATCCTTTTATTTTTCTGATAAAAAGAAATCCTGTTATGAAACCTTTCATTTATCTTTGGACAAAAGTGGAGCTCCTGTGGAGAACTACTCACCAGCCCCCATGTACTTTACACACACAGAGAGAGAGACACATGGATATACACAGACACAGACCCAGACACAGACAAAGAGCACAAATCCTAGGAAAACCTAACCAACTCTCTTAATTCTCTGTCTTTGATCTTATAAACCGATGGCTAGGATTCAAGATGAAGCAATATAACTAAGCTACATAAAGTAATATAATTATAGAAATCTATTTTTGAAAAGTACAAATAAATACCCAAGTCAAACGGTAGAAGAACCAAGGAGAATGAACAGATACCAGTGTATCTCACCAAAGTCAGAACTAGAAATAAATCTCGGGGCCTCCAAAAGAAAAGCAAGCGTTGGTTTTAACCCAACTTCTTCAGTTTATTGAAACTTTTCCTTTCAAAACCTAAAGCCAGGAAATTTTCTATTCATGCTTAGCTTTCTTAGAACCAGATTTTCAAAAGAATGCAGAGATTTGGTAAGATATTTGCAGCTGAATTTCTTCTGCACCATTATTTTCAGTGGGATAAAAATGAACTTTTCCCTCCCCCCATTTGGAATTATGGCAAGAAAATGAATTCTGTTAAATTGCTACTGGGAATTCTGGAATTTGTAGAACTTCAAATTATTTGGAGGAGCCCAGAATGGAGGACGAAAGACTCGAGCTGTTTGTCACTATTTTTTACTTATTTTAAAAACCGAGCTATGTAACCATCCCAATATTGCTATTACAGAGCATCAAAATAGAGTTGGAGAATTGCTGGAGAAATCAAGAGAAGACACACTGAGGAAGGGAATGTATTGTCCAGCTGCCATTTTATCAGGCTGCTTCATCAGCTTCCTTAAAAGCCCAGCAAATGTGTTATCATCTCTTCAGTTTAAGCTGATCATGAGCTGGACTGCAAGAATTGTAAAATCTTGCATTGAATTGTGACGGATGCCAACTGCACAGCTTCCAGCAAGAGCTAAAGTCCTTTTTCTTTTCTTTTTACCACCCTGTAATCCCTTGCTTTGGGGTGGGGTCAGGGTGACTGAATGGAACTGAGCATTTACTGACCAGATGCCCTTCCTGACACCTATGCTGGGTTTACAGCAGATATTTTATCTTTGCTCCCTGATAGAGAAACATCTGCCGCTGCCTAGGATTGAATTCTCAACCTTCCGAGTAAGATATGATGTCTTCAACTATGGGCCACTGTGTTGCTCAAGAACTGAAGTCCAATTGCAACATCAAGGAAGGATAGTACAGATCCTGCAGAAAACAGGATCAGCAATTTTCCAACCATATTTTGCTCGGGTTAAAAAGAAAACCTTGAAAACTCTTCACGGTAAAATAAGTTACCAATCTGATTTGAAGTGAAAAATTGAACTGACTCTGAGAGTAATGCCAGGCAAAGTATATAGAGAAATATTCCTTACCTCAATATGAGAGGAAGTGTGATACAAGACATAGGATATTGGCTTAGTCTTTTAAACTCCTGAATTTTCCGCTTGTCCAAGTCATTAAAGTCCTAAGTAGACTTAATCTGATCATTCCTTCCTTAGCCTCCCTTCGGCGGCTGTGAAGACAAGAACAGGAGATTGCAAACTCTTAAAGAGCTGGACGTAGGCGCTATTGATTACTGAACCTAATGTCTGAGTGTGTAATGTGCTTTGATTTCTCACATAAAAATAATTGAAGTGTGAAGCAATACCAGATAAAACAAATTGGATACAAGTACATAGAAGACAGAGACGTATGAAAAAGAGCCATGCAAGACATAGATTTCATTTCTTTTTAACAAGCCCTGTGTCAGCCTATCATTTCTGGTTAAGAAATGCCATCTGATCACCACCGACTACTTCCTTTGAGATAGAAGAGCAGAATGTTTTTGGCTCCAATAAGCCAGTCCTTGCTTCATGATCGATCACTTAACATCCATTTGAAGCTACAGTATAAATGTAACTTGTGGTTATGGAACTTGTGACTCTGTGCTGACATATTGGCCCTATGTCAAGGATCACCTGTAGGGAACAATGCTGAGAATTCTACTTCCATAACCTCTGCAAAATCAAGGTTTCCCACTTATAAATGAAGTCCTTTAAGCCTGTGCTCAATTACCAAGGAGAAAGCTCCCTTACATACAGAACAATACAATGGTAACTCGTCGTGGCTCAGTGGCTAAGACGCTGTGCTTGTCGATCAGAAAGGTTGACAGTTTGGCAGTTTGAAACCCCAGTGCCGCATAATGGAGTGAGCTCCCGTTACTTGTCCCAGCTTCTCCAACCTAGCAGTTCAAAAGCATGTAAAAAGGCAAGTAGAAAAATAGGGACCACTTTGGTGGGAAGGTAACAGCGTTCTGTGCGCCTTCAGTGTTTAGTCATGCCGGCCACATGACCACGGAGACGTCTTCAGACAGCACTGGCTCTTCTGCTTTGTAATGGAGGTGAGCACTGCCCCCTAGAGCCAGAAATGACTACCACGTATGTGCCAGGGGGACCTTTATCTTTACCTTAGCTCCACTTAGTAGATGAGGTTGAAATGGGGAGATCCACATGGCCTTCACGGTGAACCATAATATGATTTGATTTGTTTGAGCATAGTCGGTGACACAGAGACATCAACTGACTGATGTTCACAAGTTTATGATGCCATGGATCTTCCTTCGGGAACACAGGCACAGAGCTGAATTTTAAGTGATCGTGCCAAGTTTATAAAATGCCAACTTGTATTTTTCTTGGGTTATTAGTGGTGATCTATTATGCAGCTCACTTCAGGGGAAGGCAGGATATTTGTCAAGTTAATTAATCGGTAAACAAGCTTTGTTTAGTAGAAGCCAATTCAAAAATATTCTCTCTCTCTCTGTTTTTTCCCCCTGGGAAAACCTGATTGCCAAAATGATAGACTGATTTCCCACCCCCTGAAATACAGGGGGAAAAAAGGGATTTCCCCCCAAAAGATTATAATATATCAGGCAATCTGTGAGCCTGTTTATTATCGTGCAGAATTCATCAACCACAGAGGTTAGTTGTTGTTTTTCTGAGCCACTCCTACCTTTGTAATACAGAATAGAACAACAGAATAATTATATCACTTTTATGCACAAAGTCACTTGTTCCTTTTGGACGGACTGCAAAATTGGCAGTAGCTGAAAATGGAGATGGGAAGGCCAGTTTTCTCCCTCTTATCAAGTACACAGAGAGGGTTTTTATCAGCTTTCCTCCTATCACAACCCTCCTTACTCACATTCCAAAGGGGGTTGGTTAGGAATGACCTTTAAAAAGGCCCAACATTTCATTCAAGGTGAATGAGCTAAATCCAGATGGAGCTGCTACTGGTCCATCTGTGCAGTTGCAGAGAAAGTTCCAGCATTTAGACCACTGACAAAAATGTGATCCCAATGATAATAAGCAGACAAAGATTCAGCTGGATGAATTATTTTCTTCGTACTTAATGGCCGTCTCAAACCTGCTGCCGAATTGCAAAAATTAATGCAATTTAAGAGAGGAAGTAATTAAATATATGGAGAATAATCATACTAGCTGGAGCGCATTTACAAGATTCAGTTTGGATTGAATCAAATTTAGAGTCTGTCAACACCTTGCCCCTATCTTGAAGAGCGCCTGTCTCTCCCAGCACCACAGTCCAGAACCAAATGTAGCCCTTAGTGTGACAAGCAGCAGATCCTTGGCATGAAAAATAATGGGCAGCAGACCATGGTCAGGGCAGAAACCCAAGAGACTGTTTTGCAGGGAGGTTGAATGTTGGGCCATTATGGTTTGACCAGTTCTCAAAGGATCCAAAACTTTCTCAACTTTACTTGGAGAACTGATGTCAGACTTTAGGCAAGGAAAAAATGGTACACTTTTCTCCAGTGTTAGTGTTCCAACTAACAAACTCCAGGCCAATAAACTCTGAGACAGGCATTTTCTCAAAGTTCCATTTTGATAGTTCTGGGTTTTCCCTTCCCAAAAGAAAAGCAAACATCCAACTCCTGCACCCATCAGTCCATCACATGGCCCAATCAAATGTCATCCCCACTGTAGACTTTCCTCCAGTCACTGCCCTCCAGGTGCAGGGTAACATGTCCTTGACTTTCTGAGAAAGAATGTTGCTGGGTCTAATCTTCCATCTTTCTATGAAATCCCCCCTCCCAGATTCCCAGGCACTGAATGTGGCAGCCTCAAAGCTTCCAAGTAAAAATGGCTTCCAAGGCTGACATCCGGTGGATTTTCTTCTGTCTAAAAAAAAACCCCACACAAGAATAGCAGATTCAGGATCACATGATATTAAGAATGGGCAGAACTTTAGTCCAAAAAATATTCAGCCAGGACAAAAATCAACTGATTATCTGCCCATGGTAACCTGGATCAGTTTTATAATGTGTATGGAACAACTAAAACTTACTTCTTTGAACACCTCAGAAAAATATATTTTGCACTAATTAGACTTTGTAGGGTAATTATTTCACATATAATAAATGAACTTCTTTTAAATATACTCTACTGAGAGTTGAGAAGCAAAAAAAAGCTGGCAAATTTATCCCGTTTTGGCAGTGGGTTGAAAAGCTGCCATATTTGTTCTGACCAGTTGGTCTTTCCAGATAAAATCGACTGGAATTTTAGAGTTGGAGGGATTTCAGGGACAATTAAAGATGATCTGGAATATAATCAAAGCATCTCTCTCGCGTGGCTGTCCAGCTTTGCTTACATACATCCGATGAAAGACTGCTGACTGGTTTTGGTACAGTGGAAGTCTCTTCTATTGCCAAACTGCCCGTGCTGTTTGAAAATTGTGTAAAAAAATTCTCTGCATTTCTGTCCTTTTGAGCAACAGAACTAGAGGTGGTATTCAGCAGGTTCTGAGCAGTTCTGGAGAATCGGTAGTGGAAATTTTTAGTAGTTCGGAGAACCGTCAAACACCACCTCTGACTGGCCCCACCCCCATCTATTCTCCACCTCCTGAGTCCCAGCTGATCGGCTGGGTCTCCTTTTGTTGCCCTGCACAGGAGAACGGAGCTGGAAAGCAGGTTAGTGGGGTGGAGAGGGAATGGGTGTTTTGCAGTATCCTTCCCTTGCTACGCCCACCAAGCCACGCCCACAGAACCTGTAGTAAAAAGTTTTTGAATCTCACCACTGAACAAAACAGAGCTGGATTTTTATCCTCATTAAAGAAGGCACTCGTGGATGTTTTAAGATCATAATCGTATCTCGTTTGATAGTTTCTTCTCAGGCTAAAACTAGGATGGCAGCCTTTGGGTGGCCAACAACAACACTGTTTGGAAGAATGGGCACATGTTTTTGTGTGAACACAATGACATAGAGTTGGTGAGGATCACTTCACATTTGTGGACAAGCCCAAGACAGGGTTCAGGATAGCCGGATTCCTGCAGCATGCTAAACATACGTGGATCTGCTTGGTTCCAGCATCAGCTGGTCATTACAATTTGTACCTAGCTGCTGCGAATAAAATATCACCATTTAATAAAAATAAGAGTGCTCAATTATGGGATGCAACAGAGCAGAATATAAGAACCTTTCCAGTTTCTCTGCATAATTTCTAATTTGCCAATTCTGTGCTACCTTTTGTACAATGCACCATACCACAAATTAAGTTTGGATACTAATTCCTTCTTATAGTATAGTTTTTATGCAGTTATACCTCTTGTTTTTCTGTTATATGGATATATGTCATAGTTCTGGGGTGCAATGGCTCAGCGGCTAAAGGCACTGAGCTTGTCAGCTGGAAGTTGTAAGCTGGAAGCTGACAGCCCAGGTTTGAGACCTGAGTGCTGCACGACAGGGCAAGTTCCTGTTACTTACTCCAGCTCCTGAACACCTACCAGTTTGAAAGCATGCAAATACGAGTAGATAAATAGGTACCACTTTAGTGGGAAGGAAACAGTGTTCTGTGCACCTCAGTATATAGTCATGTTGGCCATGGAAGCATCTTCAGACAATGTTGGCTCCCTCAACTAGGAAATGGATGTGAGCACTGTCCCTTAGAGCAGGGATCCCCAACACCTGGCTCGTGGCATGCCACAAACTAGGGCATGCAAACAAGCAAATCCCCACCCATGAGATGCAGGAAGCACACAAAACCTCGCCTCCTCAGATCCATGGAAGAACCTCTCTCTGTGGAACTGGTCCCTGGTGCCCAAAAGGTTGGGGGCCACTCCCCTAGAGTCAGACATGACTAGACAGCATAAACCTTTTATGCCATAGTTCTCCTATTAGATATTTTACGGTACCTGGTCTTATGGCTGTAATAAACTGATTGATTGGATTATAGTTTCTATTCAGAATTTAATCTTGGTTCAGAACAAAAGCTAATGGAAATTGCTTCAAGTCCATCTTTTAGAGCTTGTTGGGATTTTCTTTGTTTGGTTTGTTACCTTGGTAGTAGCAGTTTCTGAAAGAGGAGAGAGACAAATGAATGCCAGCTTACAATGAAATCCCAGGTCTCACAAAGAGTGGAACTGATGAAAGCAGCCAGGTAGTCTCCCACCTCTTTTAATAGGACTCCAACTGATAAATGCTGGTTTCCCTGCAATGTGACACAGGTAGTTTTCAAGTTATGACCCATAATTAAGACCTGAAAACGTATCATTAAGCGGAGCAGTCGTTGAACGAAACATCACATTCCCTGCCAGTTTCTCCCTAGGCTTTGCTTGTTGGAAACTGGCTGGGAAGGCTACAAATGATGACTCCATGTTTCCAGGATGGTGTAACCCTGGTCAATATGAACCCATTTCCAAGCGTTTGGATCACAATTGCATGCCCACAAGAATGTTGCAGCATAAATGCAGGGACTGGTCATAAGTCCCTTTTTCTCCATGTCAGTATTGACAATACTCTGAATAAACAGTGATCCTTTGCTTTAATCTGATCTTTCTTGTCTCTCACACACTTTTGGCCAACATCTTTTGCTGTCTCTGCTGCAAATTCCACAGAATGTTTAGTTCAAAAGAGACCTTTTACATCTCCCATCCTTTTTGGCTAGTTTAACTGTGCTCCGAAAGATTCTTCTGGACTGGATTATCCCAATAAAAAAGGATATTAATTTCAATGGGATTTAAGTAGCACCTCCCCAGACTAAGCAATAATTCATTTCTTCAACTGAAAATGAGTGGGATCTAAATTCTGCCTCCTGATCTGCAAGCGTAGGAACCATCAAGTGTATTTTCACCACATTTAGGTCAGCCTTTGGCCATTAACTCACTGGCTTCAAAGCAATAGATTGGTCCAGCTGGTGAAAAAGCCAACTAGCACTACATGTGGGCTGCAGTGGACACCCTGCTGAAGAAGATCCCTTCTTGATAAGTGAAAGAGATAAACCTATCTTAGATGCACAAGGCTGATGCTTTCAATCAGGGGTGTCAAAGTTGATTTCACTGAGGGTCGCATCAGGGTTGTGTTTGACCTCGCGGGATAAGGATGGTGTGGCCAGGATGGGCATGGCTACTTCAACGTCACTTATGTTGAGGGTGCCTGTGATGGCCCAAGTGCCCTACCAGTAAAAATGGGCTCCCAAGCTCTGTTTTTGGCTATGATGGCCTCCTGCAACACTCTGCCAGTGAAAACAGAGCTCGGGAGGGCTGTGTTCCTGAGCTCCATTTTCACTGGCAGAGGCACCATGGATCGGTCCTTCCCTGTTCCCACAGTGGCCCACAGGTCAGATCTAAGCACCCCATGGGCCAGATCTTAAGTTTGACTCCCCTGTTTTAGATGATGCAATGGGTTGTGTGGGATGTTGAGGCAAAACTTCCCCTTGCAACGGTCTTGACCCATTCACCTGCTTCTTTGAACTTCGGGTGTGCAGCTCTCTCTGAAATAGTATCTGTGTGCCCAGAGCCATTTTGGTACCACAGAATCGGGCCTAGAATTTGGCTACCAAGATGGCCTTCTTGATGATACGCATGCTGCTATCATAGGCTGGATGCAGTCGCTCAGTGGCTAAGATGCTGAGCTTGTCCATCAGAAAGGTTAGCAAGTTCAGCGGTTCGAATCCCTAGCACCGCGTAACGAAGTGAGCTCCCGTTACTTGTCCCAGCTTCTGCCAACTTAGCAGTTCAAAAGCATGTAAAAATGCAAGTAGAAAAATAGGGACCACTTTAGTGGGAAGGGAACAGCATTCCGTGCGCCTTCGGCATTTAGTCACACCAGCCACATGACCACAGAGACGTCTTCAGACAGCGCTGGCTCTTCGGCTTTGTAACAGAGATGAGCACCGCCCCCCTAGAGCCAGAAACAAGTAGCACATATGTGCGAGGGGAATCTTTACCTTTATTTCTCATGGGCTGGAAGAAGACTATCCGGGAGCAACAGATGTTTCATCTGCCTCAAGCACAGCCTTCCTTTAAGTGTAGGTCTTTTTGATCACTCTTGACAGGTAAGGCCAGAATGGAGAAGACAGAACCTATGAACATGCTTCAATGCTTGTCCAGGACTAAAGCCATTGCCCATAATTTGGTATCCTCTATATGTGCTGGAGCTGAAACTTCCTAAATTTCAGGGCTCCACTACTTAATAGATGGACCTAGGCTAAGGTTTTGGATAGCTGACTATGATAAAACCCCTTATTAGTGTTTATAAAGCCACAGTATCTAACAAAATAGCATGGAACTGTCCATAACAACAAAATGCAGGTAACCTAATAAAACCAGCATTTCACAAAGAAATATTACTGTACAAGTCACCAAAAGATTCTTTTTTAAGGAAGGAATTCTCCTCCTGAGATATTTATTATCAGATTCTAGTTTATGATGACAGAAATGATGAGTTTTTCCCAACCATAGATAAAATTCCTTGAATTCTGGCTATCCTCAACTGAAGAGAGGAAAACAATCTTCTCGCTTGGGGTAACGCCTCATTAGATCTTCCAAGGCAGGGTTTGTTTGTTTAGCACAAAAGAGGCATTTAGAGGCTGCTGATGCTTCCTATAGTTATGTGACCTCTTTAAAAAAATTCCCCTTGTGCATATTAAAATATATATATCTATTTTTCTAGGCATGTTCACCAGAAGAAATACCCACACAAGACGGAAGTTATGGGGAACAGACTTGTGGGGTTTAGGAATGGTTAAATTCCTTTGATTGGGAGATGCCTTCTTTAAAAAAAAAAAAATCAAATTCTCCTATATGTAATTAAGGAGGACTTGGATTCAAACAAATCACATACGTCTGTGTAATGCTTGATATTTTTAAATTGGGCCAGTTTTGAGGCAATTAGAAAGGTTAACATGGAACAAATGCGAAATTCAAACAAGCAATTAACTATAATTTCATCGGTGAGTGTGAGAGCATTCAGGCGAGATCAAAAGCAACGTGGAAACACTGGGTCAAAGAGACACTTGGAAAACATTCTTGAATGTCAGTTTGAATTCGGATATTCAGATTAAAACATTCTTTAGGCCAGAGAGAAATTGCCATGGTCCTTCCACTTCCTTTCAAAATGAGTCAAACTTGAATAGAAAATTCATATCCCTACACCTTGTCCAGAATCTACAACACTGACCTCATCTTGCAGGCTTAAAACAAAACAGAATATGTGTGATTCCCATTGTGCAAAAATTGCATCTCACCTAACACGTTGCACATTTCTCATTAAACAGTAGCTGCATTTCAAACCCACTGACACCCCCGCCCGCCCCTTTCTTCACTTACCCCCATCCTTTCACCAAGGCAAAATCCAGAATAACTTCTGATACTTTTCACATCGCTTGCCCTCCCCGACTCTAGCACCCTCAGCCAGAAGTTAGATGTTCTTCTCTTTCTTCTTTTTAAGGGGCTGACCAGGTTCTCCTCTGACAAGTGGACAACCTGAAAGCAAGATCCTTGGTATCTTCTACCATCCTTCTCTTCTTCTTGGAACCGCCTGTTTTTCTCAACCTCCAGAAACATGAAATCAACCCCAAACAAGCGGGTGGGAGAAGCCAACTTACCTGACAAGGAAGGTAACGGAGGAGACCCTCCGGGAGCAGCTCTTGGTGAAACCACTGGAGAATTAAAGTCCAACTTATTCTGTGAAGGTCTGACCCATGCCATGGTCACCAGAAAGGCGTAGGGGTCTTCCCATCCCAGCCTCTTCCTGGCCTTCCCTCTTTCTCCCTGCTCGCTGTAACAAAAGATACAGGCAGAGCCTCTGTGCACGCCCCCTCTTCTTAACCATGCCTTGTTCTCTCAGTTAGAAATGTTCGGCTTCCTCTCGATCTTCTCAGACGCCTGTTAAATTTCCCTCCCTGAGCCTTAGTAGCTGCTGCCGCTACTACTTCCCTCTCCATCTGGTAGAGTACAAATGAATTCTCCGTGTATTACAGCTATTTAAAGGGGTGGAAGGAAGAGAAGGAAGGGAGATGGGCTCCATGTGACCGGAGCATCATCTGTTCTGAATGAACAAGAAGGGAAAAGGAAAGGTGGAGGAAGAGAGGGAGAGAAAGCAGGGGAAGGAGGGGCTGAGATAGAGGCTTAAGGTTGGCTTCCTGGGCTGCACAAATAGGACGAATATGGGGCAGGCAGCACCAGGAGAGAGCAGCATCGATCCCCCCTTGAGAAAACACAGGTGCTTATTCTTTCACGTGGAGTCTTCCCGAGGGTCAAGACTTGCATCTTCAAGCACCTCCAACCGTCTCCTTCGCTCTGTGCTGCCCAGCTCTAGTTCGGTTTTCTTTTGACAGCGGTTGTTGCTTGGCTCTACTTAGCAGGAGAGTCTGTGGAAAAAAACAAAGCAGGAGGGGAAGCTGAAGGCTTACACAGTGCACGGAAAAGAATGTAGATCCCCAGTGGTTGCTGCAAACCACCACCAAAAAAAAAAAGAAGAAGCCCAGGCAAAGAGGAAAGGAGGAGGCTGGGCAGAACATCTGGATGGGGAAAATAAATACCCAGGACTCCCAATATCCAGAATAACAGTTGGAAGGGAGCTTGGGGATCCAACCCACCTGCTCAGGCAGGAAACCCTGTCACCATTTCAGATAAATGGTTGTCCAGCCTCTTCTTAAAAACCTCCAGTGTTGAAGCACCCACAACTTCTGAAGGCAAGTTATTCCACTGATTAATTGTTCTCTCAGGAAATTCCTCCTTGGTTCTGGGTTGGTTTTCTCCTTGATTAGTTCCCATCCATTGTTTCTTGTCCTGCCTTCTGGTGCTTTGGAGCAGGGGTTCGCCAACCTTTTGGACCTCAGGGACCACCAAACGCATCATTTTAAATCCCGCAGACCAGAGACCCTGGGAAAATCCCCCCAAAAAGTCTGCAGGAAAA
The DNA here is from genome assembly GCF_049901715.1 of Pseudonaja textilis. NCBI lineage: Eukaryota > Metazoa > Chordata > Lepidosauria > Squamata > Elapidae > Pseudonaja > Pseudonaja textilis. The sequence continues at coordinate 18,606,277 of NC_141998.1, read as the reverse complement.
TTCCCCACTCTGTTTTCCTACCGATCGATCATTCTTTATTTGGGATTGCAGGATACTGTCTCTGTTCTCAGAGGGGGGAGAGAGAGAGAGAGAGAGAGAGAGACTTTTGGCTTCATGCAAGGAAAGCAGCAGAAGCAGCAGAAGTCTTTCTTTCTCTCCCTCAAATTCCACCAGAATTGAGTCTTTGCCATTGAGTCTCTTGGTGCAGGAGGCCTTGCAGGATCCCAAAGACTCATTTCTGGTGGAGTTTGGGGGAGAGAAAGAAAGACTTTTGCTGCTTTCCTTATGTGCAGCCATAAGCAGAAGAAGAAAGAAGCGGAAAGAAGCAGCCCGGTGGCCAGGCCAGGTGCGTGGGGCAAGTGGGGCAAGTCCCCCGCCCTGCCCTTTCCCCACTCCCCTCACTACATCCTGTTGTTCTCCATGCAAGTGATCCAAGCCTTGTGTTCCCATGGACCATGTGGGCCATGTGGGTGGCACAGCCTTGTGTTCCCGTGCAGCCTGGATTAATTGCTTTGGGGATGACATTTCTCTGCGGACCACCAACATTTTCTCCTGGACCATCAGTGGTGCCTGGCCCACTGGTTGGTGACCACTGCTTTGGAGTACAGCTTGACCCCCCGCCCTCTTCTTTGTGGCAGCCCCTGAGATATTGGAACACTGCTAAACATGTCACCCCTAGCCTTCAGTCCCCTAATTATCTTTGTCATTCATACAGCTTTTGATTTAGGCAGCATATATAACCCTATTTTTCTCGTACAAGAGAAATCCTGTGAGATATGTTGGCCTCTGAAGACTGGACCAGACATCTTTCTATATCTGGCTCTCCTCGTACCTAATCCAAAATCTTAACTGCTACCGCACATTTACCTAAGAAACTTGCATTAATGGACAATAAACCCTTAAGCCTCTCAACCTTCATTTAATTCCAGTTGCTGGTAACCTGCTGTTCAGTTGAATGCATGCATTTGGCTCCATTTTACAAATTTATTTATGTCACTTAAGATTTCTCTGACAAGCCCAAGGTGTCCTCTTCTTCCTCCTTCTGTTTTCTCAATGCCACAGGCTGACGAATGAAGACAGGTGAGAAGCCAATCTGACTGCAAAGACTATATTTGAATCTGGTTTTCCCCAGCTTGCCCAACACTTTCACCTTTGTGCTGCATAGATTGTGGAAAGTATGCTCAAGTAGATGTGGCTGCATAATTATTTAATCACATAGCTCCATAAATATATAAGAAGTTTACCAGGTTCCCACTTGAGGGTTTTAATTATAAGTAATAAAGCAGCAACACAAATGGTGGCAGAAGACAGACACGAAAAGAAGAAGCATCTCTTCAGTTCTTTATGCCTGAGAACTGGACTTCAGATCCATTCTTCCCCATATCTTTATGCAGATCAGGTGCTTTTGAAGCCTGGAGTTTGCTGTTATAAGCATACGACAGATATGGGAAGGATCAGAAGAGTCTCAAATGAACTTGAATCAAAGGTTGCTATGGGAAATACACCTACTCTGGATTGCAGTAACGTCTTCCTCCAGTCCCAGAGGATGTTCCACTGTCCATCCAGCTTCCAAATCCAGTCATAATTTTATGGGTGCATTTTATGGCTCTTATTTCTTAGTCTATTTGGAGAGGGGAGTGGGAAAAGTTCTCTTAGACCAAGGGTGTCAAACTCAATTTCACTGAGGGCTGCATCAGGGTTGTGGTTGACCTGGGGTGGGTGTGTGGGCTTGGCCGACTGGGTGGGAGTGGGCACCTTGATGCCACTCACTGGGTATGGCTAACTGGGTGGGCATGGCCGATTGTGTGGCCGGGCTAGCTGGATGCCGCTCCCCAAACTGCTGGTATATTTCCTCTTCGCATTGGGTTGACCAGTCCAAAGTCTCACGGGCCGACCCCTTACATTTTCCAGGGTGCCCCTCATGGGCCGGATCCAATCACGGGCTTTGTGTTTGACACCCCTGTATTAGACTAATAGTTTATAAAGACCGAAATAATTGATTTTGTACTCTGTCATTCCAATTAAGAGACTCAAAGCAACTACAAATTGGATGAAGTAAAATAAGAGTAACAAAAGAAACACATGTAAGATAACAGTTGGAAAGGACCCTAGTCCAACCCAGGTCTCAGGCAGAAGACCTTATATCATTCTGGACATATAGCTGTCCAATCTCTTCTTGAAAACTTCCAGTGTTGGAGCATTCTCAACTTTTTGAGGCAAGCTGTTCCACTGGTTAATTGTTCTCACTGTCAGGATTTTTTCCTTAGTTCTAGGTTGCTTCTCTCCTCCATTAGTTTCTATCCATTCTTTCTTGCCTTCTTGACTTCTGGTGCTTTGGAAAATGGGTTTACCCCCTCTTTTTTGTGGCAGCCCCTCAAATATTGGAACACTGCTATCATATCACTTCAGGATATGACTTAGTCCTTCTTTCCACTGGATAAGACATACCCGATTCTTGCAACCGTTCTTCGTATGTTTTAGCCTCCAGCCCTCTAATCATCTTTGTTGCTCTTCTCTGCACTCTTTCCAGAATCTCGATGTCTCTTTTCTAATAGGGTGACCAAAACTGGATGCATAAAAACTTATAACCATGATAATTTTTCAAAAAGTGCTCCAGTTCAGTAGAATTCTTGTATTCTTGGCTTTTCAAGACACGTTTAAGTGGATTTAATGAGTTGTTATATTCAACCACCACAAAAAGGCAACAAATACACATGTGTGTGTGAAACTTTTCATCTGGATAGCCTTAAAAGCGACTACAGACATAATTAAGAAGGATGGAAATACACACCCCCTTCTAAGGCACTCTGCCAATATTAAACCTACACGACTTTCTACTGTACCACGTACACATTCAGAAACAAGTCTCAAAGAGCTGAAGCTGGCTTTCTATAAGGTGGCAAGCACTGAATGGTACATCTCTTTGCAAACCCTTTTCCACTCTCACTGTGTCAAATAGTCTTAGTTCTAGGGTAAAAAGCAAACTCCAATGACCCAGAAGCAAAGTGAAGGGAGGTGACTTGCACTCAGTTCAAAAGCACTGGAAATGGGCGTTGGTTCTTACCTGACACGCCATTTCTCTTCGAGCTGCGGGGATCATCCATCCCTACCCTTATTCTTTCACCGTCTGGTGGGGTCTTGTTTCGGCCAATGAACCCTTAAGTCTAGTAAGATGAGAGTACGACTTTCTCTTCTATCTCGACTTCGCATAAACTGGGGAACGCTACAAGGGAGCCACGTAAACTGGGGAACGCTACAAGGGAGCGTTCCTCAGTAATTAAGCTCAGCCTACAAGCAACGCAGACTGAAGCACCTCCCACTCTCACTCTCTGGATGATCCGAGCAGCTCTAAGGAGAATGTCCTTTTTTAAAAAATTGAGAATAACAATGCTTGGACAAATGTTTAGAATAGAATAGAATAGAATAGAATAGAATAGAATAGAATAGAATAGAATAGAATAGAATAGAATAGAATAGAATAGAACGGAACGGAACGGAACGGAACGGAACAGAATAGGAGAGTTGGAAGGAACCTTGGAGGTCTTTTAGTCCAAGCCCCTGCCTAGGCAGGAAACCCTACACCACTTCAGACAAATGGTTATCCAATCTCTCCTTACAAACTTCCAGTGTTGGAACATTCACAACTTCTGGAGCCAAGTTGTCCCACTGATTGATTATTCTAAATATCAGGAAATTTCTCCTTAGTTCCAGGGTTGCTTCTCTCCTGGATGAGTTTCCATCCATTGCTTCTTGTCCTGCCCTCTGGTGCTTTGGAGAATAGCTTGCCTCCCTCTCCCTTGTAGTAGCCTCTCAGATATTGAAAGACTGCTATAATGGCACCCCTAGTCCTTCTTTTCCTTAAACTGGGCAGACCCAATCCCAGCAGCCGTTCTTTATATGTTTTATCCTCCAGTCCTCTAAATCATCTTTGGAGAATCTATGGAGATTCTCAGCCATGCCCACTCTTTCATTCAAACCAAACTGCAAAATGCAATTTCAAATCAGAGAAATCCAGTCCTTCTCTTTCGTTTACATTTCTCAACACAACAATATTTAACTCATGCTTTTCCCCCTTCCATACCGATATATAGAGTCATGGTGGTGCAGCGGTTAGAATGCATCATGGTAGACAAAACTCTGCCCACAGCCTGGAGTTCGATCCTGGTGGAGATCAAGGTTGACTCAACCTTCCATCCTTCTAAGGTCAGTAAAATGAGGACCCAGATTGTTGGGGGCAACAGGCTGATTCTTTAATAATAATATTTTATTGTCTTTGTACACAGTACACAGTACACAGTATACATATACAACAAAATTCACATAATACCCAGAGACCAGACCCAACACACATGCACATAAGCCAATCCCCAAACACACCCCACCCTCCAAGGTTCCTCACACCCTTAAACACACAAGCATCCACACAACTGACCAAATAATACTGTCCAACAGCTCACTGATGGTGGTCCTTAAGTTCATTGTTAAGTGCAATTATAGCTCTGGGATAAAGACTGTTCAGAAAACAAAAACTTCCCAAGGAGTGCTATAAAGCACTGTGGAGTGATATATAAATTCTAAGTGCTGTTGCTACTGCTATATACCTTTGCTATGGTTTGAGTGGTGCCTGAAAGCATGTTTTTGCATGCTCGTTTTAATCTTTTGTTTTCCTGATAAACACAGAAGTGAGCAAGAGGTGGAGGTGAAACCTTTTGAATTCAATGGGCATTTGCACTGAAAGCAACCTGGAGAGGCTAGGCGAACACACCCTCCAATCACTCTTGGTGATTTCACTGACACATTCGTGACTCTCATTTGGCAGCAATACAGAAATGGCTTTGCCATGAGCTTCTTTACATGGTATTCCATTTTATCTCCACATCTAGCTGAGAGTTTTGAAATTTTTCAGGTGCTTTATGGATTTATTTTTGATCCCTTCTAGCCAGGAACAGCCAGTTGCTACCAGTTAGTGAAGGAGCAGTTAAGGGAAAAAAAAAAACTCTTCTCAAACTATATTCCTACTGTGGAGAAGAGGTTTAAAACAATTCAAATCCAAATGAAAACCTCCTTTCTGTTCTGTATATTTTACCCTGATTAAATTACTTGTGGCTATTTGAGAAACCAGCAGAAAACACACACACACACACACACACACACACACACGCACACACACACACACACACACAACCTCTCTCCAGCCTTTTTTTCCACTCCAACAGGGCTACTATAGTATTATTACATCATCGTCATTCCTTTTGAATTTTAGCGTGAGCTGATTTAATTTCCAGCAAAGGACAAACTGGCAGGAAATAAACGAATAAATCAGTAGAAGTGTTAAAATTCAACTTGCAAAAACCAATAGCTCAAGCAAGGCTTTTTAACACCACCTCTCCCCACCACCCGTGTGTGTGTAGTGTACACACACAAACACATAGAAACAACAGACGGGTTCATTAAAATGTTCCTGCTAGGGTCTGAATAATTTGAAGAAGGGAAAATAACATTTGACACGGAGGGTACAGCCACAAGGGCTTGACAGTAGTGAGGCAAAACAGCAGTGTGAAGCACCTGGGAGGGTTTCTCTCGCGGGAATTTTATGATGAGGCCAACAGAGCTGTCATTTCCCTCGTTGTGTAGGGATTCTTAAATGCCAGCTAAAATCAAGAAGGTCAGCAGAAATAAGAGGGAGAAATAAAAGGAGAGGGAGTGGACACCTGGCCTGGAAGTAGCCATGCCAATGAATACCCCAAGCAACAGATGGATGGTTAAATGGTCAGCCTGGAATCACCAAAGGAATTGAATTGAATTCTTTATTGTCATTGTATATATATATATACACAGTATATATACAACAAAATTCACATAACACCCAGAGACCAGACCCAACACGCACACACACATGACAATTCCCAAACACCTCCTCACCCGCCAAAATTCCCCTCCCCCTAAAAACACACAAGCATCCACACAACTGACCAAGTAATACTGTCCAACAGCTCACTGATGGTGGTCCTTAAGTTCATTGTTAAGTGCAATTATAGCTCTGGAATGAAAACTATTCAGAAAACGTGTAGTCCAAGTTTTAATTGTTCTGCATCTTCTGCCAGAAGGCAACATTTCACAAAGATTGTGAGCAGGATGGGTAGAGTCTCGAAGAATGTTGTGCAACTTCCTCAAACAGCGAGCTGAGAAGATGTCATCCAGGGCTTGTAGCTGGAGCTCAATGATATTCTGGGCAGTTTTAATGATTCTCTGTAGAGTTTTTTTGTCCACTACAAAGCTGCTCCCATATCATGCAAGAATGCTGTATGTCAGGATACTCTCAATGGTGCTGTGATAGTAGGACAGAAGTAGATGCTGAGATAGATTTATCTTCCTGAGCATTCTCAGGAAGTACAGCTTCTTCTGTGCCTTCTTTACAAGCAAGTTAGCATTCATAGTCCATGAGAGATCCCCTGAGAAATATGCCCAGAAATTTAAAACTACCAACCCTCTTCACCTCCTCACCATTAGAAGCAATTAGAAGCAAGGATAAAGTGGTGTCTATGCATCTTGGAATAAGAGGACATTGATGTCCTGCAGATGTGAATATGAAGATAAACATGAAAAGGTTTAAAAGAATGCAGGTGAATTATCATTAAGCAGTATCATTCACCTCCTAGATAATCTCTTTCAGTCTATTGAATCTTTTCTTCAATACCACAGTGCTTGCGAAATTAATCTTCCAGAGATGGATTTCCTTTGTCAAATTTCAGATATTGGGAACCAAAGTTTTTCAATGTTATCTATTGGTTAGCCTGAAACTGTGATATACATGGATGATACAGATAGTCAGGGTCCTTGTAGGTCATCTAGTCCAACCCCCCACTGCCTAAGTAAGGGGTTTGATGGACAATCAGTTGCATGTTTTGATTTCACTCCCAACTGAAAGGAAAGGAGGGAGGGAGGAAAGGAAAGACTTTTTTTTCAAATAACTTATTACTTTATTAGATGATGAATTTTGTAATTATCCTTCTTGTAGGTTCTGAAAGTCAGTTAGCCCTTTATGAAGAGTTGGCTATCAGAGGAAATGGAAGGCAGTTTTCCTCACAACAAAGACAACATCACCTTCAAACAGAAACACTGTGTTCCCTTGCTGCTGAAACCTTTATAATAAGATTTGAAATGATTTTTGTGTGTGTGTGTGTTCAACAGGAAGTGGAAACATCGAAGTTCTGCAGAAGGGAGACGGACAGTCGGGTGGGGAAGGGAAAGGAACTGACAGAGATGGAAAACAATCCTTTTTTTAAACAAAGAAAGGTTATCAGTAAGAACAAAAGGATTGGATCCCTCACTTGATTGCTGAGGGCACTGCTTTCAATGGCTTTGTAATAATGTCTAGAATGGATTCTTCAGTGATGGCTTGTCGGACTGGATCCCTGAGTGAAGATTTTAGTTCAACAATCCAAAAGGCATCCGAGTCTCATTCCATCCTCATCTCTGCTTGTAAATCAATCAATCAATAAACGAGAAAAAGGCAGCATGCCAGATCCATGCTCTGGAAAGGAAGGAAGAAAGAAGGAATGCTGAGAGAACATAAAAACTTATGAAGACTGAGAAACAGGGCTAGCGAGAGAGAAACTGGAGAAGAAGAATCTATGTGGGATGAAGCTAATGCTGTCAACTCTTAAGATACTCCTAGGAGGTATCCTGCTTCAGTGGCTTCCTGATGTTATTGGATTGGCACCTTGAAAAATCAAGACAGCTGTCAACTCATAAAACAATCCTATGCCTGTTTTAGTTGTTGCCATTTTTTAAAAAAAAGGGGGGGAGGAAATGTGGAAGAGCAGTGCAGCAGTTTGAAGGCGAAAGTACATTCCAACTCTTATCTTTAAAAGATTGTAACTAAAATACCAGAACTTTTGCCCACAAATATATTTAATTGGAGAACGTGCATTATGACACCCATCCTATGAACGTGTTCAACTGGAGAATCTGGTTTATGAGACACTTAGGAGGGAGTGGGGAAAACAGGGTCACAAAAAACTTAAATTACGTATGCCAGAGTTGGCTTCATCCAGGGCAGTGCCAGTATGTCACCTCTAATGAATCCTTTGAAGTTTTTTGAAGTTTGGCTCAAGAATCATGATTTAATTAGGGTGATTGCTGGAATCCTGACAACAGTTCTTTTGATCTGATTTTATGTTCATTTATTCCCAATTCTCAGATGGAAGCTAGACAGAGAAGTGTTTTTTTTTAAAAAAAATAAATAAATTCCTGGAAGAAAATAACAAGAAAACATTCCTGTACTGCTTGCCAGAAAACTGCATAGATATGTCCATGAAATTTGACCATCAGGCTCAAATTAAAGGCAATATTATCTCCTTCAAATGTCCCCCAAGTCCATAAACACATAGGCACACCATAACCAAGCACCAATTTGTAGAGATTTTCTTTCCTCCCTCCCTCCCAATACAAATAACCACCGCATAAAAGTCTTGAGAGAGATGATGTTCCAAAAATTATCATTTTCCCAGTTTTGCAAGAGGGAATCGGTGATGAACACTTAACAGATGCTGAGCTCAGCTGCAGCCACTTCCTTAGACCAAATAGGGGGAAGCTGAGCCATAGCAACCCAGCAGACGAGTTTCCACCTGAGCTTCGCTGGAGATGATCTCCACTGTGAGGAACTCTGATACAACATTATAGAGAACAGGCATCTGGGCTTAAATGCTTCCGATGACTTAAAGAAGCAAAATTTCCTCTGGAAAAAAAAAATCAAAATAGGTGGGCAATCGGCAACCTCAGAGTAACCTACAGCCCTTGAAATCCTTTACTAAACTTCCTCCGGCCTTGCTGCTGAAAATCAGTGGTTTCCTAACAGATTTAGGCAAGAAACTTTCATTTCCGTAAACCAGGAAACTAACGGGAAAGTATGAAGGTGTTCTTCTTGTGACCTTTTTAAAAATTATTATTTCTATCTTCTTTAAGTCAGTTTGGACTCCTGGCAAACAACTGGACTAGTCCGTGCTGTTTTCTTGTAAGATTTTTAGGAGTGGTTTACCATTGCTTCCTTCCTAGGGCAGAGAGAGAGTGACTGGCTCAAGGTAACCCAGCTGGCTTTCATGACAATGGCAGGACTAGAATTCACCACCTCCTAGTGATTGACCCAAAGTCACCCAGCTGGCTATCAAGCTTAAGGCAGGACTAGAACTCCAAAGTCACCCAGATGGTTTTCATGACTATGGCAAGACTAGAATTCATCACCCCCTGGTGATTGATTGACCCAAAGTCACCCAGCTGGCTTTCATGCCTAAGGTAGGAGTAGAACTTATGGTCTTCTGGTTTCTAGTCTGGTGCCTTAACCACTGGGTCATACTAGCTCTCTTTGCACTGTGTTGTGAGTCAGCGCTATTCCATTTGCATCACTGCCCTTTCAACATAATTTTTATTCCTCCAGCTATATTAAGTATGACCCTGATGCTAAAAGATTGACCAGACTTGGTATAGTTCTTAATTTGTTCTATCACACTCAATGTTTCTTTAATCTCACATTTCAAAAAATACTGGGGAGAGAGGAAAAGAGGGAAGGAAGGAGAGAGAGCGAGAGAGCGCAGCAGCAGCAGACTGAACCAAGATCTATGCCTTACATTTTCCTTTTTTAATTGTTTGCCAGCAGCTTTAACTGTGACATTTGATGACCTTAATCTGCCTGAGGCCAAACAACACTGACATTTTAGCCAGTTCTGTACGGACCTGATGCTTCGAAAAAACGATGCCCTCAATTATGTGCAGACTTTAGCATTTGGGTTAATGGAGGCCCAAATCTTCTTTCTTAAATGGGAGGTTCACAAAAGCTGCAGACCACAACTGGGCTGATGCTAGGGACATTGGAAACAGAAGACAAGCCTTTCCTCCATCTTCTTTTGTAACCCTAGATATGAGACACTTTGCACGGTCACTTTGCTTATGACCCCAGAGAGATTGAGGTAAATCAGTTTTAAGCTGGCTTAATCTGTGATTTGTGCAATAGGTAGTCTAATGTTGGTTTCATGTTGTGTTTCGTGCAATCCTGGTAGATGTTGGCTTGATATTGTGCTTTGCATATTAAGTGTTTGCGAATGCAACTGTGTCCCTTTGTCAGTTTTCTTTTTCTGCTGTTGTTCATTTTGTTATGCATATGGAGAACACGACAGGGAGCAAGAAAAAAGCTGAGCACCCAAAGTGTCCGGAGACCACAGTTTTCCACTGTGTTCTTGGCACAGGAGGAAATTTAGAGCACCTGTTTGGCTGATCTAAATAACATTTTAAAAACTCTGGGAAAGAATGGAGAACCCCAGATTCTGTTCGTCTTCCAAGGATGGAAAAGCTGAGTTTGGAACTCTGTAGAGATTTTGTCCAGCTTATAATATTGGGGGGGGTGGGGGTGGGGTGGGGGGGTTGCCAGAAGGTGGTAGGAAAAACATCTATCTGTCTGTCTGTCTATCTATCTATCTATCTATCTATCTATCTATCTATCTATCCTATCTATCTATTCTTTCTATCTATCCTATCTATCTATCATCTATCTTATCCTATCTATCTATCTTTCTATCATCTATCTATCTATCTATCTATCTATCTATCTATCCTATCTATCTATTCTTTCTATCTATCCTATCTATCATCTATCTTATCCTATCTATCTATCTTTCTATCATCTATCTATCTATCTATCTATCTATCTATCTATCTATCTATCCTATCTATCTATTCTTTCTATCTATTCTTTCTATCTATCCTATCTATCTATCTATCCTATCTATCTATTCTTTCTATCTATCCTATCTATCATCTATCTTATCCTATCTATCTATCTTTCTATCATCTATCTATCTATCTATCTATCTATCTATCTATCTATCTATCTATCTATCTATCCTATCTATCTATTCTTTCTATCTATCCTATCTATCATCTATCTTATCCTATCTATCTATCTTTCTATCATCTATCTATCTATCTATCTATCTATCTATCTATCCTATCTATTCTTTCTATCTATCCTATCTATCTATCATCTATCTTATCCTATCTATCTATCTTTCTATTATCTATCTATCTATCTGTCTATCTATCTATCTATCTATCCATCCATCATCAATCTATCATCTATCTATCTATCTATCATCTATCTATCTATCTATCTATCTATCTATCTATCTATCTATCTATCTATCTATTGCTAAGCTTTTTTTTTTTTCTGGATATGCAAAATCTTTGGCATTTTGTCTTATGAATAATCACCCATGGTTTATTTTTCTATTGGTATTATGTGCCTCCTTAAAGTCGGGGAAATCAAATGGTACACACAATAATTTGCTCTGTAACTTGTTTTGCAAGGTTTCTGATGAAGGTTGGCCAAATTTATCTCTGTTTTCTTTGAAACAGAAAGCCGTATCTTTTATGCTAGCCACCTAATATTATAGCCTCCAGAGGTGACTTCTCCGTTTGATCTCCATGTACTGTGTACATTTAATCTAGATATTATACCTGTTTTATCTTCCCTCTGAAATAAATTATAGCCAAATCTCAGAAATGTATAGCAAGGAAGAAGAGATAAAATATGCACACATTTTCATTGGGCACTTTGCTAGAACAAATTTCTGGTCCAATATCTTAATTTGCCTTTGATTTTGATGAGGTCCTGCATTTTTCAAGGAAAAAAAACCTCATATAAGGTGTTATTTTCTGCTTCTAAATATGACAAATACAGGAGACCCTTGATAGCAGAAGGTCACAAAATCGTTTCCAAAGGCAAGAAATTTGGAGGCCAATCAGAGGAGGCAAGCAATCCATAGTATGATCAGTGCGGTATAAACTCAGGGTTTTATGATTTTGGATTGTGTTCCGGTAAAAGAAAATGGAATTCTGTTCCAACCTATCAACTCAAGGTCATTGTGGTGACGGCTATTCTGAGGGTACCAGGCTAGAAACCAGTAGATGGTGAGTTCCAGTCCCGCCTTGGGCATGAAAGCTGGCTGGTAACTCTGGGCCAATCACCAAGAGAATGTGAGTTCTAGTTCCGCCTTAGGTATGAAAGTCAGCTGGGTGACTTTAAACCAGTCACATTCTCTCAGTCCAACCTGAGTTCTGTCTCATTTAATTTTACACCCTTCTCTACCCTGCAGCCACATAGAGAGGGTTTTGAGGGCCCAAAATGGATGGAAAGAAAATCCAGAGAGAGTTCTGTCCAGATGGTGGTGACTATGATTGGGCCAATAGAGATTATTTTTTTGAAAATAGTCAAGACAACGATGAGAACAACAAAAGTTGCAACAACTGGGGAGACATGGAACATGCCTTCTCTCAATTTCATTGTGTGGGAAGGAAAATCCATCTGGTTCAGTTCCAAGGTGGGAAATACTGGAAATAAAACGGAGGCTTGGAAAGAAAGATTCTGTTTATTGGTGAACAGAACCACCAAGGTTTGTGGTTCTGGGGCAGCTGACCAAGTGGTTGAATGAATGGATGGATCTTTATAGGTTTCTGTGACTCTGAAGTTGTGAACTGTTCTGGGAGTTGTTCCATGAAGGGGCTTGTATTCTGAAAGGATGGTGGGCAATTCCTATTGTGGCTAATGGCTTTCATCCTGTGTTGGATCAGGGGTGAGGGGCTGCTTGTTCTAATCCTACCATTCTGCTTTTGTTTAGCTGTCAAACTTCGCTGCAAGGAGTTTCGAAATATCCTGTCTTGAATGGGTTTCTGCTGGCAAGTATTTTACTTTGCTTATGAATGGAGCCATCTAGATAGTTGGCTTCCTCTTTCAATAAGCTCTTTATTTCCTTAAGTGCTGGCATCTGTTGTGAGCTACTAAGAAAGACTGGGGTGGGGCTGCTTTCTGCCTCTAAAAAAAAAACATGTTTCTCCATTTCTCCTTTAGGGAAAGATAACATTCTTCCTTTTTTTAAAACATTTCTCAAAATATTTCATTCGTCTGGGGATGCGGGGGCAGGCTTCCCACAATTGATACAGCAATGCTAAGGATTTGGATCAGCTACAAATCCAGTTTATGCGTATAAAGGTCTGTAAATGTGCAAATCTTAATAAAATTTTGATCCACCAGCAGACGTCACTAGAGAGTCATGAAGAAATGATAATACCTTTATTTGAATGTAAGCCAATTTACTACCTAAGAGCTGCTAAAATCTCTTCTTGTCCCCAGTGTTTCATGTATTTGAGGAAAACGAGGTACATGGCATTTCCCTTTTTTCCTTCTTTCTGCTTCTCTCCTCCCACTCTCCAGGTCTCCCCCTCTTCAATTCTCTCTTCCTCCAATGCTCCTTTCTCTTTCTCTTCTTCCTTCCTAAGAGCCTTGAGTAACCTTGAGCTTTGCTCATCCATTGCTGTTCCCGAAGAAAGTCCTTTTCAGACCAGAGGGCAGAAAAAAGGGAAAAGGAAAGGACAGAAAGCATACTGTGTTGAATCTGGAGGTCTTCTGGAATGTGGGCTCCGGTGCACAACCACTGGTTGTGGGTGAATTGTGATATCATCCCACGGAAAACTTCAATTGACGACCTAGCAACCTTAAACACTCAAAGAGCCATTTGGGCCCGTTTCCCACAGGAAAATAAAACGCAGGGAGCCTCAAAACCTGGGTGGGCATGGCCAACTCAACGTCACTCCCACCCAGTCAAATGACCCCCAACACCATCATGCCTACCCAGGTTTTGTGGCTCCCGGTGTTTTCTGTGAAAAATGGGTCTCTCTCTCTCTCTCTCTCTCTCTCTCTCTCTCTTATCTTCTCAGGCCAGGGGAGGAGTGACTGGGAGGGGAGGGTGATGGGCAGGGCCAGCCAGTGGTGGGATCAACAGGGAACCACAGCAGAGGGCCCAAAGAGCTGCACGTGGCTCCAGAGGTACGGGTTGCTGATCCCCGGCCTAGCCTCAAGCCAGCATCTTATCTCACAAGGTCTTGCGTTATTTACGATCTGCCAGGAATTCCTTCTTGGTAGACAAATAGCTACCATATCCAGACTGTCAAAATTCAGTTGTTGGCTAGATGGGAGTAAAAGGTTTTAGGTCTTTTCTGTAGCTCCTTGCTGGCCTCTAGACATCATTTTTGTCAGCCTAATTTTGATAGTCCTTATTTGCACAGTCGGAGGTGAACACTCCAACAAATGTTGATTAGCAGCAAATCTTTAAAAAGTAGGCCAGCCAGGGCCTAATGCTTCCAAGCTCAGATAGACATGTTTCCTCATGGGGTTCTTCCTGCCTGCCTGTCATGCCCCTGTCAGAGTCTGAATCTGAGGAGGAAGATGAACAGCTGACAGGGAGTGGGATTGTGGCTCTGTTGGCTGTGGAAGAGGCTGGGGAAGGGCAAAGTCTGGCTGGGCAGAGCAGGGGAGAGATAGAACAAGGGAGAGGGAGTTCAGAGGAAGAACCAGGCCTATCCCCTCTTCATCCTAGGGCACGCAGGGAGGAATGAAAAAGGGAGCAACGTTGGTTGCATGGCTTACAGGGGAGGAAAGGGCCCTGATTCCCTTCATTAGCCACACCTGGGAATGAAAGTTTCAAAGAACTGGATGCTGACTGCGGCAGCTGCTGGGAGCAAACGTGACTTTATCCTGTGTTGTCTTTCCTTATCTGTGTTCCTGGTGTCTTCCCAACCATATGAGTTTTGCCATGCCTTCACGTCTGGAATTCTTGCTCCTGCCCTGCCAAACTAACTACCTCAGTTTGGCTTGATTTGACTTAAAGTTACAGTTTGTGTTGACCACATTTTGGACTTGATTCCCTGCAGCCAAAGGTTGTTCCTGGGAGAGTTTTTCTCCAGCCAGAAAGTAACCCAGGACATTGGGGCCAAAGTTGGAGCTCTTAAAGGGACTCTTATTGATTATCTGACTGTGCTGCCTTTGTGCCACGCCCTGCCAAAATGTTCTCCACACCCCTCATTTTTTTCTCACCGAAATGATAAATCAAGCTATTTCTTGGGTTTCTTTTTTTGACAGCAGGGAGTTGATTTCACTTTTTTAAAAATGGCTATCTGCCATTAAACACCTGATGCTGAGGATGCTGACATTGGATGAACAGAAAAGAAGAAATCTCGGTTGCAGAAGATTGAAAAATGAGACAGGTAAGCATGGTGGGAAAAAAGGGCTTTTGAAAACAATTCACATCCCCCTATTTCCACTTATAGACAGTAATTGTGGTCTATATGTAGGAGGAATAATAGCTATAATAGAAAATGCTTCATTGTGTTTTATTTCTGGCAGTCCCGTTTCCTTCTGTTTTCCATTCATTGGGGGTTTTTTGTGCATGTTTTTTGTGCATTTGTGCATGTTTTATTCTGGACGTGGGAAACGTAACATCTTATTCACCTTGCAGGAAATTGTAATCTTACCAAAAAAACTCTGAGGCTGGATAATGTGTCAATATATCAAGGAAGGGGAGTGGGGAGGAAATCCCAGCCAGATCATTTCTGACAAGAAAAAGAGTTCGATATAATTTTGTCTCAAATGACAGACATAAGGTCCAAGTTTAAGTTCTGTTAAAATCCAATGGATAACTTTTGGCTGCTGAGTAAACAGATTAACAAAAAGTAGAAGAATATAAAAAGGACAGTTTACACTCCAATAGGAAAGAGGATCTGTAGCTCAGGGTTGAACTAGGTAGTTCTTGGTGCTCTCTGAGCTGGCTTGTTTGCTTGCAGACGTTTCATTACCCAGCTAGGTAACATCATCAGTACATTTCATTATAGTAATGAAACATCTCCAAAGAAACAATCAAAGAAACACAGAAGAGGATGAAGGAACCTACAGATTTCTCTCTGTCTGCCATCCTGCAGTACATTTTCTGTTCCCAAAAATATAAAGGTTGTCTGCCGAACCGCGGATTCATGGTAGAGATGTTTTCTCTCTGGTAAAGGACGATTCATGAGAATGAAAAGCTCTAATCTTTTTTGAATTGCAACGCTGGTGCAACTCTGCAGAAATGCTTGTCTTTGAGGCTGTACACTCTTTTCTCTCCTGCTGTGTGGAGTGGAGAGTTGTTCTCTGGCAGAAAGCCGCTTGAAGAGACTAGAAGCATTTGAAATGTGGATTTACAGATGGCTGTTACGTATAAGCTGGGTCGACAAAATCAGAAGTGAAGGGGCGATAAGCTGCCTGGGAAAGCCAAGGGAAATCATCAAAACCGTTAAAAAATGAAAGCTAGAATATTTTGGACATATGATGTGACGCCCGGAAAAATATGCCACCCTTCACACTCCAGGAAAAGATTGAAGGCAAACGATGTCCAGGCAGAAGAAGAACATCTGTGGTTTCTTCCACTAACCCCAAACACTTTAACCTTAGACTGTCTACTGTTGACCTCACCCCATTCCTAAGATGTCTGTAACGGGGCAGGCATAAGCGCACAAATATGCCTACTGTCCCTGTCCTAATGCCCCATTTATTCGTATCTATTTCATGTATTAATAATCATGTTTATACTTATATACATATTATCAAATGCATGCTTGACAAAATAAATAAATAAACAAAAATAATGGCTTCAAAATCTAAGGAACTGGTTTGGAGAAAACTCAGCAGCACTTTTTCGTGAGGCTATTGATAAAAATAGGATCGCCAACATGATTGCCAATGTCCAGTGATGGATATGGCACAAGAAGAAGAAGAAGAAGAGACTGTACACAGAACAATGAAAGCAGATTTGACTTGGAAGCAGAGATGAAATTCTATTGCTCATAGGCAAATGAGATTCCCCTGGTGAGTCAGTCTTCATCCAATGAAGGTGCCTCTGGATAATGTAGCAAGATGTATTTACCGAACTCCATGCTGGAGGCCAGAGAAGATGGGCTGAATCAGGAACATGTTGCAGACGGTTCTTTTCATGCATGGTCCCAGAGCCACAGCGGCCTCTCCCGTTGCACCTAAGTTGCTTCGGGTTTGTATTCTTTCTGACGCTCCGCAACATGAAGAGTAAAGTTTATTGGATGACATTTTAGTTGAGAGGATTGTTTTAAAAGCAGATGGGATTTACCATGACATTGCTTTGCAAAATAAATATTATGGGAGATTGCACATAACGATTAAATAAATTCTTTGCTTTTTCATGGCCATATTCTTTTGTGGGCTTAGCTTTAATTGATGAGCAGACAGTGTTCAAACACATTTATTGCAGGATCCAATCTTGAATGGTCATCAGGACCAGAAGTTTTGTCTTCTGAGCTTTTGCTGAAGTCCAGTCTTCAGGGAAGACATTTATTCTTCATTATGGACTGATATGTTAGATTTGTAGATTTCTCTTCTCTCTTTCTTTCATGGGTTTCAAAGCAGGGATGCCCCATTCAAATAAGGTATATATGCATATAAAAAAAAGAAACATTAACATTTTGTCCATCAAGTTCTTGTTCAAACCTAGAGTTTGTTCAAACACAGTTTCATGTCGAGCTTATTTGCCAAAATAAGGAAGGTCTATTTAAAACAGTTTAAATAATTTTCAGGATTCGGTCTTCAATTCTTACCTCTCCTTCAGCATCAACTCAATGATACAACTCCTAGAAGAAAACACTGTAATCACATGGATCATAACAGTCATTAAAGAATGCTACCCAAACCAGATCTCATCCTGGGTATCCTTTTTTTTTTAACTATTTCCATCTGACAGATGGTGAAGGATAATAAAAACAAGGGCATAGGTTGAAAAACAGCCTCTATCCCAGAACAGTAACTATATTGAACTCTACTGTATAGTGCAATATTAATGCAATATCAGGGATTTTTAATTCAATTATATAGAATGTGAAGGATGTGTGCTTTTGATTTATTTTTTTACGTATAATGTACACTGAAGATGGTGTTTAATTTTATTGTACAAGCTGCAATGACAATAAAATAAAATAAAACTAATGACAGGAACCCATTCTTATGTCTCTTGCAGTTTGATATGGCTACCAACTCTGGATTGCAAGATCTCAGGTGGAAACATGGTAGCAAAAACCTGGATTTATTTTATATCTCTTTGCTGCCAGCTAAGATGGCCTAGATATTTTTCAGCTCTGAGAGTTGGGCTCTACTAACTGCTTAACTAAGACGTCTTTCGGTTCCAAAAGACAAAGGAATCCACTCATTTGAGTGGCAGCTCCAGAAAATATATGGTCAGAGCAGGCAATCAGGACTCCTCACCCCTTAAAGATGGATACTGCAGAATCTCCAGGAAGTTGAAGTACCACCCAATCACTGTCATCATCAAGAACACTCTATCCCTCATAGCAATCCATTTCAACTTGCTGATGGGCAGCATGAAGAAGAACTACTTTCCATTTTTAGAAACGTTCATATGGAGGTAAGTGTCTGAAGGCAATTAGAACCCGGGCCAGCTTTTCATATTTTTGTGTCTTTAAGATGTGTCATATTTCAGTCCTGAGGATTCCTCACAAGCATGGCCAGGCTGAGCGTGGTTGATCTCGCTTGGGACATTACATTTAGGATGTTAAACAGAAAGCACTCTCTTTACTAGATCCCACAGATCAACCTGTTGCTTGAGTTAATGTTTACAAAGATCGTTGAAGATAGAATACTCCAATACTATAGGAGTAAAAGTTGTATTGCCAAAGAGTCAAATCATCCTCCGGATGTTCTTTGCCCAAGGGTTGTTTTTTTAAATGCTCTGTGTTGGATGCTAGACACTGTGGCGTTTCTTAAACCTTTTAAAATAGCCACTCCTCTCTCTTTTCAGTCAGGTTATATAATAAGCCACACGCCTAATTTGTGCTATTGCATATAGATGAGTTGGCAGGTGGTTTGAGCTAAGACATTGATTCACAAATGCCAAAGAGGCCTTTAGTTGGTTGCCCTCTGATGCAAGAACTGGTGGACCAAAGCAATCCAGGACTTCAATTTACGACTTTGCAGGTACCGAAAGCTCGATCGGCAGGAAAAGAGTGGGACGGCTTTTTCCTCTGCATTCCTCACAACATTCTTGACTATTTAGCAGGGGAGAAAAAAAAGGTAAGAGAAGCAATTGTATGTTGATCTCTTAAATGAGAAAAGTTTAATTCATTTCTAAACATTAACTGGGAAGACTTGGTTCATGTGACACATTTCCCCGGAACATTTGCAGAACACGGTCAACTTGGATAGCTTGAACTTCGGTGCAATTGTGAATTGTTGGGTGTGCTGAGTATGGCTAGTCTACAGAAAAGAAGGACTGGGGGGAGTGGGGGGATGACATGATAGCAATATTCCAGTATTTGAGGGCTGCCACAAAGAAGAAGGGGTCGAGCTATTTTCCAAAGCACCAGAGGGCAAGACAAGAAACAATGGATGGAAACTGATCCAGGAGAGAAGCAACCTGGAATTAAGGAGAAATTTCTTGACAATGAGGACAATTAACCAGTGGAAGAGCTTGCCTTCAGAAGTTGTGGGTGCTTCATCACTGGAGGTTTTAAAGAAGAGACTGAACGGCCATTTGTCTGAAATGGTATAGGGTCTCCTGCTTCAGCAGGGGTTGGACTAAAAGACCTCCAAAGTCCCTCCCAGCTCTTTTTTGATTGATTGTTGTTCCTTTTTTTTGTCTTTCTGAGGTTGAGATGATGTGCAAATCATTTAACTACTTGATGATTCCATGCAAATTTAGAATATGGAATAATTCTACAAACAGAATAAGCATATATTGTGCAGTGTATACCCTGTCTTTTCACTCAGAGCTTTCTCACCCAAGCTCAAAGCTGGGGCTCTGTCAAATGGACAGATGAATGGAGAGACAGCCAGGGGTAGAGAAGAAAAGCTGACTTGAGACTTGGTTTTAAAGTCATGCTTAGCTATATGGTGATTCTAGGCTAAGTGCTATCTCCCCACCTAACCATCTCAAAATCTTACTGAAAATCAAGCAGGATTAAGCCCCATGATATCCATTCACTTAAGGAACAATAGGGAAAAGTTACAGCTCAGAAACAGTAAATCTGTATGGCCTCTACAGGGATTCCTGAGACCAATCCCTTCTCAATCCCTTTCTTAGCAAGGCTGAGAAGACCCTAGGTGATAAGCCTTACGAGCTGCCGTCAATTTATTGCAATGGGACTGATTTCAGAGGGTCAGCACTCTGACCTTTTAAACTCATTCCTCAGTTTTTACAACCACATGATAAGCAAAGTACAGCATTCGAGCATTTATTGACTTTCTAGATTCATGGCTTCTAACTTCAGCTTTCAGCTCTTTTCAAATTGTCTTGCAAGTTTCTTCTGCTGGCAGCCCCTGGAGAGTGCAGAGTGTCATGAATTGGTTTATTATTATTATTATCATCATCATCCTCATCATCCTCATCATCAATTGCAACTTATTTACAGGGTAATATCCAGAGTGGGTTTTATCATGCCAATTGCTGGTATATATGATGAATTGCTTCCTGCCCTTGTTAATCTGAAAATAGGCGGGGACGCATCTAAATGAATGCAATGGGAATAACATCTTAACTTAATTTAGTTTAATTTATTTGATTTCAGTGCTGCTTGACTGTAAAATGATTCAATAGAAACCATCAAATTAAGTTTTATAGGTTGCATGCACAAAAACAGAAAATATGAGCGCGTACACACACACACACACACACACACACACACACACACACACAGACATTTTCTGTATATGAGACTTGAACACATTGAATAGCTCATGAATGGTGAAACAGGATAGCATTTTTGTTTAGTGTTCTGTTTTTTGTAGTAGCCAGCCAGATCCCACTGGGTTGTCACAAGAAGAAACAGAGAAATTATTTTCTCTCACTATTGATTTCTTGCAACTGATGATCTGCGGAGGTGCAGTGGTTAGAGTGCAGTACTGCAGTCTGCTGACTGCCGGCTGCCTGCAATTTGGCAGTTCGAATCCCACCATGCTCAAGGTTGACTCAACCTTCCATCCTTCTGAGGTGGGTAAAATGAAAACCCAGATTGTTGGGGGCAAGATACTGACTCTGTAAACCACTTAGAGAGGGCTGGAAAGCACTGTGAAGTGGTATATATGTGCTATTTTACCTTCCTTCCTTCCTTCCTTCCTTCCTTCCTTCCTTCCTTCCTTCCTTCCTTCCTTCCTTCCTTCCTCCCTCCCTCCCTCCCTCCCTCCCTCCCTCCCAGTGGTTAGAATGCAGTTTTGCAGGCTAATTCTGCCAATTGCCAGGAGTTCAATTCTGACAAGCTCAAGGTGGCTCAGCCTTCCATCCTTCCAAGGTGGGTAAAACTCAGATTGTTGGGGGCAAGAGGCTGACTCTGTAAACTGCTTAGAGAGGGCTGGAAAGCACTGTAAAGTGGTATATATGTGCCATTTTACCTTCCTTCCTTCCTTCCTTCCTTCCTTCCTTCCTTCCTTCCTTCCTTCCTCCCTCCCTCCCTCCCTCCCCCTCCCTCCCTCCCAGTGGTTAGAATGCATTATCGCAGGCTAACTCTGCCAATTGCCAGGAGCTCGATTCTGACAAGCTCAAGGTTGGCTGAGCCTTCCATTTTTCCGAGGTGGGTAAAATGAGGACCCAAATTGTTGGGGGCAACAGGCTGACTCGGTAAACTGCTTAGAAGGGGCTGTAAAAGCACTGTGAAGCGGTATGTACGTAAGTCTAAGTGCTATTGCTAATAATTAGAGACATGTTGCTCTCATCTGGAAGTAACTTTTTGAATCTTCAAAGTAGACTGTGACCTCCTTGAATTGATCCCATTCCCTTTTAAGCCATCCATCCAAATTAGTGACAATTGCCCTATTCTTCATCTGCTAAGTACTGTTGATGCAGTTTGGTATCAACTCTTTGCAGGGCTTGAATTCCCTTCAAAACAGCTTCATCCATCAATCGCTACTTCTAGAATTTTGAGGGAAGAGAAAAATCTCCCTGTTCAATTTCTCCATGCCGTATTAAGATTTGTGGCAAGCGATGTGAAAGCCTGAGTAAAGGAAAGCTATCCAGGAGATAGAAATCAAAGTACTTCTTCTCTTCAGTATGGGTGACCCCAGACACATAGTTCAGGTGGTGAGTTTTTGAATTTAAGCTGCAGTACACTTAGTTTTAGAACGACTCAATGATGTCACCAGGATTTATTGAAGATGCCCTCATGCACGTTTCACACTCTGTTTACCTCCTTACCAATTACACTTGCTTTCCATCCTTTCTGGCTTCCTTCCCTTCCCTTCTCTAATGCACCTTGTGGACATGGTCAACTTGTTTCCTTTATTTATTTATTTTTACAAGCATCTAAATCAGGGGTGTCCAACCTTTCACCTTCCCTGGGCCACATTAGAAGATGAAAATTTGGTTTGGGCCGCACATAAAATAAAATAACAGTAACGATACCCGATCATCCAAAAAAAAAAAACATAGAAAACATAGTTAACATATTAAATTTATTTGGAAATGAAGTTAGTGAGATGTTTTTATTATTTATTATTAATTAAAAATTATTTATTTTTATCACAGTTTTTTTATCATGTGTTTTTATCACGGTTTATTTTCCGGCCAAATTTTGCGGGGGGTGGGAGAAAGCTCACCCGCCTCACGCCTACCTCTCCTCCTGCAAATGGCCTGGCTGGATGAGGCAGGACTGGAAGGCAGAAGCAGCAGCAGCGGCGGGGGCAGAAGCGGCGGCAGGGGCAGTGGCGGAGGGGGCAGAAGCAGCAGCGGTGGTGGGGGCAGAAGCGGCGGAGGGGCAGAAGCGGCGGTGGTGGAGGCAGAAGCGGCGGCAGCAGGAGCAGAAGCAGCGGCAGCGGCAGGGGCAGAGGCGGCAGCGACAGTGGGGGCAGAAGTGGCAGCGGGGGCAGAAGCGGCGGCGGTGGCGGCAACAGCAGGAGGTGGCACTCGGACAGCGCCTGCCTTTTCTGTTGCTGCTTGGCCTGGCTCGCCTCACCCCGCCTCACGCCTGCCTCTCCTCCTCCTCCTCCTCGCTGGCTCTGACACGAAGGTTGGGGTGGGCACTGGGCCGCATTACGAGGCGACCTGGGCCACATGCGGCCCGCAGGCCATGGGTTGGACAAGCCTGATCTAAATGCTCTTATGTCAGTGTTTCTCAACCTTGGCAATTTTAAGAGGAGTGGATTTCAACTCCCAACATGTGCTGGCTGGGGAATGCTGGGAGTTGAAGTCCATTCCTCTTAAAATTGCCAAGGTAGAGAAACACTGTTCTAATGTGGTGTCTTTCTCCTATGCAGGAGAGGAACCAGGCTAGTATTTATTTAAGTTGTGTATGAAGCTGAACTTAAGGGTGTGAATGGCATTTATTGTACTAGTTGTCAAAGTCTAAATTCACAACTACCCTTAGGAGAACAGCAATTCCATCTTGTTTATTCATTATTCCAGAAGTAGCAATATTCTGCTTAATTAAAATATGCAAAGCAGTTCTGCTTGACTAGTTGTCTTAGATGGTAAATATTTATTTATTTATTTATTTTATTTTTTTGTCAACCATGTACAAAATAACAAGTATAAGTATGAACATAAACAAGAACAAGGGAGTAAATACAGATAAATGGGGACAGTAAGACAGGGATTGCTGGTGCGCTTAAGCAGGCCCCTTTAAGGACCTCTTAGGAAAGGGGTGAGGTCTATGGTAGACAGTTTGAGGTTGAAGCTGCAAGGGGTTGAGGTTGTAACAACAGAGTTAGGTAGGGCATTCCAGACGTTGACCACTCTGTTGCTGAAGTTGTATTTTCTGCAATCGATATATACATATATTTTGGTGCCTGGTATCAACTCATCTTCCTATCAATTTAATTGGGGCCAGAAAGTTCACCTTTGCTGCTACCATAATCAAAGCCATACCTTTCTCCTTCTATAGCTGTCCATAGCACATATAGTATACTGTATTGTAGCAGCCTGAAGGTATTTTCATTGGACTGTTTAAATATTTCCAATCAGTCATGCCTGACAAATGATCTAATTCTGATGCACAGCTTGAGAAGCTGAGAATGCTTTTCCAGGATGTCCTTGGTCTGTCCTTTAGAAAATGTTGTTTTAGGGGTTGACTAAAGTTGTGTGCATTGGTTTATAGGAGTCATGAATGCCTTTTCTGCCTTTGCTATCAGTTCTCAATAAGACTTTAATCCCAGAGGCCATCAGGTCCAGGTCTTCAAAATAGCAAAAGGATATAGCAAGTGTACTTTTCATTATGCTGACCACATCTTCTGTGGCTACTAAGGTGATCCAAAGCATTTTGTTGCTTGAGTGAAGGATAATATGGTGCCTGTATCTTTCAATACTTGGGATAATGTCCTTCCCCAGGCAGACCTGATGAGCTTAGGAGCTTTGGAGAGGTTAGGAGTCTGACACAATCCTATCTTCTATCAGAGAACAATGATGGCAGATTCAGGAGCAATGTGCTAGAACTAACGTTTTTCCTGATATTTGTTATTTGATATCAATCAATTGGCTCACTTGACTTAGGGTAGAGTTGGCTGTTTGCTTACCTTTTCTAAAGGCAAAATTAACAGATCCATTGTTGGACCAGGTGAAATAATTGTGATCTTCAGGTTACATTGCTTTTTTTAGAATAGAGTAGAACAGGGGTGGGATTCTACCAGTTTGCACCTATTCGCTAGAACCGGTTGTTAATATTCTAAGCAGTTCGGAGAACCGGTTGTTAGAAGAAACTACTGGCCTATTCCTGTAAGGAAGGCAGGAAGGAAACATTCTGGTGTTGCTTACAGAAACTGCCTCTCCATTAACCCTTATTACATTTTTGGCAGGACTAGACTTCCTGTCTCAGGAACTTCTCTGGAGTTGTCTTCCCCCCCTTTGCTGGTACTTTGCTTGTGTGGAGTGACCAGTCAAAGTTACAGAGGCACTGAAAAATGTGATTTATGACCATTTTTCACACTTACAACTGTTGCAGCATCCCCACAGTCATGAGAGGCCAGGCAAGGAGATGCATGCCTCGATGTGAGTGATATTGAGTTGGCCACACCCAGCCAAAAACATGACCAACTTAGCCACACCCACCAACTTAGCCATGCCCACAGAACCAGTTGTTAAATTTTTTTAATCCCACCCCTGGAGTAGCGTAGAGTAGAGTAGAGTAGGGTAGGGTAGGGTAGGGTAGGATATGGTAGAATAGAATTCTTTATTGGCCAAGTGTGATTGGACACATAAGAAATTTGTCTCCGGTGCATAAGCTCTCAGTGTACATAGAGACAACCAATGATAAATCATGATCATAATCATAAAATACAATCATCATAATCATAAGATACAACATTCAGTGATAGTCATAGGATACTAAATAAGCAATCAACATAAATCATAAGATACAAACAACAAAGTCATAGTTGTAAGAAGCAAAGGGAATAGGGAATAGGGAATAGGAAAGATGAGAAGGATAATAGTAATATAGCCCTACTAGGTGGTTTGACATTGCAGGGCATAAGACAGTGTTGTGGGAATTAGTTGTTTAGCAGAGTGATGGCATGAGGAGCAGGGGACTGTTCTTGTTTTTTAAAACTGTCCTTTAAAAGGAAAAGCAAACGAGACATGTTAGGGAGTTGTATAAATCTGACAATGTTTCCTACTGAGCCAGCAATTAATCCATGTAACCAGAATCTTATCTATTTGGGAAAATTTGCCAAGGATTCTTTTTCTTTCTGTTCAGTTGTGTCTGATTTTTTGGAAACTGGTTGGACAAGTCCCTGCAGGGCTTTTTTTTGTGTGTGCAGTTCTGGTTTACCATTACCTCCTTCCCAGGGCTGAGAAAAATTGGCTGGCCCAAAGTAACCCAGCCTGCCTTGTGTCTAAGGAGGAACTAGAACTCCCAATCTCCTGGTTTCTAGCCTGATGCTTAAGTATTACACCAAACAGGCACAGCAAAAGATCGTAAGCAAAGCTAAATCTCAAGTCACTCTGAGCTCCCTTATGTGGAACCTGGCAAGGAACTGACACTGTGCTGTTTTACACACAAAGCACATGTACTTCTACTGTTCTGCAGCCCTTCCTTAGATGCTGATTTATGGGAGAACAATAAACACACCTGCATGCACGTGAAGACCATTTTCAATAGTTGTAATTTTAGCCATGCTCTTAAAAGAGCAGGAAGGTATTAGGTCATCAAGAACAAAATGTGTGTGTTGTTTCTTTATTAACCATTCCTCCCCCTCCCATTGAGCAACTGCAGCGCAGAGCTAGTGTGGAGTTATCAAGGAGAAAGTAGGTCAGCAAACCCACCTCCAATCAATGGAATGGTTATTTCTCATTTCTGAATGACATATCTGGATCCAATCCATTAAGTTTTGATCGTCTAATGGAACATTTTAAATCAGCTGTAAATAATTATACATTCCCTCCGTCAATATCTTTTTTTTTTAAGATTAGGCTTGGAGTATTTCAGCATGGAAGTATATTCTACACCCCCTAGATAGAACAAGGACAATCAGAACTAAGGTCAACGGATCTCCAACAAATTTGGATTGTGGATAAGTGCGGGCTGATGCAATGAAATTAAAGCAACATGTATTATCAGGGATTGTATGGAAAAGTTACAGATGTTGCTTCTTAAAAGCACCATGCAAAGTAGAATTTTTGCATCTCATTTGCTTAGGTGCCTGGTGACTTCAGCAACCTAATATATTGGCTCATAACTCACTCAATGCAGGTTGAAAACTAGCAACCTTTTGCAAATCAATTGTGCTTAGAGAAGAAATTGTTGTTTTAATCATTCAGTCGCATGCGACTCTTGGGGACTGTAGTAAGTTAGCACCCTCCCAACTCCTAAAAAAATGAAATATTTTAGGATATATTAAAAAGGCAGAATATTATATTCCCCTAAAGGAGAAATGGAGAAACCTGCTCTTGGAAACAGAAAGCAGCCCCCAAGTCTTTCTTAATAGCTCCTAGCAGATATTTTGTGCCCATTGAGAAAGATTGGGCCAGCCTATCTACAAAACAAAAGACCCCCTAGCTCCAGGATGGTGGGATTAAGGGTTAATGAGAACATAATAGGATTAACCCTCTACCATCTAGCAGCAGTGTTTACCACATTGCACAGTCTCCTGGGGACATTGCATCACCCTCAAGGATTCAACCAAACTTAGCTCAGACAACCTACAGAGTACTATGCCCCTGTCATGCCCCTGTCTGAATCTGATTTGGAGGGGGAGGCCGAACAGCTGACAGGGAGTGGGAGTGTGGCTCCGTTGGCTGTGGAAGAAACTAGGTAAGGGCAAAGTCCAGCTGGGCAGACCAGGGAAGAGGTAGAGCAAGGGAGAGGGAATTCAGTAATACCCAAGCCCACCCCCTCTTCATCCTAGGGCACACAGGGAGGAATGGAGAAGGGAGCAATGTGAGTTGCGTGGCTTACAGGGGAGGAAAGGGCCCCGATTCCCTTCATTAGCTGCAGCTGGGAACACAGTGTTTAAAAAGGGAAGCTGCGCAGGGCAAGCTGTTGGGAGCAAATTGTGAATTTATCTGGTATCGTCGTGGCCTATCTGTGTTCCTGGCATCTTCCCAACTGTGTGAGTTTTGCCATGCTTTCAAGTCTGAAATTCCTTCTCCTGCCCTGTCAAGTTAATTGCTGCAGCTTGGTTTGTTTGGGTTTTTAGTTACAGTCTGTATGTACCTTGCTTTGGACTGAATTTTCTCCAGTTAAAGGCTGTTCCTGGGAGAGTTTTTCTCCAGCCGACGGTAACCTGGACATTGGGGGCAAAGTTGGAGATAATAAAGGGACTCTTCTCACTTATTTGACTGTGTTGCCTTTGTGTCATGTCCTGGGTCAGCGCAGACCCCTACAACAGCCAATGGAACACATGTTCTTGCACAGGAACAGGAAGTTCAAGTGCAAAGCCCAAGAGAAGGTATAAAAACCCCTCACTCTCAACTCCAGGTGATCAGCTGCCCAGAATCATCCATGTGGTTCTGCTTCATCATTAAACCATCTTTCCAATCAGCCTCCATGTTTCCAGTGTCTTTCTCCAAGCTTGGAACTGAACCAGATGGATATTTCTTCCAACAGGACTTTGTAGACAAGTGCTCTCCATGCCATTCCATCAAGCACAGCTTCTTTCAGTTGTTGGATGTTCATCATTGTATCAGTTTTGATGGTGTCAAGCCAGTGTGATCTTTGCTTGCCCCTTCTTGTTCCACTAACCATTCCTAGCCTCATCGACTTCTCCAATGAATCTGCAGGCACGACATAGCCAAAGTAAATCAAATGTAGTCTTGTGATTTTTGGCTTCTAGTGATATGCCTGGTTTTATATGATTTAGCACCTCTCTATTGGTTGCTCTGGCTGTCTATGGTACATGCAATCATTTACAACAGTACTATAGTTCAAAGGTATCCATTCTTCTTTGATAAGCTGTTCTTAGTGTCCAGAGAAACTAACTCAATAACTCAACATGACTCAGAGAAGATATTAGAAATGCAAAATGGGTATTTTTAAGTGACGATTATCAGTAAGGAAAGGAACAGGATGCACATGCAAAATATGATTTCAGTTATGCTGTAATGTAAGAAGCTCACTGCAGGCATTAAAAAGTAGCAAAATTATGTGCCAATGGTGCCATTATTTCTCCTTTTATGCAGTGTGTCTGTGGCATCATTTCCAAAGAGACATCCCTTCATGTATAAAGTTGAAAAGCTCTTTGTAAATTTGCTGATTTCTGTGTGATTGCATATTTCGACCTCTGTTTTACAACTCTATCTGCAACCTTCTAATTTCCCTGAAAGTAGGTTAACAGCAATTCTGTGCACCTTTGGCATATAGCCATGTTGGCACCTCACCATGGAAAATGTCTTCGGACAATGCTGACTCCCTTGGCCAAGAAGTAGAATAGGATAGAATATCAGAGTTGGAAGGGACCTTGGAGATCTTCTAGTCCAAGCCCCTCCTCAGGCAGGAAACCACTTCAGACAAATGGTTTGTCATGCCCCTGGTGGAGACTCACTCTGTGGGAGAGGAGGAACAGCTGACAGAGAGTGGAAGTGTGGCTCTGGAAGTTGTGGAGG